>NC_051079.1:16457684-16771934 GCF_004664715.2 Peromyscus leucopus
CTGCTCACAAAGGTCTCTGACTGAGAAAGAGGACTGAGCACAGAGATAGCACCCCAGTCAGAGCGGAAGTGGGTTGGGCTTACACAAGAACTCTTCGGATGTTGAGCCTGATGCCTCTTTTCCTCAGGGAGCCTTCAAACCTGGTATCTGAGAGTTCAGATAGGGATTGCAGGAAATCACTTCTGGTTTCTCTTTTGGAAAGGCTTTTCGAGGCTTCCATGCCACTCCCACCATCTTCTTACAACACTGCCACATAGTTCCAGCCTATTGCCACTCCCCTCATAACACTTAGGCTCATAGGTTTCCTCTGGATTCTTCATTAGTTGCTTTTCTCAGTGCTGTGGCTGAATGCTTCACAAAATTCAGAGTAGGGAAGAAAACCTCGTTCATTTTCCCTCATGTTTTAAGGGGATATAGGTCTAGTATGGTGGTGAATGCATGGCTGCCTGGTCAGGTACATTGATACAGCAGGTGCAAGAAACTGCTTACATTTCAGGGACCAGGAAGCTGAGGAAACAAGAATCCTTTGGGGATATAAAGTACAACCCCCCATCCCACCTTTTGGAAATCCACTTTATCCATCCCACAATGTCCCAAGAGAATGCTCCTAGCTGAGGGCCAGGTGTTTATACACCTATTGGGGTCAGTTTACATACAAAGCATTCATTATCTTCCTGGAATTAACTTTCTGGGATCTTCCTTTGCTTGGCCACAAAGCTATTTGTGTGGATCTTGTGCTTCTTAATGTCATAGTTCATTCTTTGGAACAGGCTTTGAAGTGAGTTTCATATACACATGGATGTGTTGTTAGTGTTCACAATTAGAATTTGAAGACTGGATTTTCATGTGTCCATAATCCAGCATTTGTTTGTGTAGCAAGAACAATAAATTATTTCCTATCTTGCATCATTCATAGTCTGTATACAGGGCTCAATTTATAAAATTATGAACTCAAAGATAATTATGGTTTAGCCTACTGTCTTTAAAAAATCTCTAAGAAGCCACATTTCCTGATGTCTTGTACTGTTAAGTTCTTAGCTCTGGATTCTAGGGGCTGTATCCACTTGGGAAATGTTCACTGCATGTGCTCATGCATCCACAAGGAATGCTCATACCTATTGCGTTATTTTTCTTTCACAGGAAAGGGGGAGGCCTGACTTCAGACTTGCTGCAAATCTGGCATTGCATCGTAAGAAGCACAGCCAGGACTTGATGTCTGTCTTATTGTCTACCCACAGTGTTCTTTCTTATTTCCTGAATTTGCTCCACTTTAGAAAGCAAGGAGAATAGAATCATGCATTTAGATCCCAAAACATCAAATTTATAAGATTTTTAACATCTTAACAAGTTTATTCACCTGTAAAGGAGCTAGGTCTGTTAACTTACAGAGGGATGTTGGCATCCTTTGAATTAGTTTAAATAATTATTTCTTCTGTTTTACTGATGTTTTTCCATTTGCTCTTGAATTTATTTATGATGAAAATGTTTTCTTATTCTTGATAACAAAATTATTTACTGGAACTAAGATTTAAGGCCAGATATGTGATATATTTTTAATATTTTAAATATCCTATTCTTTATATAATTATGCCTCAATTATTTGTCAGTAGTCTCTATACCTTGTTTTCTCTTGTTCCTTCTGGTTAATCTCCTTAAAGGTTTGTATATCCTTTTTCCCCCCAAAATAAGAACTTTTGTGTTTATTGACATGATTCTTGATAGAGGTATACTGATCCTCAACACACGAGTCTATCCAGTTAAGGCTTTCAATTTTTAGGCTTTTTTAAGGAATACTGTAAATTAGGCTTATTTGAAATGTTCAGCCTTTTGACTCATTCTAGTTTGTGGTGTCACTGTAGCTGTGTGGAGAGTATGTACGTGTCTCCAAGACTCCTGCTCCCCATGCAGAGTCATGTCTTCCAGAATAGTGTAACCCCTGGGGCCTCTGTCACTATGTTCTTTTCTATTTCAGAATGTCACATCAATGGAGTAATATAGCATATAACCTTTTGAGACTGGCTTATTCTGTTCAACTTGATGCCTTGGAGATGTGCCCAGGCTGTTGCAAGATCAATGGTCTATCAGAGCGTACTACTCCATCCAGTTATTAAAGAATATTTGAGCTCATTCCAGGTTTTCAGTAATTATAAATATTGCTGCTATGAGCATTCACATAGTATTTATTTTTCTAGGTTGAATATTTGGATGCAGATAGCTGAGTGATATAGTAAATATGTTTGACTTTTAAGAAACTATTCAGTGGTTTTCCAGAATGATGTGCCATCTTGCCACTCCTTTTACAATGCAAGAGTATAGTCAGTTCCTTGGTGTCCTTCCTAGCATTTCTCATTGCAGGATTTTTTTTTCATTTTGTCTCATACCTTCCATGCATGTATTAATATAGTCTAATTGAACAATCCCTAACATCAAATATTTAGACAACTATAATGTAGCTACTTGCTTTTTATTTATTGGTGAATGTTAATTGTTAAACATGATGAGTTACCTGATTTTTGTAAATTATCCCTGATAAAGAGTCTAGTCATGGCTTGTTTGTTCAGTTTTTATTTGTGTGGCTTCTTTCATTACTATCAAATGTTCAGAGTTCTTTATGTAATTTAAATAGAAATTCTTTTCACATATGGGAATTGACAATATTTTAACCCTGTCATTAATTTGTTTCATCATGTTGGTCTTAGTTACTTTTCTATTACTGTGACAAAGCACCAAGACCAAGGCAACTTATAAAATGAAGTGATTAATTGGACTTACGATTTCAGAGGGTTGGAGTTCATGATGGCAGAGCCAAGGTGTGGCAGCAGGAACAGCTGGAGGAGCGGCTGAGAGCTCACATTGTGATTCACAGCAATAGGAAAAGAGAGACATGCGGGAATGGTGTTAAACATTTGAAGCCCATCCCTAATGAGAGGGCTTCTCCAACAAGGCCAAACCACTAATGCTTCTCAAACAGTTCCATCAGTTGGGAAACAAGTATTCAAGCATATGAACCTACGGGGGCCATTCTCATTCAAATCACCACGGTATTCTAAACAGTTTTGCTCAAAGCAAAAGTTTCAAACTTGGTAATCTCCAATTTTTCTGTATTTTTTTTTTCTGTTTTTGAAAATAGCTTTTGGTCTCACATAATGTATCTTGATTATAATTTCCTTTCCTGATACACCTCTAAGTTCCTCCCCACCTCCCCTCCTATACTGATCCTTCCCTTTTTTTCTTTCATTACATAATAAACAGGCTTTTAAGGGATAATGATAATATAATAGGACAAAACAAAAATGAACACTTTGGAATAAGACAAAACAAACAGATGGAAAAGAATACAAGACATGCAGGAATGGTGTTAAACATTTGAAGCCCAACCCTAGTGAGAGGGCTCCTCCAACAAAGCCAAACCACTAATACTTCTCAAACAGTTCCATCAATTGGGAAACAAGTATTCAAGCATATGAGGAACAAGAAACATTTATAGACACAGAGACTGACTTGTTCTCACACTCAGAAATACTATAAAACTGCTAAACTGGAAGCTATAATATATATTTGAAGGACCGGTAGTATAAAAAGAATATATATATATATATATATATATATATATATATATATATATATATATATATTCAAATAAAATAAAAAATAAAAAGTAAGATAAATTTTTAAATAATAAAAGAAGAAATGCCCTCACATGATATTATGAGACTAGGAACCTCATAGGATGCTGTTGAGTTCATGTTCTGCAGGCCATTTAATACTGCGCATGCAACCTACCCTTCAAAGCAGGTGTTTGTTTCACCAGTGAGACTACTTTAAAGAAAAAAAAAATTCATTTGTAAGTGGTTATCAATTGAGGGTAACTTCTTGGTTAGAAAGGGGGGGCATGCGTCCATTTCTCAATTCTAGGAGCCTACCTGGTGTAGACTCATGAAGGTTTTGTGGATGCTGTCTCAGTCTCTGTGAGTTCATACGTGCATCAACAATGTTAATTTAGAGGACTTTCCCCCTGGTATCCTCTGTCCCTGCTGGCACTTTTCTCATCTCCTTTTCTACAGGGTTCCCTGAGTTCTGAGAAAAAAAAAATGGAAAGAGAGATCCTGTTTAGTGCTGTGTTTCCGGGTCTCTCATTCTCTGCATAATATCTGACTGTGAGTCTCTGTATTTGTATATCAGAAATTCATTAGAGGTCATTTTGTTGCTACATTGCTTTGTTTGTTTCTTTAAAACAGTAGTATTTGGTTTTACCCTCGGTCTCTAGGCTGTCTAGTTTCAAGTTCTTGGCTACCCAAGCAGTGTCAGGTATGGGTTCCATCTCATGGAGTGGAGCTTCAGTCAAATCATATATTGGTTGGTTACTCCCACAAGTTTTGTGCCACCATGGCACTAGCATGATCCTGCAAGCAAGAAACCATTGTAGAGCAAAGGGTGGCTGGGTTAGTTTACCTTTTTCCTTTGGTAGCATGCAGACTTCCTATACCATAGAATATGTGGTTCTCAACAATGCTGCAACTCGTTAATACATTTCTTCATGTTGTAGTGACCGCCTATCACAAAATTATTTTCATTCCTACTTCATAACTGTAATTGTACTACCGTTATGAATTGTAATATATGTATGGATATACTGGATATCTGATATGTGACCTTTTTGAAAGGTTCTTTTGACCTCAAATGGGGTCATGGTCCCCATGTTGAGAACCATTGTCAAAGACACTCACATGTAGGGGTGAAGGCTCTATATAGGCACCTGCTCAGCCTTTCCACATTCAATGAGTTATGTAGCTGAACCTAGGTAGTTTGAGGATTCCCATCAGAAACTTTTGGCCAACAATTCTTGCTATGGAATGTTCTCTATGCTGTGCATATGTGTTGCTCTGATTGGTTGATAAATAAAACGCTAATTGGCCAGTAGCCAGGCAGGAAGTATAGGCAGGGTAAGCAGACAAGGAAAATTCTGGGAAAAGGAAGGCTGAGCCTGGAGATACCAAACTGCCATCCAGGGAGCAGCATGTAATGGCACACAGGTAAAGCCACGGAAAATGTGGCAGCATATAGATTAACAGAAATGGGCTCAGTTTACATGTAGGAGCTAGTCAGTGGTAGGCCTGAACTAATGGCTCAGCAGTTTTAATTAATATAAGCCTCTGTATGTTTACTTGAGTCCAAGCAGCTGTGGAACCCAAGAGAGAGATTCCTCCTGACTGCAGAGTCTGGGCAAGACAGGAAAGCATCCAGCTACAAATTCTATTAGATGTAATCCAATCCCAGTAATGGGAGCTTCATTTGGTGACAAAAGATTGGCTAGTTGGGGTTCTGTCTCTCCCATTATTTAGCAATTTCATTTAGATTACCTTCATATGTGTATATATTTTAGAAAGTTTCTACTGTATTAGGTTTCCATACTATCTTTCAAATAGCCCTTAATTTTAGCTGTCTGTCCCCGTATTTCCTCCCTTGACTCTCTCTCTCTTCCCTCACCTTCTCAACTTGATCTTTCTGTTCTGATTTTTCTTCATCAATCCATCACTATCTATTCTAAACTTCCTCCCAGTCCTTAACTCTATACCTAACCTCTGTGATACTAAGGAGTGTAGCTTGGTTATCATTGGTGAAGTAGCTAATATCAACAGATAAGTGAACGCTTACAATATTTATCTTTCTGTTTCTGAGTTACTTAATTCAGAGTGTTTTTGTGCTAGTTCTATTGCTTTACCTTCAAATTTAATGATTTCATCTTTAATGTCTGAGTGATCCTCCATTATTCAAATCAAATGATCCACATTTTCTGTATCTATTCATCTATTGAGGAACATCTAGATTTTTCTTATTTGTGATTATTATGTATATAGCAGTCATAAATATGGCTGAGCAAGTGTCTCTGCAGTAGGATGAAGTGTCCTTTGAGTATATGTGTAAGAGTTGTATAGCTAGATCTTGAGATAGATTGATTACCTGCTTCCTGAGGAACTGCCACCCTAATTTCTATAGTGTCTGTATAAGATTTCAGTCTCACAAGCAATGGATGAGTATTCCCCTTACTCCACACTCTAGTCAATGTGAACTGTCATTTGATTTCTTGATCTTGGACATTATGACAGGTGTAAAATGAAATCGCAAAGCAGTTTTGATTTGAATTCCCCTGATGACTAAATGTAACTGAACATTTCTGCGTTTCTCCACCATTTGAATTTCCTCTTTTGAAATTATGTTATTGTTATTTAGAGTTGTATCCCATTTTAAACTGGGCTATTTTTTCTTATATCTAGTTTCTTTCTAATGTATTTTGGATATTAGCCCTCTATCAGTTGTGGAGTTTGTGAAAATCTTTTCCCATTCCATAAGCTGCTGCTTTGTCTGAATGACAGTGTCCTTTGTTGTAAAGAAATTTTTCAGTTTAATGAAGTTCCATTTATTAATTGTTGATCTTAGTACCTATATTACAGTGTTTTTTTCTTTCATTGTGTTTGTGGTGTGTGTGTGTGTGTGTGTGTGTGTGTGTGTGTGAGTGAGTGTGTGTGCATGTGCTTGTATTTCTATATGAAGTTGAAAATTGTCCTGTCAAGATCTGTGAAGAACATGGTAGATGTTTCCATCTTTTATAATGTTTTAAGTTTTTAATCATACAAGACTTTTACTTGCTAGGTTAGTTACCCCATTATTTCAGCTATAGTAAAAAACATTGTTTCTTTGATTTCTTTCTCAGTCAGTTTTTTGTTTGTGTATAGGAAGGCTACTGATATTTGTGAATTAATTTTATATCCAGCTACTTTATTGAATTTTTTTTTATCAGCTGTAGGTGTTTCTTAGTGGAATTTTAGGATCACTCACGTATATTATCATATCATTTGCAAATAAAGATAGTATTTATTTCTTTTCAATTTGTATCCCCTAAATCTCTTCAATTGTCTTTTTTGCTTTAGCTAAGACTTCAACTACTATATTGAATAATTATGGAGAAAGTGGACAACCTTGTCTTGTTCTTGATTTTAATGGAGTTTTTCTCCATCTAAGTTGATGGTTGCGATGTGTTTACTATTAATTACCATTATGTTGAGGTATGTCCCTTGTATACATAATCTTTCCAGGTCTTTTATCAAGTAGGTTTTGTCTTTCAGTTTGTTTATATGTAGGATTAAATTTATTTGTATATAGGTATTGAACCATATCCCAATCTTTGGGATGACATACTACTTGATCATAATGGATGATCTTTTTGATATGTTCTTGGAATCAGTTTGTGAGTATTTTATTGAGAATTTTTGCATTGTTGATCATAAGTGAAATTGCTTAATAATTCTATCATTTTTGTGGGGCTTTATGTAGTTTGGGTATCAGAGTAATACTGGCCCCATACATCAAATTGAGCAATATTCTTTCTGATTCTATTTTATGGAATATTTTGGGGAGTACTTTTATTAACTCTTCTTTCAAAGTCTGATAGACTTTTTGCTAAAACCATCTGTCTCTGGGCTTTTTTTGGTTGGGAGACTTTTAATGACTGCTTCTATTTCACTAAGGGGTATAGGTCTATTTATATTGCTTATCTGGTCTTGATTTAACTTTAGTAAGTGGTATCTGTTGTGAAAATTATGAAATTCTTTATGATTTTCTAATTTGGTGGTGTACAAATTTTTAAATTATGTCCCTATAATTCTCTGAATTTCCACTGTGGTGGTATTCTAATTGTACTGAAAAATTATTTTGATTGTATGTTAATAAATAAAGTTGCCCAGGGGTCAGAGCTATTAGACCCATAGACAGAGTGTGGCGGTGGTGGCACACACCTTTAATACCATAGATCTCTGTGTGTTCAGGGATACAGCCAGCATTGGAGACATATGCCTTTAAGACCTAGGGGGCTGTACATTCAGACAGTGACGAGGCAGTCACGTGTTTGGGTTTACAACCAATGAGAAGGCAGAATGACTGGAAAATCAAGTTACACACAGGAAATAGCTCTCTTTTCGAGAAGCTGGGACACAGAGGAGGAAGGGTGAGATTTTAGCTCTGAGCTCTGACCTCTTGGCTTTCTCTTTTACATTGTTTCTGTGTTTCTTATTTAATAAGACGGTTGGTTACATCTACATTCCACAGTGCCTGTTCTTATGTTCCCTTTTTCATCTTTAATTTTGTTAATTTGGAATTTGTCCTCCACTTTGTATTTAATAAGGCTTTGTCAATCTTACTGATTTTTTAAAGAACCAACTCTTTGTTTCACTGATTCTTTGTATTGTTTTTCTTTTGTTTGTATTTTATTGATTTCAGTCATCAAGTTTGATTATTTCTTGTTATCTACTCCTTTGGGGTATGATTTCTTTTTCTGAGTTCTAGTGCCTTCATTTGTACTCTTAGAAAGTCCTTCATTGGTTGCCATAAATTTGAATGTATTATGTATTGATTTTCATTCTGCTGTGGGATATCATTGTGTGTGCTGTGATTATGTGTTGCTCTGATTGGTTGATAAATAAAGCACTGATTGGCCAGTAGCCAGATAGAAAGTTTAGGTGGGGCTAGAGACTAGGAGAATTCTGGGAAGAAGAAGGGCAGAATCAGGAGTCACCAGCCAGGTACAGAGGAAGAAAGATGTCAAGGCAGAACTGAGAAAAGTTACCAAGCCACATGGTTAAACATAAATAAGAATTATGGGTTAATTTAAATGTAAGAGCTAGTCAGTAATAAGTCTGAGCTAATGGCCAAGCAGTTATAATTAATATAAGCTTCTGAGTGATTTTTTATAAGCAGCTGAGGGACCGCAGGCCAGGCAGGACCGGAGAAATCTTCCAAGTAAATCATTCAATTATAGAAAGTCTTTAATTTCTTTCTTAATTTCCGTGTTGACTCAATTTTTTGCTCAGTTTCCATGAGTTTTTAAGTTTTCTGTTGTTTTTGGTTTTGTTTATATCCAGCTTTAATCATAATGGTCAAATAGAATGTAGTATGTTATTTCAATTTTCTTCTATCTGCTGAGACTTCTCTTATGTGTGAGAATGTGGTCAATTTTGGAGATAGAAACATGAGCTGCTAAGATAAAGGTATATTCCCTTGTGGATGGGTGAAGTGTCCTATAAATATTTGTTAGCTTCAATGAGTTTATTACATCAATTAAATCTAGCATTTCTCTATTTAGTTTTTGTCTGGATGACCTGTCTATTGGCAAAACTGTGGTATTGAAGACTCTTACTTTCAATGTATAAGGATCAATTTCTTTCAAAATAAAAGTGAAATTCAAATGAAACTGAAACTAATTTATGTTATTGCCATTTCTCCCTTGGGGTAAAGGATATCTAAACATTTTCTATTAGTATGAATAAATTGTGTAAAATAATGGATTTCAATGTGATATTTTCATACATGTACATAGAGTACTTTGATCATGTTTATGTTCTCAACTATTTATGACATTAATATAAAATATATTATTAAACATAAAATGTAGTACATTTTGCATAGACCATCAAATTTGTTGATTTACTCTTTGTGGTAGTTTGAATGTAATTGGCCCCCATAAGCTCATAGGAGTGGCACTCTTAGGAGGAGTGGCTTTTTTGGAGTGGGTGTGGAATTGTTGGAAGAAGTGTGTCACCCTAGAGGTAGGCTTTGAGTTTTCCTTTGCTCAAGCTATGCTCAGTGTGGTAGACAGTTCACTTCCTCTTGCCTGTGGATCAAGATGTAGAACTCTCAGCTCCTTCTTCAGCAATATGTCTGCCTGCATGTCACCTGCCATGATAATGGACTAAACCTCTGAACTACAAGCTAGTCACAATTAAATGTTTTCCAGTATAAGAGTTGATGTAGCCATGGTGTCTCTTCACAGCAATAGAAACCCTAACTAAGAAAGCACTTTCTTTTTTCCTGTGCTCAACCCTGCCTCCTGTTACTCTTCATGAATATGGTCTTGAATGATTATTAAAGCACAAGTATGTTAGTAAATTATATTAATCTCCATTTTTGTTCGTTTTTGAAACTCTAACTTAGTTGTGTGTATAAAATTATGTCAGTATATTAAAAACATTATACAGCTTTGCAGTCCACACATTGAGGAAGGGAAAGATAACATCGCCAATTTTAATAAAAGAAAACAAATCTCATATTTTTTTTTACATTCAGGTTTTAGACTTCCTTTGTGTAATTGATTTCTTCATAAGATGACTACAATATGGACTTTTATTGTCTGAAAATTACCTTTTTCTCATAGCTAACTTTAAGTCTGATTGCTGTTTAACTTAGAAAATATATTACTATCCATAAGTGTTATTTATATTCTATTTTTTTATTCTTTTCTACTTTTAGGACTCATAAAAATATGAGTCAATTATCAAGTCATCTTCTGTATTACTCAACTCTTTTTTTCATAAAACTTGATGTAAAGTTTCCACTTACTCAATTTCTGAATGCCATTTTCTGTATTTTCCAAATCACTAACTTTGTCTCATACTGTGTTATTCTCTGTTACATTTGTTACATTTTATTTAATTTGTCTAACATTTCATTTTCATACTTTTGAACTGGTAATCTTTCTTCTAGTTTTGATCTAGTTTTGTTTCTTTATGTTTTGTTTCATAATTTTTCATCAAATGACAGTGATGTCAATAATTATATTTAAAACAACCTTATCTTTCTAAATCAAGGCTAAAAAAAGATTAAAATCTTATTTATCTAAGAACACAATGCATTTACTCTGCTATATTTAATATGAATTGTGTTGTCTAGTGTTCCTAATGTTTGAATTATTGATTTATTTTACAATTTTCATTCATATGCTTATTTGACTCCAAATTTGGTTGAAGATATTTTTGAAGTATGTGTGGTGATAATTTATCTGTGTCTCCCAATAAAATTTATCTGAGGATCAGAGGATAAAGGTCAGCCACTATTAGTAAAAACAGAAGCCATGTAATATTAGAACACACCCTTAATCTGTCTGTATTTCTGTGAGTTCAAGGTCACACTAGGGAAAATAACCAAGTGTGTTGACACACGCCTTTAATCCCAGCATCAACCATAGCGTTCTGGAGGTCTGTGCAGACAGGTAGGAAGTGATGTAGCTTGGTGGAGAGAGAAAATGAGTTAGCCAAATAGAAAATATATATGTCTTTTCAGACAGGAAGTCGCACACTTTGGAAGCTGCGGCATGGTGAGTTAAGGTTAGCTGGTGGCTGTTCCAATTCCTCTGATCTCTGTCAAATTTTCATCCCTATTTCTGGCTCTGTGTGTTTTATTTATTAAGACCACTTGGAAAATTGTCTACAAGTATGTTTTGTATGCATATTCCCTAACAAGATATCTATACTTTTTGAATCCTTCTGTCTTTAGGTTTCTAAACAAGAAGTAGATATTTAGAGGTATTTCAATGACTTTTACTCTGAGAAATTGTGAATTCCACTGTTGATTTATTTATATAGTCAATAGCTCAATTCCATACCTGGAGCCTGTATCTTTCTCTCACATTCTCTCTTTTATATTTTTCAACAAAATAGTCATTCCAAGAAAAAAGTTTGAAATTGTTAATTAATATATATTTCAAGAAAGGAAGCAACAAGACAAATCTGGCTTTTATCACTAAAATTGGCATCATTCATTAAGGACAGTCCTTGAGTTTAACAATCCCTGTCCCTTTTGAAAAATCACTTTTTATTATTAAATATGTTGTCCAACAATTTCAACGTGCTTGCAGTGAATTCCAGTTTCTTTTATCTCCTGTCTTATTTCCTTCCCTTCTTTCATCTGCCTTCAAAATGTTTGTTTTTATGTCCTATATAAAGGCTAGTCTCAGGCCTAACCAAACCCTTTTGACATCATAATCGCTCAGCTCCTGGACTTCATAATTTGCTCTTGTTCCTGATGTCAGAAGATCCATAGAAATAGCTGATTCATACATGTTCATTTTCACTCTTGCCCATTGTTCATATCCATACCCACTTATTATGTTGTTTGCACATGGACTTGAGTGCAATTTAACTCCAATATGGGTAGATATTTTTTTCCATTTCCCATTCAATCTCCCTAATATTTGGAAATTAAAGACTTGTTCAGATGATGACTGCTCACTGAGCTATGTAGTTTAGGCACTCATGAACCTCCGCATCTCTCCATATAGCACACCAAACTATCTTGAGTACTGCTCACATCATTTCCTGAAACACTTCCTTTGTTCAAAAACAAAGCTTTTTGCTTTGGTTCCTCAGGGCCCCTGTCCCTGCCTCATTCAAATGTTTTAATTATCTTGCTTTTTACGGATATTTTTCATCCCCCTACAACATTTTACTGCTGGCAGAAAGGCTGACAAGGCAGCTGACATGGTGGCTATTACTTTGAGCACTTTCTAAACAATATCATTTTGCCGTCCTTCTGCATTCCCCGAGATTATAGGGTGCCTTCTTCTTTGTGGAACAATGCAGCTCAGATCCACACCAGGGGTCCTGAACAAATTCCATCCCAACCTTCAGAGCTTCCAAATTAGTGCAATTATCACCAAAGATGTCATTTCAGGCACTTGCAGAATCACTATATTAGTTCATCATGAAAAGCCAGGGAAAGCAGGAGTAGAGTAATGAATGCTAGTATGAACGTGTGCTAAACAGAAGCATGTGTGAATAGTGTGCATATGAGCACTGTATGTACATTGACAAGTGATAGATGTACATACGCATGATGAAAGGTCTGAACTTGGATCTGACCATGGAAATTTGTATGTTGACACAAACCACCATTACTTTCTTGCCATTCCCAATCCACTGGGAAAATCAACTCCAACTTTCTTTGTTCCTAAGTTTCTATTTAACCCAAATTTATTGGCAGGTGCAGTGGGTTACCTCTAAGAACTGATGGGGCCCTGTGTAAATTAATTCTTTTCAACAGAAGAATATTCTAGGAGAGATGTGAAACTGGCAGAGGTTGGTGGTCAATACTTCTAATATCTGAATAAGTGAATATCCTAAAAGAGATTTGAATGGAAAATCACAACATCCACTCACTTACCTTAATTAACTCCATGGATGTACCTTGCATGATAAGAATATGATATCTCCCCCAAGTCATGGTTAAGCCTCTTTTCTGTGCAGATACAAAGCCTTGGAGAATGTAATAGAATTCACTTTAGATCTAGGTTAGGAACGCTATCAATACTTCTCAAAATTGAGCTTTTGATATCAGCCAACGCCCAAAGGAATGACTTTGGCAGCAAACATATTCTCCTTTGCCTACATTGTGTATCAGCATTTTACTTTATCTCGATGACCAGAGTCATTTATGCTAGTTAGTAATCAATAAGAACAACAAATTTGGAGTGATGGGGTGGGAGTGATTGCTGGTGTTTGATTAGACATGTGCCAGATCCCCTGTGAGAAGTTTTCTCTGTTTGGGAACCAGGACCTTTGATACTCTAGAACACTAAACTTCAGGAAGGAGAAATACAAATTTCCCAGGTGAGTTGCTTTAACTAATGAGAAGTCAAGTCCATTCTACAACTGTGCCATGGATGTGGATACTACATACAACAGTGTACTCCCTGCACTATTTGATAAATCTTAGTCGATTGCACCTCATCCTCACAGACCATCTTCACAACCTGATTTCCCAGTTGTAACTTCAATAGGTTATTGCATGATTCTTCTGGTGGGCCTTTTTTGGTTGCACAAAAAATGGAAAAACTGATTGGAACATTCACAGGTGTAACATCACTACCATATCGACATTGTCTTAAAGAGTTCCCTCTGTTCTGATGGAGTGTGATGTAGGACACAGTAGAGACTACTGTGCTATTTTAATGATTATGTAGATCCTTAGACATGTATTACATAGTAGACCCAGGTTAAAAATGAAATATTATGGAGAGTACAGACTTGAGTACCAAGTGGCAGCTAGTGATAAACACTGCTTGTGGCATACTGGTGACACTGGTGTCCCAGACCACTACCCTACTCTATCAACCAGGCTTAATTTATAGCTCAAGTTCTCACCCTCTCTAGGATTTTGCTGAGTTTCAAAATTTTCTGTTTTACTTTTCTTAGAGTCTTCACCATGCATTTACCCCTCACTTAATAGCAATCCCATGTTATTTGTGTTATCCTTTTTGCTTTTCAAGCAGTCAGGATGAACAGATATACACAGATATGTGATATTGTATCTTTGCCTTTAACTCAGTGTGTGAGCTTGCTTGTATGATATGTTCTCTTGAAGTTTTTATTTTTCTTACACAAGAAATTGTAAGATTAAAGATTTAAATATTGAAAATGAAGACTTAGTAAAAATCTGTATTGTACAATTTATTCTTAATATTTTCACCTATTATTATATTTCTTCTTAGTAATATTAGTAATCCTTAGTTTTGGGGGGAGTTAATTTTACTAGGAGGGAAATATACAAAATTGTTAAAAGTTGTTACCTAAAACTGAAGGAATCCAACCAGGAGGTGGTGGCACACGCTTTTAATCCCAGCACTCGGGAGGCAGAGGCACGTGGATCTCTGTGAGTTCAAGGCCAGCCTGGTCTACAAAGTAAGTGCCAGGACAACCAGGACTGTTACACAGAGAAACCTTTTCTCTTGAAAAACTAAACCAAAACAAACAAACAAACAAAAATTTGAAGGAATCAAGCAAGATTATAGGAAGTTAAATGCAAGAGTGTATCTAACTGAGCCAATTTCATTATAATTGTTTTGGCTGTTCATAAATTCCCACTCCTTAGCTTTTCCCCATATTTCATGACTAAAAATTTCATAAAGCTAAATACAAGGTAAGTAGGCCCTTACCTTGCCTTTTTCTCTACACTTTTGCTGTGTAAAATACATTTAGCATTTCATGTTTCATTTTCTTTATCCACAAACTGGAGGCCCTCATCCTGACCTGCATCATCAAAAAGCAATTTCTATTAGCAAATTAATGGCTGTTGAGACAGCTATCAATGCTGAGTATCATTCATATGAAATTGGGCTTCAATTGCCAAACAGAAAGTGAACCATTACAGGATATCCCTTTGGGAGTGAGAGTTTAAGCTTTTCCTCACCCCATCTCTTTCTTTCTGGCTGCTAAGAAAAAGTACTGGTCAAAGAAATGACGAAAAGGCAAGGGGGAGGAGAAGGGCAGAGAGGAGAGGAGATAAAACAGTTCAAGGTTGTATTTTCCTGACTTCGTCCCTGCAATGTCGGTCTCACCCTTTATGACAAGGTCTGGGGAAGATGTGGTTTATGATGTGCTTCAAGTGTGATAAAGATGCTGAGAGGTGAGCCCGGGAAGGGTTAGGTGTCCTTGAGGACCGGATGGGCTTGAGTACTCTGTGAGGATGGATGTTATTAAATTGAATTATTATTATTAGCACTTGGACAATGTGGAGAGGAAAAGGAGGAGAAAGGGAAGAGGGCTAAATTAGAACCTCATCTGGATCACATTGTGAGAGGATTCTGTGCACTGCAGCTGACCTGTAAATATGGCAGTGACTCCAGTGGGAGAGGCTGGCTGTACAGAAAGGGCTTACTAATTTAGCAAAGGCTGGTTTTACATCAGAAGTCTGTTCCAAAGATGCAGAATTCCATCTGACTCTTTTCAATGGTTGCATTGAGAGATGAAAAAGCAATTAAATAAAACTTATAATTTCTACTCTTTGAGTTATCTTTGTACCAGCCAACACGGATCCCTGTCCTCGGTTGTCTCTATGGTCACCCATGTTATTCCATTTTCCAAGGACCTTCATGCTTTTCTGATCTAACTCACATTACCCCCATCTTTCACAGGCCGGTTTTGAAATTGCAGTCATCATTTTTATTGGCAGCAGTTAACATTTATGAAGCATTTACCATGTGCCAGGCACTGTGCTGAGCACTTAGCATTTACTGTCTCGTTTTATCTTCCCATGAGCACTGTGAGGAGGAATTCATTGACCCTATTTCACATTTGAGGATCTTCTCTTAGCAAAGTACATAGTGTGACTCCAGGGTTCCCAGGTGTTAGACCTGGGACTTCATCCTCTGTCCTTGTGGTCACAAAGCTTGTGAGCCTCAATTCTACAGGTTTCCAGGAAACATAAATAAGTAACTGATTCATTAATCCCATTAACTGCCTTTCATTTTTACTGATTCACATAGGAGAGAAAAGTAAATACGTACAAGAATGTGTGGACAGGGCGCTAGAAATACCCAAGTTCTTCAGGGAAAACAGGACTCAGGACCTGAATGGCATTGTTATTTCTTCTCCAGGGGGCACCAAAATGCGTGGCAACCAGTGGGTTTTGGATGAGTTCCAGAAGAGAAAGACAAGGTCACCTACCTCCAGCTGAATTTCTCGTCTAAGGACTAGGGAGGTCACCTACCTCCAGCTGAATTTCTCATCTAAGGACTATTCTGCAGCTGATTTTGAAGAACAACAACAACAAAACAAACAAACAAACAAACAAACAAACAAAAAACCAATAATTATTTGAGCTACCACTTGGAAAGTTCTTGTGTCCAAAAAGTAATATTTTTGTAATGATGAGTAGTTACCTGTCCCCAATGTCAGACAACCTAGTAATACTATAGTTCATTTGGGATGGGGTACCCACTGGTGTTTGTATTTCAGTTGATGTACTATTTGACTCATGAATTACAATGATTTTGGAAAGATTTTCTCTTTGGAATACTTTTCTTTCTAGAATATTCTCCTCCTACCTAGTTTTTTTTTTCTTCTCCTTCTCTTCTTCCTTCTTTTCATCTGTCATTTTTCCTCATCAGTTCTCAAACCGTTTCTGCCCTTTGGATCTATCTCTACTATGAATTTATTCCCATGATCAATAACCTACTAACAGTATTCAAAATGAGCCTCATCTGCCTTCCTGCTTCTTGTAGTGTCCAGGTTCATGTTACTTTGTAAAGGATTCAGAGACGGGTTTCTTAAAAGAGACATGGTCAGGTTCTGTCACTCCCAATTCAGAGCACTCTAGTGTGTTCCACTATGCACCAACAACACTTACCACCTTGACCCTGGCCTTGAAGTCCCGTGATGACCCTCACTTCTGACACTCTTCTTTATGCCACCAAGACCTGACCCTAGCCTACAGCACTCCAGTCTCTGAACCTTCCTCCCCATCCTGTTGGGACTCAGTTGCATGGATCACTTCGAGCTGCTTTGCATAATCTATGTTCATCCCTGCCCTAAGGGTTTCTTTAGTCTATCTTTTCTCTCCAGAATGTTCCCTTTGACCATCTCAGGACTTTCTATAGCTTGTTCCACTGAGTTTTTGTTGTCACCAAGATAATGGGAAGTTGTTTCCTACTCACCAAGATGGTGTCCCCCAACCTTCTGAATAGCATTTCTCTTCACTTGCACCTTTCATATCCTTTCCACCTCCCTTTCTGAATAGAACACAAATATATTAAAAGACAGCTTCTTCGTTCTTATCACCTTTGTGATTATACAATGCCTAAAGCACAGTAGATACTCAAAGACATTGTGGAATAAAAAATGGCAAATGAACAACAAAAAAGAAAGCACGATTTCTCTCATATGCACCTTTTTTAAAAAAAAAATCAAAGATTATATTAGGAACTTGACAGAAAATGCAAACTCAATGTTGAATTAGTCAGTGGAATTTTTGAGGCAACATGGATGAATGTAGATGGCACCCAAAAGTTATGCCTTACAAAACTGTTCAAGTGAAACACACAAAGAAATGACCCTATAATTGTAGGAACTGTTACAGTCTTGAACAGAAATCCTCAAATGTATCTGGAATGTCACAGTAGGAAACACATCGGTGATTAATGTAAACAAACAAAAATTATATCACCATAAGATGGCACTATTCAGAAAACAACTAAAATAGTATGTTGATAGTTTTTCTAACATAGATCACAAAAAAATGCTTCCCAAGGAAATTTACATATTGAAAGGGGAGGCAGACAGAAGATTCTTTAAATAGTCTCACTTTTCTCAACAAAAAGATTCTGCAGTCTTGGTAATTATTATTGAGGGACCCAAATCTGACACATGACACTCTCTCATTTGAAACTAAAGTGAAACCAACCATGCTATGCTATCTGTAACTTTAATAAAGATGAAAGGCCCTAATGGTTCAGTTCTAACATAGCTTTTCATTTGAGAAAATTTAGTTGAAATCTTGATAACATTGCCCAAGAACTGTCCCCCAAATAATAAAATGACAATGTTCAGTTGATTTGATATATACACATGATATACATATATGGAAATTTCAAACATAAATTGAAAAAAATATTTAACACATTTTATTGTCTATCCTTGTGGTGGGAGAGATAAAACACAATAAGACACTGTGACTAAGACAGCTTATAAAAGAAAGCATTTAATATGAGTCTTACAGTTTCAGATGATTGGAGTCCATGTACATTATTGTGGTAAGCATGGCAGCAGAGAAGCAGATATGGGGCTGGAGCAGTCGCTGAGGGCTTGTATCTTGATGCATAAGAAGGAGGCAAAAAGAGTTAACTGGGAATGACACAGCCATCTGAAACCTGAAAGTGACACATCTCCTCCAACAAGGCCACACCTCTGAATCCTTCCCAAACAGTTCTGTGGATCAAGTATTTAAATTTATGAACCTATGGGAGCCATTCTCATCCAAACTACCACTATATGTTTCACTATAAACTCAAAAATTGATTATTCATATATCTAACATTGATAAACTTCTGTTATTACTCTGTACATGTGAGCAATTCAATATCCACCCACATAGTCTCGTTTCCATTCCTTCATTTCTCTAGTTCTTTATTTTATCCAAGGTAAGTTAAACAGATGCAAGATCTGAGATCTCTTTCCTATGAATGTGACCACAAACACTCTGTTGTCATCACCAAGAAACTGCAACCAAAATGCTAATCACTTCCATTGCCTCTTGCCTGTTTTAGTATCATTTCTCCTCCACACTGTTATAACTGTGTCTATGGATTTTTTTTTACATCACTCTCTCTCTCTCTAGAACATCCAATGCAATAATTTATACATTCACAAGCTCTGACTTTTTTAGACCTTAAAAAACACCGGATTGCCTTCATACCCTCTCAGAAACCACGACACCTTTCTTGTGTGGAGCCTTATATCCTACTCTGCAGCTTTTCTAGTTTGTGTTTCCCAAAGCTTCATGGGTAAAAGCTTGATTCCTATGGGGTGTTGATAGAAGAGTTAACATATGGGATTGAAAAGGAAGAAGTTAGGCTATTGAGAGAGTGACATTAAAAGAGACCTGGGACCTCTACTCTTTCCTGCTTGTTCTTCCTTTCTTTTGTAATGTAAGCAGCTTTAGTTCATCCTTTTCTCCCTGCTTTGGTATTCTGCCTCAACAAAGACCAATCTCAACAAGATCAACTAAACACAGACAGGAGCTTCTGAAACTGTAAGCCAAATGAATCTTTTTCCTCTTAAAAATTAATGTTGTTAGTTATTTTGTCATAGCAAAAAAGGGGAATAATACTGCAACTCTTTCTTAATCCTCAATGTTGTGACTTTTCTCTCAATTCTGGAATATTCTATATTTGCTCATGGTTCAGCATCTTCTTTCATGGCTCCTCTTTGTCTCTTGAAATGTTCTACCTACTCTTCTTCAAGTCAGATATATCAAACTTTCAGTTGGATTAATAACTCTCATAATCTAGACACTACTATCAAATGTAGCCAAAGTATTCACTTTCCTCAAAAATGTTAAGATAAATAAAATTGATATTTTTCAAGCAATGTCTAAGTTTTATTGATGCTAAAAAAAAAGATGTTCTCATTGTGGCTCTTTGAAGGTATTTATTTAAAACATACAAATCACTTTTTGAATAATTAAACACAATGTAAACACAAACACATAAGCATATTTATTAGATGTCTAGATCTGCAAAAGGGGAGAATATGGATAGAAACTTTTAGATTCTCAATATTGACAGCTTGTCTTCTACAAGGGTAAGGAAACAATGTATACATCTCCTTTTGTATATGTGTCTGTATGCATTTTTATCTGTGTGTACATAGGAGGACATAGGAGGTACCAGAGGACCATATTGAGTGAAATTCTGAAGAAAGGTACATACTTCCTTTGAGACAGGGTCTGTCATTGGCTAAAAGTTCCCTAAGTGAACTCAGTAGGCTGGCTGGCCAGCAGAGCTCAAATATCCACTCTCTTTACTTTGCCAGTATCAGCATTAAAAGTATAAGCCATCATGCTCAGTGTTTTAATGTGTATTTGGAGGCATGAACTTAGGTCTTCGGGATTCCAAGGCAAGTGTTTTATCCACTGAGCTATTCTCCTAAACCCACTATTAAATTGGAATAATTCACTATAGCAAAGAGGAGATATTTTTCAGCAGTTTCATATTAATAAGAGGTTCAGGAGAAAGTAGCATATGGTTTGGAAATGAAGAAGAATCTGAAATTGTCAGTACTTGAATTAGTGTCTCTTATCTGATGTGAGAGTACCAATGGGCATGCAATGGGGACCTATGGCTTTCCATGTAGGCTTTGCCTGACTTCCTTAGAATGTAGTCACCTGCCTCCTCTGTTTCCTTATTGATACCATCACTATAGAAAGAAAAACAAAATCTATTTTCAAGTTCTACATGGGACTTACCTTCTTGGAACCTGCTACTATATTTGGTAGAATTTTACAAAAGCCTTTCTGATACTTTAGGTGATTATTCATCTCCTTCAAGACAGAATATACCAGCTGACTCATGTGGTCTTACCATCTCCAGGAATAGTGTTACTCCAGTAAGATTTCCTAAGTTAATTAATATTCTAAAATATATGCAGAAAAGATAGACAGAGGGTCCTGGAAACAGAGATAAGAAGCCAATGAGTCTGATGTGACTGTAAGGAATTCTTCCTTGAAAGTTGAAAACAGAGATTAAAAAGTAAGATGAATTTTAGATACTAGATTTGTTTTTAAACAGATATAGTTACTTTCTTTTTAAGGAGATTGTCTGTTGACACAAAGGAGCTTGACCATTACAACAGGGAAGGCCATTGCAGGACACCTGTTAAGTGGTTGCTGAAGGATGATCAACCGTAGTGATTTCACAGAACAAACTGAATGTAGTGTTCTGGAAATGGGCATCAGTGGTGTAATAATGCATGTTATCAGTTGTACACTAAGGGTTGTGCACAAAGATGTTATGAGACTCAGACTAGCAAATAAGGATGTGAAGAAAATGTCATAAGGTCAACATGAAGGCTCATAGCAGAGCTGCACTGAGGAGCAAACAGTCTTCAGATTTAGGTCAATGTGCAGACTGATATCGGACACTGTGATAGAATTTTTCAGCATTGAGAACAGCAAATGGACAGAGTGTGACAGTATCTGTTCCTTAGACGTTTTGTTTTATTCATTACAATGAGGAGATCATGATCTTTGATAGGAAGACTGAGAAAAAAGTTAAACAAGCTGATCAGAAAGTGAAGGGGAAGGCTTTTGAACAAGTACCTGGCCTGTATTCCATGTGTCTTCTTGTAGACATTATACTGTACAACTGCATCTGGGTTCAGTTTCATTCACTACTGTGGACTAAGCAGATGGAGGCTATCTGACTTCCTTAACTCTGAAGATGGCAGAGTTTAGAGAGGGTCTTTTCAAGTCTTATATTCCAGTGTCCTTGTAAGTCAAGAAGCAGGTTCCCTCAAATGAGAACACACATTTGAGCATTCTGTGGTGGCAAGTTCCCATTAATCTAATTACCCTGAAATAAAGTCTTCTGGGAGCCAAAGAGCCAACCTATAAGCATCTTCCAATTGACTTTTACTAATACTGATGAATTAACCATAAAGACTATTTTATAATCAACGACTAATCAAAACTATCAGTGGAATGATTATAGTTTTGCTTTTGTTCTTTTGACTCTTTTCTCTTTTTGAATTAAAATTTTCTTCTTGCTACAATACACCCTTAGAAATCCACCGTTCCTCTTTCTGGAAGAACCCCATGGTCTACTTCACTTATTATTCCTTGAAGTCAACCTCAAAGCAGAGGGAGTGATGAATAACTTTCTTCTCAATCTTCCCAACAATAATACAGAGGTGTTACTATTTTAGATGCACAGGAAGAAACCTCTGTTTGTATGTGAATGCTTTAGGTCATCAGATTTGTTTTTCTTGGTGACTAGATGAAAGAGTCAGTACTGGAGTTATCCTAACAATAGTTGCTTTGCTTATCACTGCAAATTATCTCAGTCCATTGCACTCACTCTATGGTTAGATGAACACTCATGCTTTGAAATTCCCTTATCCCAATTGTCTTTCTCTGGTTTCTTGGGACGCATCTGTGTATTTATGACTGCATTCCAAGTGCCAATGCCTTGTCTAACATTCAATGTAGGATCAATAGACCTTGACCCATGTGTGCTAATTAGTTTATGGGTTTACATCTTAGAGAATGGTCTTGTGTAACTGTCAGTGTAGAAAAATTCAAGGATCCAAACTCATAGTCCTGGCTCACTAACCACCACCAGATATTTGTTCTTAGAAAAGTTTATTAAACTCTCTGAGTCATTTTTCAAACATCCAGTGCTGATCACACTATGATGGCGGAGATAAAATGGCAATATTGAATAGGAGACGTTACCACATGTATGTTATTAGAGATTATTTAGCCAGTTGATTATAAGGACATCTGGCTACAAATCTAGTACAATATACTTCAATTTACAAACATGGCATTCAGAGTTAATAGAGATCCCAGCATGGAAGCTTTCATAGAGTGAAAGGACAGGGGAGAAGTAAGGCAAGCCTGAACGCTGAAATTAGTTTAAATGAAGTTATAATGTACAGAAATTAACATGGATTTCCTTCTTCTAGACCTGCATGTGCTGAATATACACTGTGCTCTTCAGAGTTTATTGGCACAATATCAGAAAGAAAGCTGTATATAATGGAATCTAAACAGCTCTACTCACATACAGCTCCCGCTGCAGGTCAACAAAGCTAATTCACAGGTATCTCTATATGTGTGTAGCTGGCTCTTGTCCCTCATCTTCACCCTCCTCTCTTTGTGTCCTATAAACAAATTCAACTCAAAACACTTTTTCCCAATAAGTTTGCCACTGACCTCTCCTCATCATCGAGAAATAAGAATTGAAAATACAGCTGAGCAGCGGTGGCACATGCCTTTAATCCCAGCACTCAGGAGGCAGAGCCAGGAGGATCTCAGTGTGTTCAAGGCCAGCCTGGTCTACAGAGCGAGATCCAGGACAGGCACCAAAACTACACAGAGAAACCCTGTCTCAAAAAAAAAAAAAAAAAAAAAAAAAAAGAATTGAAAATATTTAAATACTGGCAGAGGGATGGGATCTGGGCGGCAAACCAATATTTTCCATTAAAGTCCGAGATTTAAAGATCCATTTATCAAAAGCCTTTGGTGTGTGCCCAAGTCTTCCAGAATTAATGCATGCATGCATATGAAAATCAATGTTTCCTGCCCATATAAACACCGCAGCTCCAAATCAATCTCTCAAAGCCGAAGAGGGTTAAATATTTAAACAAGCTATGTATGGAAATACATTTTTAATGCCGTGAAGTCATTCTGATGAAAGATTACTCAGGAGCCTTCATTACTGAGTGTTGAGAGTAATGTGGTATTATGGGAACAGATGGCCCAGCTGTCTGTGGGCTCTGCCCCCTCAGGATAGATTCAAATACCACTCCTAGAGTCAGCTGTTGGTAGCCAGTGGCTTGAATGGATGGCTGCCCACATGCCACACATCTCTACATGACAGCCACATTAGCTGGTATCTTGAGGAACACTTCCTTAAGGAGTCAAATGCTGTTCTGATTTGATTTGATTTCTTTGAAAGCACTCCATGCCTCCACAGCTTGTTCCAAATGGAAGCTGTCATTCAAGAATCGAGCACAGCTATGCTGACTATTCTGGAGCATGTGTCCTGGTGGGCAAACACCACTGGGTTTCCTCATCAGCTTTCACAGAACATGCATGAAAGCCACCCTGCTCTGTTACCTTTTCCTGATGAGGAAGAAGGCAGTAGCATCAGGACCAAGGCCACTTCACTGTGCCTCATAGTTCTCATCCCTGTGTGCTACCTGTGTGGTCTTAGTATACTTGTCTTATTTCTGACCCTAATTGTTTTTATCAATGATTTCTGATTGCCTTTTTTAAAAATATTCTTTGATATTATAATAGAGTTACACTTCACCTTTCCCTTTCCTCCCTCTTAAACACTTCCACATACTTCCCATCACCTCTTTCAAACTTATGACTTCTTTAAATGTCTTCACATATGATGACAGTAACTGGATGCAGAGATCCACGGCCAGGCCCCAGGTAGAGCTCCAAGAGTCCAGTCAGCGAGAAAGAGGAGGGTTTGTATGAGCAGGAATTGTTTGCCGGGCGGTGGTGGCGCATGCCTTTAATCCCAGCACTTGGGAGGCAGAGGCAGGCGGATCTCTGTGAGTTTGAGGCCAGCCTGGGCTACCAAGTGAGTTCCAGGAGAGGCGCAAAGCTACACAGAGAAACCCTGTCTCGAAAAACCAAAAAAAAAAAAAAAAAAAAAAAAGGATTGTTGAGACCAAGATTGGAAAAAGCACAGGGACAAATACCCAAACGAATGGAAACACATGAACTATGAACCAATAGCTGAGGATCCCCCAATTGGATCAGGCCCTCTGGATAAGCCAGACAGTTGATTAGCTTGATCTGTTTGAGAGGCACCCAGGCAATGGGACTGGACCTGTCCTTGGTACATGAGCTGGCTGTTTGGAACCTGGGGCTTATACAGGGACACTTAGCTCAGCCTGGAAGGAGGGGACTGGACCTGCCTGGACTGTATCTACCAGGTTGAAGTCAATCCTCAGGGGAGTCTTTGCCCTGGAGGAGATGGGAACTGGGGCTTGGCTGGGGGAAAGGCAGGGGGGCAGGAGGGGGGAGAACAAAGGAATCCATGGCTGATATGTAAAATTAAATTAAATTATAAAATTTAAAAAAAGCCTCCTGTAATCAGCTTTTAGGTATACGATCAGAGAATAGAACTAGGCAGAGGACTTCAGTCATGGTAACAAGGCTGGTGTAAGGTCCTCTGAACTGGGGCAGGGGTCATCTCTAAATATGTTTTCAAATTCTTTTGTCTCCTGGCATCTCATTCTTTTTTCTCTAACATAGATGCATGTTTTGTATCTGTCCACCTCTATTGAATGTCTTGAGGAACCAGTCAACCAAACAAAAATAACTGTTGATAATGTACAATGCCTCCAAATGGAACGGGCTCTGCCAACGGGAAAGGGGTCAGATTGGTGGCTTGTGGTACTTTAGAGCATGTGGTAGCCTTCTAAGACAAACTCTTTTCGTGGTCCTGCACACTTATTTCCATTATCGCCTCCAACTCACACTCTCGAAGATCCTCTCTCATGAAAATGAGTCCTCTGAGACCAAATGTGTTTGAGTGCCACCAGGGCCAAACAGGCGCCATGTACCAATGCTGAGCTGAGCTGGTAAATGATGGGCATGTGATGTGCTCTTGTCTTTTGACAATAAACAAAAATTTAAACTGAATGACCAGTATGACTACATTCTCCAGTTAAGTTTCAACCCAATTAGATAGTTCTGCGGGGTTTTCTCACCTTCCAGTTGCTGCTGGTCTCGGTCATAGTTACTCAAGACATAACAACATTCTTCTCCTGGGAAGGAACCCCACTACAGACACTCTTTGAAGTAGCTACATTTTTCTTTAGTGTGGAAGAGCATACCAACAAATGTTGTAGGGGATTTAAAAGCAAAACTTGGCAGCTTTTACATTCAGGCTTCTTGTTACAGCCTCACTAATTCGACAAGGATCAAATCATCAACTGTAGGAGGAATTGCTGCCAGACCTTTTAAGTCACACACTGGTGCTGCCATTTCCATTAGGGCCAGTGCTGCCATTCTCTGCCCTGGTTTATTAGCGTGGCTGTCTGTGTGCAACAAGACAGGCAGGTGCCAAGCCCTGAAGCCTCGCACATCGTTGGCATGTTGAGGGCCCCAAGTTTCATTATACTTTTTTCCCTACAAACTAATGAGTTTCTACATTCTGATTATTATTTTCCTTTATGCCCATGAGGCACCACATCTCCACCAGAAACATCTAGCATTGTGCCCTTATTGGCAATGTCACCAACTCACTTTGGTCCTTTGTGGCTAACTGCTTGAGCTGACTTTGCTTATGCTTGTAGAAATTTGTGTGTTCTCAAGAGGGTAGTGGTCAAGGACCATGTGTGAGTTTGTCTCCATGGGCCAGGAAGCCCATTAAACAGCACTTGAGTGTTCAATATAGTTCCTCCTTTGCTTTCTCTCTTTTTTTTTCTGAGTTCCTTCCATCTTGAATACCTTTGCACTCCTCACTTGAGATGTTTGACTTTTGTTCCCTACTGGAGTAAATTTCATATTCTCTGTGGCTTCCCACAAACCACCCTTAACTAAGCAGCCTGGACAGATCTTTTTCTCTCTTGGACTGTAGTACCAGAAGCTCTAGAGACATTCTGTTTGCCATTAAAGTGATTAAAATGTAAAATGCAGTGAGATGGTTAAAATATCAAGCTTCTCTGATAATAAAAGGTGGACTACCATCCTCCATGTAACCAAAGTTATGTGACTTTGAGGAAAAGATTAACCTCTCTCATCTGTCACGGGAATAATATCTCCTCTACAAATTGCTGTGAAGGTAATAGAGTAACATGTATGAAAGTCCTTTGCAAATTATAAAGTGCTGCAAAAACATAAGGCAGTGTTTTTATTATGCCTACTTCCAATTGTATTAGCTCTCAATCATTTGTCCTAGTATACAAAGATCAAGATATTTTTTGTTGGTTTTAGCAGAGTGATTTGCACATAAAGATTGAATTGATTGATTCATTTTTACCTTCAGATTTATGACCCGAAGTCTAATAATATTTCAAAATCTTGGCAGCCCATGACTGAGATGTTGAGTTACCTTTCTCCTTGGTCCTCACAAGTTCAAATAGAGCTGGTTTCCTTCTGTATGAGATTGTGGTCACTCAAACATGGAAGCTGAGGGAGGCCAGAGTTAGGGCGGTCTTCATCATAAAATTTCATTACATTTTCTTCATAACTTTCCAGTTTGGAAAAGTCACCTTGGCCAGCTGTTCTTCACCACGGTTTTATTAGGTTTAACCGATTTAAAAGTTTACTGGTCTCACTATGATATTATAACTTTGAGCAAAAATGTCTTCAGAAAGAAACAAGGAAACAGAAAATGGGTGATAAATTTTTTATGTACTTTTATTTTTATAAAATTTATTCAAATGTATTATTCTATATAATCTTTTAGTGCTCAATATAAAAATACATTTTAAACTATACATCCATGAAAATTCCAAGGTATCTGATTAAAAAATATTGTATTCCCTATGTATGGCAACAATGATTATGAATCCAGTATATTTGAAAAACATCATTATGAGATTGATTTTCATATAATTTATCCAAATTACCCCACCCTATGATAGAGGGCTGACCTGGCTAACTGAACATCTGATTGAGAAAATAAAGGTACAATGTGTCTCTCAAGTTGCAGAGGGAATGGCTGCCACATGTGTAGACAGAATGGGTGTGTGACTGTGCTTAACAAACAGCCACAGGAGGAAAAAGAATAGGTTGCTGTTGAAGACACCACTTCACCATGTCCATGTGTACATTCATTGTGACAAGGCAGATTGATGATTAGTTTAAACACAAAAGCGCATGAAAATGACAGTTACACTCAGATACGGCCAGAAAGGAGAGATGTGTGAATGGATCCTATGTGCATTTGGACTGAAAAGAGGGTCCATAACTTTTCCCTCTCTCCCTCCCTTCCTTCCTTTTGTACTTCTTTTTCAGAATGTATTAGTGTAAGAGTGTGCATGCATGTGGTGTGTGTGTGTGTGTGTGTGTTTGTGTGTGTGTGTGTAATCACATTGGTTGCTATGGTGCTGTAAGCATAAATGCTAGAGGACAACTATAGCAAAGGTGGTTCTCTCCTTCACCATATAGGCTCTAGGAAATGAATTCTAGTAGTCAAGCTTGTATGGCAAGTGCTTTTGTAAGCCAAGCCTTCTTGATGGTTTTGGTCTCTCTTTTCTCTCCACTACCTACCTCTAGGGCACTGGAGAAAGGGCAGAAAAAGGAGGAATTTTCAGTGAGAGAACAGGGGAAGGCATAGGCACTGTGAGGAGGTGAAGGAACTTCAAAAGAACAAGAATCACACTCATGCTCCTTCTAGGGACAGTGTTAAATGACTGGCTGGCTGCACAGGATCCTGTGTTCAGGACTCCCTGCCTAGGGCATAATGCTGATCATAATGAAGTGGTTCTTCACATATCAATTGACTTAGTTAAGTCAGTCTCCCACAGACATATACACAGGCCAACCAAATATAGACCATCCCTCATTACAACTCTCTTCCCAGGGGTATTCAAGGTTGTATCAGCTTGAGAAAGCTAACTATCATAGTGAAGAATGTCTGTAAGAAGAGAAAGAGAAAAGAAGACATCAGAAACTAAACAACAATGTGAAAAGTTCAGAATTGATACCAATTTATTGGAGGATTCCAGGTGCAAATAGGTAACTTCAACATCTCTCCTTATTTGTAACGTTTACAATGAAAGTAACAGAAGAACAAGAATCAGAATTTCTTCACTATTTGAGTTCACTCTAGCTGTTCGTTTTGCCTTTGCATGCCTTCTGCTTTGTGGTACATGTACATTACCCTCGCTTCTTACACCTACAAAAAACTATGTAAAGGTCATGGGAAACATGTCATCTGTCTCTTCCAAAGGATTAAGACCAACACTGTATATGCAGACAGTGCTCCATGAACCAGACAGAATGGTGGTGCTTTGCCTGGGCATCCACCTGAGCTTTAAAAGAGTGAGATTGAGATCCCAAAAGCTCTTCAAAGAGATTGATCAGGATACAGCAGTTTGGAAATAATGTATCTCTTTCCCTTGGACCAACGGCACTACATCAAATGGAAGAGAACTTTTGCACACATACGAATGCAAACTATTGAACCTATCACATACGAATAAATACAAAGGAGACCAGGTTTAGCATGCAAGGTCATTCCCTAGAGCCATCAAAACTGAGTTTGTTTCTGGAGGTGTGTTTTGTTACTTGTTGTTGCTACCTTTGTGTCCATTTGGTATCTTGAGACTCCTCTATGTATCCTTTTACTCAAAATATCTGCAAAAAGGACACAGTAGCAAATAACATCAAAACAGGATCTTGAACTTGTCTGCTCGGAATTTACACCAACTTCAAAGGAATCAGATGACAGGAATATAATGTGCAGTTCATTAAAAGACCCATTTTCATGAATTCAGAGGAACTTGTTATCCCTACTAATCTTCAGTTTTCTAAATAGCAAGATGCTTTACACATCATATGAACTAACAACTCCAAGATGACAGAACAGTTTCCAGTTTGTTGTAGAGTGTTTATATACACATACTAGATGGTTAATACTGCTTGTGCTTTATCTGCTGTGTTTTATTAAATGTGGCATTGACTGGACCCTGATTTTCATTTAAAACTGTGCACTGCAGAAAACAACCCAAATCTACATTTGATGATGGTAGTAGTGCCAGAGATAAGGGAGATGGAGGAAAGAAATATTCATCAATGAGGCAGAACTTGTATGTCTCCTCCCCTGTGAAACAGATACTCTTTAAAATAGTGTAAGTAGAAAGCTTCACAGGTGTGGTTAAGGTGACCACATGATGATCATATAAATCTGATAGGCTTTTCTTTCATTAAAATGCAAAGCTCAATTTAATTTAGAGCTTGAATTCGACCTGTACTGTTTACTAGCGAGTAGAACTCAGGCTAAAGACCCAATAGATGCAGAAACCAGAGTCCTTTGATGACAGTTAAAGCCAGGTGTTGCTGAACATATTTGATATTTTCTTATGTCCAGTATCAGTTAAATAAGTGTCTATGGAAGTGAACAGAGATAACTACGAGGAAAAGGAGTGAGGGAGATCCACTTAGTCTCCCTGAAAAGAAAAATGTCCCAAAGGAGTTAAATAAGTCCCACAGCAAACTGATCACAGCTGTGGTTACCATACAGATAAACAAGACAGTAATTATAGAAATGAGGGGAAAGTGGGGCTCATAACATTACATAAGAGGGTAAATAGATAGCAGCTACCCTTAACCTTCACCTTGGGTTCAGGCTCAGTTATTTTAAGAAAGGAAGAAAAGAATCCTGTGCATATTGATTGCCTACTATGTGCCAAGTCTTGTCCTGGACACTTTTAAACATTTAATTCTCCCAAGAGCTGTCAAATGGGATATTAGTATCATCCAATTATAGACAGGAAAACTGAAGCTCACAGAGCTTCATTTTTTTTTTTTTTACCAAAGGTCACCCAGCTGATAGGATTCTGCCTTTGTACCACTCTTTCCAGTGCCAGCATACTTCTACCTTCTTGCTGCAAGAACCTTGGTCCACAGACTGTCAATAAAGATCTTGATCTTAATGGCTGGCTCAGCCCTAGAGCTCAGCTTTCATGTCACTTTGTGTTCAAGGAAAGATCAGAGTCATCATGCTAAGGAGTGGACATCAACAGCCTCAGGTAGAACAGGAGGAAATGGGGCTGGAGACTTGGCCTTAAGAGTGTGGGCTGGAAGGTTCAGGAAGTTGACAGGCCAGAGACAGCATTCTGGGAAAGTCAGCTAGGCAGGTAGATATCAAAGATATAAATATGCCTCAGATGCACAATGATATCTTGCAAGACAATGACTCTGTTGTAAAAGTGACCCGAAGGCAAGAAGCAGTCTTAGGTGGGCACACTGTGTTGTCCTACTGAGCAGCTCTGGATCTGAGATTGAAGCAAAAGAATCTCAGACACCTGTGGAAAATGGGTGTCTAGCATAGAGCATAAGTGCAGAAATTATGTTACTATGAACAGTTCTGTAATGGAACTTTCATATTGGCCAATGCATGAAACTTTGACTTCAGATATGGGACTATGCACATTCTATAGTGCAAATATGTCATTTTTATATTCATAGAAATTTGTAGAAATGGTGTGACTTTATTGCCTCCATCCTCCATGTTTTACATCTCTCCCCTCTACTGTGACCTGGTATTTTTTAGGGACGACATTCTTACTATTGCAGCTGAACTAGGAGGCACTACTGGGGGACACTATGAGAGCAGATTAGGAGATGCTTCCTAGAGGAACTGGCTTTTCAAGGTTGGCATCCATTTGAAGTTCATTTAGGAGATGATTTGGGGGGCAATAATCAAGGGTGAAACAAGAATCAAGTGGTGAAACAAGACTACTTGGATTTCCTAACCTCGACAAAGCCTGTCAAGCACTTGTATCAACCTACACTCTGTCCTTAGAGCAAACAGGATTTTATTTTATTTTATTTTTTTAGTATGTGTGTCCTGGAACCATTTTCTCAGAATGACATTGACATATATCCCCATAAATAAATTAGCAAGCCCATCTCAGCTGACATGTTTGGCATAAACAAGAAGTCCATGTGCCAGTGTGTGGATTAATTCCCACACCCATTCCTCAGGGAAAGATCAAGTATATCAATACCACAGTAATGGGAATGCAGGAGGATCCTTTTTATCTTTTAATGCACTCTTTCAATATTATATTTTGACTTTACATAATAGATTTGAGACATTGGTAACAGAGAAGTTATAGAAAGATGGAAGATGGGTAAGGAAGAAAAAACACTTTCTAATTCACAAAAAAGAAATTGGAACCCCAGGTTGCTTACCCTCCCCCAAAATCTGCATTCCACAGGGCAGGTGTTTCTCTAACTTCTGCAGATAACTTCCTCAAATGTAGCTCAAAATCTTTGAGTGTTATGGACAAAACAAGTCAAAAATTCACTTCTGACCTCAAGTTACAGGTACTGAGTACAGTGCAGACACACTAAAATATGTCTGAAATTGCCCTCAGACTAGGTATATAAGAGACATAAAATAAATTTCATGTAAGGACCCATGTCTTTCCAAAAATATGTTATTATGTGTAGGCAGATATCATAAAGTCTGAAAAACTTTAGGTCAGGTTAAAAGTGATAATTTAACTAACAAAGTTTGGAGAAAAAAAATTCCCTGTTTATAAGTAGTTAAGCAATAGAAGCAAGAACAGACCTAAGTAAGTCTATTTATTCAGGAAGTCTGAATAGAACATTGCGTCAGATTCTGTGCTAGAACCGGCCTGACTCAGAGCTGTCAAGTTAGACACACTTCTCAGACAACAGAATTCTGATCAGGAATTCCTGCTCTGCTTAAACAATAGAGTTATTTGTAACAATAGATAATGACTGTACCCATTCATCTATGAGGTAATTCATAATAAAGGTATTTGTAATAAGATGCAGATGGTGTGTCCATTCATCTATTTGTTTTAGTCAGTAGAAGGTGTCCCCATTCTTCTGTGTTAATGTGTTCACTTGTTTACCTACTGTGGAAAGTGTTGGGCATATAATAATTAGATTGAAAAAAAACTTTTCCAAATAAAGCTTGAAGTCCAGAAGCCTAAAAATTTGAGCAGAGTTCAGCATTCTCTCACTCTCTCTCTGTCCTTCCTATTTTCTATTTCTTTTTTTTTTCTGACATCACCATATTCATTAATAGTGAATACGTTTATCAAGAATAATGAGAACATGTTCTTATCTCATATTAGAATCAGTATGGGATATCAAGATCTCATTTAGCTAGAAATTGACACAGCCTCTAAATCAGGTACCATCTTGAATTCATGTGTAGGGCCTGAGTTTTAATCAAATCAGTGTTAGATGTTCAAGGACTGTACTCAATGAAATGCAAAATACCACCCTCACATGTCTAGTTCAATTATATAAAGAATGTGTTGGGGCATGCTCGTAATCTAGATACTTGGAGGCTAAGATAAGAGTATTGTTGCTGGGCTGAAGGTCAGTTGGTATCATGAGGTGAGTCAGAGAGGTTGATGTAACAAGGGAGTCACAGTGAAAGTGGACGTATGCACAAGACATGCACAAGATCATATGAGGTAGCATATTAGCATGCAAGGAGAGGAACCCATGAAATTTCACCCTTGATGAGGATCTATTAACAGCAGATAACTGCTGAAGGATGGGGAGTCAAGATTCTTCAGGGATGTGGCCCCTTGTAAATTGCCCATGTTCTAGTGAATGGTTCTGTACTGAACATACTGGTAGCACTAAGTAAATTTAATGGCTTAATTTTTTAAATAATTAATTTAATTTTACATATAATCCACGGATTCCACTGTCCTCCCTCCTCCCACCCCCAGCCTTCCCCCACAATGCACCCCCCATTCCCACCTCCTCCAAGGCAAGGTCTCCCCTGGGGATTCAGCTCAGCGTGGTAGATTCAGTCCAGGGAGGTCCAGTACCCTCCTCCTTACACCAAGACTGAGCAAAATGTCTCAGCATAGGCCCTAGGTTCCAAAAAGCCAGCTCATGCACTAAGGACAGGTTCTGGTCTCACTGCCTGGGTGCCTTCCAAACAGTTCAAGCCAATCAACTGTCTCACTTATCCAGAGGGCCTGATCCAGTTCCATGGGGGCTCCTCAGCTATTGGTTCATAGTTCATGTGTTTCCACTAGTTTGGCTGTTTGTCCCTGTGATTTTTTTCCAATCATGGTATCAATATCTCTTGCTCATATAATCCCTCCTCTCTCTCACCGATTGGACTCTTGGAGCTCCACCTAGGCCTTGGTCGTGGACCTCTGCATCTGCTTCCATCAGACACTGGATGAGAGTTCTGTCATGACAGTTAAGGTGTTCAGTCATCTGATCACCAGAGTAGGTCAGCTCAGACCTTCTCTCAACCATGGCCAGCAGTCTATTGTGGAGGTATCTTTGTGGATTTCTGGAGACCTCTCTAGCACTCTGCTTCTTCCTATTCCCCTGGGGTCTTCATTTATCATGGTATCTCTTTCCTTGTTCTCCCACCCTGTTCCTGATCCAGCTGGGAACTCCCGCTCCCCTAAGCTCTCTTTCCCCGACCCTTGCCTGCCATTACCCCCTCTCATGTCTAGTTTGCTCATGTAGATCTCATCCATTTCTCTGTCGCTGGGTTATCCCTGTGTCTTTCTTAGGGTCCTCTTTACTAGGTAGCCTCCCTGGAGTTGAGAGAGATGGCTCAGTGATTAAGAGCAATGACTGATGCTCATTGGCTTAATATTAAAAGAGTACATTAAGTAGGGAATGTGAGGTGGTAGGCAGGTATAGGAGACATTGGAAGGGATAGAGTGGAGGATGAATTTGATCAAAATGCATTTAATGCATTATGAAATTCTCAAACAAGAAGCAAAATATATATTTATAATAAAGTCCAAGATACACATAATTAATTATTATTGAATAAAATATTTAATATTAAGTAAACACAATGGATTTATCAATATTAAATAAAGGAAAAATTTAATTTTGTGGTCTCACTAGATGTATATTAGCTATATACACTGCTATATGGAACTGATAGTTATCATGCTAGACACTGTTAAACAGAACATACCAACACACACACACACACACACACACACACACACACACACACCAGTGCTAAGCTACAACTTCTGGTGTTCATGTCTGTGATGTTTGTCTTTTGGATGTTTCACGGCAGAATTCAAGATACAGCTTCTTGTTTTGAATTCTTTATTGCTTTCACAGTACATAAATTATATGGCATTACTATTCAGAGTCACTGAGATGTTTAAGCTTCGTTGAGCTTATCTCCCATCTATCCTGTTCCAGAGCGGAAGGTGTGGATCATGCATGTTCCTCTATATTCCAAATGCTTACTGCTAGGCCTGCAGGTGGGAGGGGCTCACTACATGTTTGTGTTGTTGGTAAGAAGGGCAATTTCTGGTTTTCAGCTGCACCCTAACAGACTGTGAACTGTGTCTCTAAGCAGCAGAGGGGAATTATTCTACAGAGAAGCCTGGAGGGACAGATCATAAGTTTGGACTTCACCACATTGAGTTTGATCCCAAAGGCTATTTCTGCACATCAAGCCATCTGGAGATAGTGTGGGTGCCAGGCATCTCGCCTGTGCAGTGATATGTCTCGTATCTTGGTATTTAAATGCTGTCTTGGCATGGGACACTGGTGTCCATAGACAGCCACATGCATCAGGAAAAAAAAAAAAGTTCTGATTCCAAGTCTTTGCTGCAAACTTCATTTCCTTAGTTGAACTCCACTGCCCCCAGCCTCTGCTGCTCATTCACATCCACAGTCACAAGTCTCATGACTGTGATCACAGGAGCCTTTCAAGAGACAGAGATTAGCATTCCAAGGGATGGTTCATGTCCAAAACCAGTTCACAGGAAACTGAGCCATGATGTGTGCTCTGCAAGAATATGTCTGCTCTGGAGGATTGATGAACTGCAGCAGCCTTCAGCTAGGGTTCAGATGCCCAAAGGGACAATATTATAGCCGCCTAATACTTTATCGGACAAGACTGTCTTCTTTGTGTTATTGCACATTCTATTGCACTAGTCCACTTTCTCAGATTTCATATCTGCCTGTATTTACACCCAGGAACTCTATAGTCTTTTGGCCACATGGCTGGCTTTGAAAATCCCAATGAGAAATCCTAGGTAATGAGTCAAAATTTATTACAGATTTTTTTTCTCCAAGACTTATGCCTTCAGTTACATTCAGCAGAGTAAATAATTATTATTTGAAAATAAATATTCTGAAGACATAGAGCTTAAATGTTTGTGTGTGAGGGTGGGGAGGTGGTGAATGCCCAATGAGGGATTTGCAATAATATCAGAAGAGAAAGCGTCAGTGAGGGCACAGGATCTGGAAAAGATGCCTGCCCATATGGTGGTTTTTGCTCTTGTCCTTTCACTAATTACCAAGAGTACTGAGTACTTAGAATGCATAGTAATGTAAGTCTTAATAATGTGAAAAGTCATTACTGCCCTGCCCTTGAGATATACTTATAATTTCAATTTAGAGTGGGCTCTGAAACAATAATTAAATTTTAGTGCAATATATATAAATACACAGGCAATAATGATAACAAAGTTCAGAAGAAAAAAAGACCCTTCCATGCAAGTACGATCACAATTGCACTCTTATTGGCTTTTGGGGGAAATAAATATAAAGTAGAAATTAGTATGTTTTTGAATAGAAGGAGAAAAAGCAAGGAAATACATGAGGGTTAGAATGTTCATTAATGGCTCAAGGCACACTGATCAATAACTGGGGAACAAGCCGAGAAACAATAGGAATGGTAGGATGCACAGATTCTCGAGATATTGGAGATTTTTCTGTGGAGTTTTGTCTTTTTATCTCAGATTGAAGAGACACCTTTCAAAAATTTGCCCTGCTTTGCTGACCTTCGCCCATGCTGTTTTCAGTTTTCTTCTGATTTTCGGTATTATCCAATACCCTTTCCCACATCAACTATGTGTTGGCTGTTTTTTTCATTATCTTTTATTGTTTTGAGATTATGAAACAATTATATCATTTCCTCCTCCCCTGTCCTCCTTTGAAACCCTCCCATAAGCTGCTCCTTGTTCTTTTTCAAATTTCAATTGTCAGTTTGTCACAACTGGGAATCATCTGGAAAGGGAGCCTCAGTGAAGTACTGTCAAAGTTAGGTCATCCTGTGGGCATATCTGGGAGGGTTTTTAGTGTTTGGATCTATTATAGTGGAAAAACACACCCTGAATGTGGGCTGTACCACTTCCAGGACTGACCTCTGGTCTGAGTGACCAGGAGAGAGAACACTCAGGGCACTAGCATGTTTGCATTAATTCATGCCTCTCTGATCTTGGCTTTGGATGTGACCCACTGCTTCAAATGTCTGTGACTGTGAGTTCCTTGCAATGAACAACTGTAGCTTGGAATTGTAAGTCAAATAATCCATTTCTCCCTTAAGTTGCTTTTATTGGGGTATTGTATCACAGCAATAGGAACAAAAACCAAAATAATTTTAACTACAGTTTCTGGGCTCAATCTGAACTCCACGTCTCTTAAAACTTTTCCTCCATTTGTGCAGCACTCATGTACGTATCCCATAATGTTCCATGCACATGTCTGATTACATAGCTTGGTCTGCTATGTCTTGTAAATCATTTCTCTCTGTTCATTAGAGACCCTGTTCACATGTTCATTCATTCAGGTCAGAACTTGAAATGTCTCCATTGTTTCAAAATCCTGCTTGAGTTTATGTTTGGGGGAATTTGTTTGAGTTACCGAAGAAACACAGTTAGTAGGGAAAAGATATGCCTTCAGCACAGGCAAAGTCACTGAAATATAACTCCAGTAACCAGGAGAAATAGAGACTCTTACAGCCCACTATACGGTTCCCATCATTCAACTTCTGCTCTATACTTGGTGAAGAACTGGGGAACAGCATTCTTTTTCTGTAAAAATTACTTGTGAAAACAAAGCTGAAAATATTCAGCGGCATTTCAAGAGCACTCTTCAGATTTGGAGTTCAGTTTTGTGAATTCAAAGTTTGTAGAATAATTAACAGCTATGGCAGAAAGTGCCGAGACTTTTGAAAATGTGACTATTTGTTCAACATGTATTGAGATTTTACCATGGGAGGGTGCTGGAATAGATTCTATGGTGAGTGTGAAGAAGCACATACAGAATTTAGAGTCTCAGAAACTGGCACATACTTTGCTACTGCTCCAAATGTCCCCTGTGCACTGTTCTCTTCCAATCGTTATGCCTGTACGTAAAACTTCCTGTTTATACTTCCATGTAGAAGTAACCAGCCATCTTTTAAAATAAGAAACACAGAGCTGGAGAGATGGCTCAGAGGTTAAGAGCACTGACTGCTCTCTCAGAGGTCCTGAGTTCAATTCCCAGCACCCACATGGTGGCTCACAACCATCTGTAATGAGATCTGGCACCCTCTTCTGTATACATAATAAATAAATAAATCTTTAAAAAAAATAAAAAGAAACACAGAGCCAATACAGAGATAAAAGCCAAGAGGTCAGAGCAATAGCTAAGAGCTAAAAACCTTACCCTTCACTGTCGCTGTTGTCCTACCTCTCCAAAAAGAGACCTACTTCCTGTGTGTCTGTCTATATAGAGACTTTCTGTTCTGAAGTCTCATTGGTTGTGAACCCAACCACATGACTGCCTTGTCACTGCCTGTCTGTACAGACCTCCAGGTCTTCTATGGTTGGTATTGAGATTAAAGGTGTGTGTCTCTGATGCTGGATGTATCCTTGAAAACACCGAGATCTGCCTAGCTCTGCCTACCAAGTGCTGGGATTAAAGGCAGGCATGCACCACCACCACCCAACTTCTGTGATGGTTTGCTATTAGCTCTGACCCCCAGGCAACTTTATTTATTAACATACAAATAAAATCACATTTCAGTACAAATAAAATATCACCATGCTTCCAGACTGCTGCTATCCATTGTGGGCAGCATCTCCTCGGCCTCACTTGGAATTGGCATATATGAAGAGCTATCCTATAAGATTTCATTGAGTGTAATTGCCAGGCAATGGAGATCTTATCTGAGTAATTTCCAACAGTAGGTAAGATAACTCAAGCTTCAGGTCAGAGCTAAATTCTAAGATTTTCAAGGCAAGTTCACATCCAGGAGTTAGGTGCAATAGAAATGACGACAAAACTCAGGAACTTAAGGTGTGCATAATTACATAACATCCTTTCTGTGAGTTATATACAACCATATTCAACTGAGTCAGGAGCTTCTCAAAGCATTGCTATTTGTAAATTGGGATCTGCATCATTTTTGTTTTAAAAGATACCCTGGAGAATACCACCTTGTGATGAGGGAAGAGGCCTTTTTTGAGTATTGATTCTGCACATCTGTTCCAAGCAGAAAGAATGAATTACATTCTTTTTTCCTGTGGAGGGATCAAAACTCCTGGGTTCTAAGTCTCAAGGCAAGCTAAACATGGTGACACCTGATGACCAGCAGAAATCAGAACTCAGTCTGCCCACTTCATCTTCAACCAGGCTCTTCCCCAACTCATCCAGTGTGGAAGAGAGGGTGAATTCGTCTTCCCTCCAACAGTTGGTTTCATTCTCTGACATTTTTCTTGTTGCCTGTGATTTTTGAAAGCATCCTCTTTCACAAGTGAAAACTGATTTTGTCCAAACAGATGCTTGTTTCTATATTTTACATTCTGGAAAAAAATATGAGTATGGTTGGGTTGAGGAGGGGGCTATCCAGAGATGGGAAGTAAAATCCGTGCAGACGCTTGTGGAGGAGCAGCTTGGGCTAAAATTAGAAGCCAACTGAGAGCTGCAAGCAGCCGAAATGGGGTCTCCAAATAAATTTTGTTGTATAATAAAATACTCATTGAAAATATTCTGACAAGAGGCCCTAACAAATTTCTCACATATCTTAGACTAGATGACAAAATGGCTTTTCTCCTAAGTTTCTGTGAGAATTTGTGCTAAACTGGATTTAGACATGTTATTTGAAATCAGTCAAGCAATCAAATCCTTCAGGCTAACCCCTCAATCAGCAGTCATCTCTGAGCACCAATTTCATCCTGATAACCAGTGGGCCTGAGGAGGACTCAGAAGACAAACAAACAAATAAGCAGATAAACAAAAATAGCTTTGATGGTGTCTAGGAGACGATGAGAAAATTCCCTGGAAAAGTTGAGTGCAGAGGGGAAAATGGGGGGTTTAATCATGAAGAAAAGGGGTGTGGGGTGACAGTGTGAGCAGGTACCATTAGAGCTTTGTTCCTTTGAGGGTCACAGCTGGTCTGATGCTCTGAAGCTAAAAGCACCATAGCCTTCCTCTCTGAATTTTAACCATTTGCTTGGATTAGCATCCAAACGAGACTACTGTCTCATTGTGTGCAGCTATTAGAGGACAATGGACAACTGAACAAGCTGGGTGGCTTACAAACTTCAGACATCTGACCTCACACTTACTAAGGTTGGGATGTACAAGATCAAGAAACAGGCAAACTCAGAGTCTAGTGAGGCCGTATTTTCTAGTTGACAGACAGTGACTTTTTGCTTCAACACTTGTGTGGGAGAGAAAGAAGAACCAATCAGAAGTCTTTTCTTATAGAAGCATCAATTCCCTTCCCTTTCACCTTATATAAACCCCTCATCCTGACGTCATCACACAGGCTTTGTGAGGTGGATGAAAGGGTTCATGCATTCATGCCCCAGTTACTGAGAGAGGCTCTGACGGTGCTCATTTTCTGCTCTGCGGGCACTGCAGGTTCTGCAGCCCAAACAATCTCCTCACATGAGTTTTGAGGCCTAACCAACTATAAGTCTTTAGAAACACACTCCATGCTCTCCTGGTGAACCAGGTTGTGAGAACCATGGGTGTTCTATTCTCAGCATCCAGAATCTCTGAAGATAGATTTAATATTTCTAACCACAGGACGGGAAAGAATGGGCTCTGCCATTAGTACTCAGTATCTCTGAGAATAGATGTCACATTTCTAATTCTGTAAACTGCACAGTCCATAAAGCACCCCAGAGACCATGAAAGCCAAACAATGCAGATGAACTTTGTGAGTGGAGAAGAGATTCTTCCAGACAGCATCTTGACCTGTTACTACTCAACCCTGTTATGGCGCTGACTAAAGAGATTCTAGACTCCTGTGCTGACATAGATCCTGGAAAGACAGTCTTCATGACTACTCCTTTTTCAGCATACAAGAGTGAATTCTCTGCATGTGCTGAAGGAGCAGGCTTCAGCATGACCTAGGTATAATGGGAATGGCTCCTTCTACTGAGGTTTGCCTTCTGTTGAAAACCAGAGCTCTGTCAGAGCTCACTGCTGTGGGACTTTGTATTCCTTTTCATCAAAGATAATTACAAGTTTTATGGTTCAATTGAAACATTAAGTTTTTGTTTGCCTTGCAAATACAATTCAACCAAATTTAACAATAATATGTTTATTCCAAAGGTGCCAGGGGTTGGAAAATTGAAACATCTTAGGTCTGTTTCTTTCTTTGTGCCTCTACTGTTCATGTTATATAGGTGGGCCACATCCAATGTGAAAAGGAGAATGCTTCAAAGTAAGAATTGGATAGCTATGAAAAACCTTCAAGGCATGTATAAGCTTCAACTGAGAGTGAAGAAACTTAAAACCCAAGGTCAATGATTTCTCCCAAATTACACTGTTTTATGAAGAAGTCACTTATAATAAAAGAGCTTTTCTTTTGGATTGCTGGTCCTAGGTAGGGTCTCATATACCCAAAACTGTCTGAATTGCTTTGTAGTTGAGGGTGAACTTAACTGAGTTTATGCATGCACATATGTATGCAGATTCTCACAGAATCCAGAAGAGAGATCTTGAACACCCTTCAGTTGAAGTGACTGGTGATCATGACCTGCTTCTCTTCACTTCCGCAGTCCTAAGATTAAAAGTCCTGAGATTAAACCACATTGCCTGATTTATGTTGTGCTGGGGATTGAGCCAGAGTCTTGTTAGGTCAACTGAGCTCTTCCTTGATTTTTATACTCAGATTGCAGACTGTATTTCCCATCTCAGTTTGAGCATTACATATGGAAAAGAGAAGCCAAGGAGTAACGAAAGAGAGAATAACCGAGCATAGTTCACGCAGTATCTCTTGAGTGCAAGGCATCCTATGGAGTCTGATATCGTAAACTGCCTGCTGTGAACCTAGTCCATCTTAACCACAAGCTATTTACATGACTTGAGCTCTAGTTCTCTCTCCTGAAAGAACAAGAGAGATGCTCAACTATTGCAGGAATCCTTGCTCACACTGTTTTTTGAGAACAAGGGCCAGGCATGTATCAGTTTAAGAGTCTACCCACCAGTGAATGCTCATTTAATCATGTTGCTACAAAGTATGCACGGGCACCATTGCCCTAGAGCAGTTTTTTGCATTTAACTACAGTAAGAAACTCTTCATCACTTTCTCCTCTCTCTTTATTCCAGAAGCTTTTGATCTAGAAAAGCAGGAGGAAAGACACAGACTGCACCATCCCATACACTGAGTACTGCTGAGTGAGTGTCAGAGCACTCTGTCTAGCACTGTAAAAATAGCCCTCTTCTATTCACATCCACTGCCTTGCCTGGGGACCCAGTCTTCTCCAGCTTTACTGAAGCCAGTTTTGTTCATTCTGGCTTCATTAAGCATGTTAAGTGAGATGTTCTGCTGTGTTCCTAGAGTCTGTCACATTGATGGTTTACAATGCCATCCTCCTCCTCCTGTTGGCCTGGTTCTCCCTTCACAGCTTTGATTTATTACCTTGCTGTGCTGTTCCCACACGACCCTTTCATCACTGTCACACATGGGCCTGTTGATGAGATATGCTTGGTGGTAGCTAGAGGGATCGGAGGAGAGATCACTGCAAACCAAGCAAGGAGGGAGTTGGCAACCAGTTTTGTTTTTTCTAAAGCCATTCTCTGGTTATGCTTCAGAAGATCCTAAATGCAGCCCTCTTATTCTGTGCATATGCTTATGAATTTTCTTATTTTGAGTGCGTATAAACAAAATAACATGTAGAAAAGACTGGTTTTGAACTACTGAATACCCTGAATCAACTGCAAGATGGAATGATAGACCAGTCACAAAACACCCTACAAAATACATAACATAGCGGGATATTAGAAGAATAACATTTATGCATAGATATTTTAAAGTAGGAGCCCAAAAAATCAGTCAACAGAAGTTCATGGAGTCAATACTGGACGGGTACTGAGTTCCAGACTTGGAGAGGGCTCCACATGTGGCTTGTGTCAGAAAAACAAATAATAAAAAAAATTAAAATTAAAACCTGTTGCCTGGATCAGTTTCCACACCATCTTTTCTTAGAAAGAATGAGAATCTCAAAGGGGCTGAATCACATAATTAGCAAAGAAAAGAGTCCATGATTTTATCCTTAGATCTTTCTGACCTCAAATGTGTAAACTGTGTCTCTAGATGTTGAGGAAATGATAGAATTTGTTGATAATGATTTAAATGGATTTTCATTCATGAGTTTTAAACAATTTAATTTAAGGCAAACAAAATACAAATTATATAAAGACCAAACAAATGTGGAAGTAGGGAAGAATGTAATATAAATTTATCCGCTAAACTCTCCATGCCTTCAGAGCTCCTCATATGTATGTGTTTTCTTTCTGTGTTTTAAACACATATATTTACTTACCTTTTAATTTTAGGTTATTATTTTATTTTATGTGAATAGATATTTACCTGCATATATATTGGTGCACTGCTTGCACATTTCTGTGCAAGCAAGAAGAAGGCATTAGATACCCTGGAACTAGAGTTTGGAATTATGAGCTGCCATGTGTGTGCTGGACCTTGAACCCAGGTTCTTTAGAAGAACAGAAAGTGCTCTTAACTGTTGAACCATATATCCAACCTCTACTTATTTATTTTTAGTTATAGCTCACAGTATTAGATTTCAAAGCTACAGATTAGTTTAGAAGAAAATGTTGGAAAAACAAAGGGTTGAGTGATCATAGGCCCACACAGACATCCAGTACTATTACTCACAGCTTGATACCTCATCATAATTGTCTTCAGATGGCTATATGCATTTTTGGTTATAAAAATAGCAGAGTAGCGTTTGGAGATGAGATACTGAGTGCACTGGTGGTGGGCAGAAATATGAGAGCTGTCAGGACATTGAGAGTCACAGAGGAAGATACCTTGATCAGCATGATGTTATCGTTGAGGATCTTTTTATTGATATAGTGATGGCAGACGGTCTTTGAAAGCAGTGGCAAAATGCTTCTTCCCTTCAAGAACTTTGATTTTGTGCTCTAGTCTCATTTGAACTTGGCTGCTTGGAGCAAGAGGTTTTGTAGATACTTTTCAGCCACAATTCAAGACAATCCAAGTTTTACTCAGAGGTAGCTTTAGAAGACTGTGATGGGCTTGGGGCAATATCACAGGACAGACACAGGGACTGGTAGACAAAAGTTTGTTTGGCACTTTTACTCTTTCTTGTTCTTTTGTAGGTGGTATCCAGGGAACAAAGTAAAAGACTGAAGGTTTACAATGCTCTTTACCCTACTATATCAAAAATCCTTTGTGTACCCAGGGCTGTGGCACAATGGGCTATTTGGTTTTCACTTCATTTTCTATGTCTTTTTTTTTTTTTTTCAAGACAGGGTTTCTCTGTGTAGCCTTGATTCTCCTGGAACTTGCTCTATAGACCAGGCTGGCCTCAAACTCACAGAGATCCACCTGTCTTTGCCTCCAGAGTGCTGGGATTAAAGGCCCGTGTTACCACCACCTCCCGGCTTCTGTGTTTTCTAAGGCAAAAACTTTTACCAATCATTTTCCTTTGAAAAAACTATTCTGTGATATATAAACCAGTGAAGCTGGAAGTATGGTGCCCAGTCATTTGCCAATATTCTTTGGAACCTTGTGAGTGGTTCACATTCTTGTTACCAACTCCAAACCTATTGAATCACTATCTGGGACACAAAGGAGGAGGTACTAACTGCCTGTTTTTAAAAGACATCTTCATACTTCTGATGTACACTCAGGATTGATAGCCCATAGTGGAGACAGTGTTTCTCATCTAGTAGTATAGACTTAATTTAACAGAAGAAAAAAACTAAGAAAAAAACAATATTCAACTGTGTTCTTAAAAAATATGAGTTATATTGACTCAGGTAGTAGTTGTTTTGAAAAGTTCTTGCCTGCTTCCTCACTGTTCTCTGTTCTAACAAGATTATGCTCCCTTGGTTTTCATGAGCCATTCTAGCCACTGTTGCTGGTTTGTGGATTTGTTTGTGGTATAATAGTCTTCCTATTGAGATTTGTCATCATATGGTGTAAACCCAAGGTTCTCCTAGGATTTCCTGTACCACCCTCCTCAGCCATTCCTCTTAGCCCACCTCTACTCCTTTGTGACTCTCCAGTAAAGTCAAATTCTTACTCTTCTGTGAATCATACAGCTCATCATACTTGGTAGGGACCCATGTAGGCTTCCTGTACCCTCTTTCCCCTCATCCAATCTGATTTCCCTAAGGTACTGCTATACCTACCAAAGCAGATGACTTTAGTCAATACCACATCCATCCTCCTGGAGCTTGACAGCTATTTCTGCTGTGGACCTAGGGTCCCCCAACTCTTCTCCCTCCTCAGCCATTCTCGTCAGCCCATCTCCACTACTGTTTTTAGTTTTTAAATGAATGTACAGTAGAGAAGAAAAATGTATAGTTAATTTTGCTATAAACTGCCACTGAGATTTCACCATTGTCTGAGAGTTCACTGTCTTACTTGAGTCCTTTGAAAATGTTTAGTCTTAAGACATTGTAATTGGGGGGGGGGGAGCGTTGGAGAGATGGCTCAGAGGTTAAGAGCACTGACTGCTCTTCCAGAGGTCCTGAATTCAATTCCCAGCAACCACATGGTGGCTTACAACCATCTGTAATAAAATCTGGAGCCCTCTTCTGTATACATAATAAATAAATAATTCTTAAAAAAAAAGACATTGTTATTGTGTCTATGGGAAACACTTATAACAATATTGAGCCCTTTCATTTCTTTAACACCTATTCCAATATCTTCTTTGTGAAGACCTTGTTTTGTCCATTTAATTGAACTCTTTGTATTTTTTCTTCCTTCCTTCCTTCCTTTCTTTCTTTTATTTTGAATTTTGGGTATATTTGTGAATATTATAGTCTACTCCAAAAACTTCAGGAAGTTAAATAAAATCAGAACAGAAATATGTCGAGGCCATCAGAAATTGTTGTGTTCACTGTGAATAAATATTCTTATTTCAATTTCATTTTCACCATATATTTTTGTACTTACTTAGTTTATTCTGAACTAGACTAGGGAAGTATAGTCCAGACTGTCTTGAAACTCTATAGCTAAGGCTGCTTTTGAACTCTTGGCAATTTTCCTGAATCCTACTTCTGAGAGCTAGTATTACAGGTGTGTGACAAGGTTACTCTTGAACTCATGGCCATTCTCCTGCCTCGTCCTCCTAAGTGTTGATGCTACAAGTGTGTGTATGTGTGTGTGTTTGAGATTTAAATTTCCGGTACTTCATTAGGTGTTTCTTATTTTAATCTAAGTTTATTTTTTCATAGGAAGAGAACAAAGATAATATGCAAACCATCACAGGAAATTAAGTCAAAAATAATACCAATAACACAGAAAAAAGAAATACTAAGTAAAAAATATTAAAAACTAAAACAAACCCTAATGCATCACTTATTAAAATATTTATGAGTACATCAGACACTTTTTGTCAAAAAAATACTGTTTAATTATAAAGACTCCTATGTGAAATAGTAGTGTAGTTATACTATTTGAAATAGTAGTGTAGATAAAATTAGGACTAAACACCCCTCAAGTGGAAAGTGATGGAAAAAGAAGCATCAGAAATACAGTAAAACCTCTGCAGATGCAAAGGTTACATTCATGTCAATTCAAATACAGTGTGTGGAAACAAAGTGTGTTATGTCAGCAGGGCTTCTGTTTGCCAAAGTGACATAATAATTCTAAATTTGAGTGTATCTGATTCTATAGATTTAAAATATATGAAATAAAAATTTACAGAACTATGAAAGGAGATAGATAAATCTACCATAAAAATGTAAAAGTGAATATATTAACCATCATAGATCAAGCAGAAAAAAATGAGCAGTGTGTAGAGTCAATATAAACAACACTGTTCACACCTTGACTGAATGGATGAGTAAACAGCATACATTCCCAGCATGTGGAGAATTTAGATTTTCTTTTTCTGGGATGCACAAGGACTATTTGAAAACTGAGCTCAGCCTACGCCTTAAGACATATCTCAAAGTGTAGTATAAAATTTAGCACACTTGGTAATGACATTATAGATGTTTAAAAATGACTTATGAGTCAAGTAAAAACTCAGAAAAGAAAAATAAGGTACTATATAGATATATTAAGGTAGGGTTCTAGTTATTAAACTGTCCTGGGAAGAAAATACAATGGATATTTAAAATATTTAGAGACTACAATAACAAAACTGTGTGTCAAAACTTGTAGAGAAACTATGGAAAATATAGCCTTAATTATTTACCTAGCCAAGGGTAAAGATAAATAATGTAAAAATTAGAAAAATGACTACAAAATAAACACATAAGAAAGGAGAGTAATTTTTCTCACTCCCCGAGTTCATCAACCTCCTCTTCCTCCTCTTTCCTATCAGTGTCTTACTATGCAGCTTTAGCAAGCCAGATTGCCCTTAAATTATGGCTGTTCTCTTGCTACAACCTCCAAATACTTGCATTACAGGTATACATCATCAATCTTACCTTGGGAGTTCTTTCAAAAATCAATGATAGCGTCAGAACATGGTAGAGCTTTTCTTTGACTCTAGCACTAAAATATCTAAGGCCAGAGGGTCAAGACAAATGAGAGGGCAGGTATTAACATGGAAGTAAATACGTGATCACAAAGCCCAACCAAATGCATTGAAATGCCCAGGACAACTGACAGTTATTGTTGTGAATGATCAAGAAAACAAAACAAGCCAAGGGACAGTGGTACACACCTTTAATCCCAGCACTGGAGAGGCAGAGGAAGATGGATCTCTGTGAGTTTGAAGCCAGCCTGGGCTACAGAGTGAGTTCCAGGAAAGGTTCCAAAGCTACACAGAGAAACCCTGTCTCAATGCACCCTACCCCCCTGCCAAAGAAAACAAAACAAAACTCCTGAGTAGGAGTCAGATTTGAATGTGAGGTGGAAAACAATGTGAGCTACTTTTTCCACTTTACTTGACAGGTTCAATGTAATAGCAAAAAACCTCAAAAATACGAATTACCAAGTCTCTCCTCGTATAAGTAGAATAATTAAATATTTAAAAGCATATTGAACTAGTTAAAATGGTTTTCCAAAGAGAAAAATATCACATCCATATAATGTTTATGTTCATATTCCTTTTATTTTTTTCCTGATATTTTAAAACATATTTTTTGCTTGAAAATTTCATACTTGCTATGATGTGTTTTGATCAAATCCAACCATTATTCTCTCCTTCTAGCTCCTTCCCCACCCCTCACAACACTTTTAGCTCCCCACTTCATGTGAACTTATGTTCAATCCATTGAGTGCGCTTAATTCTGCCCATGTGGGCATGGATGTGGAGCATCTGCTTGCTTCTCAAGGACCACACATCTGAATGAAATGGATGGAAGCAGATGCAGGGATCCATGGCTGAGCCCCAGGTGGAGCTCCAGGAGTCCAATCCACATGAGAGAGGAGGGATCATATGAGCAAGAAATATTGAGACCATGATTGGAAAAATCACAGGAACAATTAGCCAAACTAGTGGAAACACATGAACTATGAAGCAATAGCTGAGGAGCCCCATGGAACTGGATCTGGCCCTCTAGATAAGTGAAACAGCTGATTCGCTTGAACTATTTAGGATGCCCCCAGGCACTGGGACCAGTACCTGTCCTTAGTGCATGAGCTGGCATTTTGGAACCTAGGGCCTATGCTGAGACATTTTGCTCAGCCTTAGTGTAGGGAGGAAGGTACTGGACCTGCCTCAACTGAATCTGTGAGGCTGAGCTGAATCCCCAGGGGAGACCTTGCCTTGGAGGATGTGGGAATGGGGAATGGATTGGGGGGGGTAGGGGGAGAAAAGCTGGGGATGGGAGGAGGGAGGACAGGGGAATCCGTGGATGATATGTAAAATTAAATTAATTATAAAATAAAATAATAAAGAAATTGACTCTTTCCACAACAGTAGATCATCTGTATGTCTCTATATTACTTGTTATCTACTGCAAAAAGAAGCTTTTCCAATGAATGATGAGAGACACTAATCCATAGGTATAAAGATAAGAACCTATGAGGAGAGTTTAGTGCTATGCCTACTAGTACTCTACTCTCCCTAGGACCCATGACTGAGTCAGTTGCAGGTTTCTGTCCCAATCAAGTGTCACACACAACTTCCCTTTTGCACAGCACATCTTAAACCTAAGCATAAAGTAGTTATTTCCATAATATTCCTTTCACTGGTACACCAGTGGGAATATCTTCCAGGGCCGTATATATTGTATAAAGTTCACAATAGGTTAACGCTATTGATTACTTGCCCAGTAATGTGCATAGAATCCTCCATTATCCTTAAAGCTAGCCACTAGGTATGATTTTTCCAGGTCACTGACAGTTTCATTCCTGCATGTCCTATGATTCAAGTTTGTGGCATCTTCAGCAATAGGGCCTTGCTATTAGGATCTGGAAAATCTTATAGAATTCTAAATCTTGTTTAAACTACTTCATAAAAATAGAAGAGGGAATAATCTTCACAAATTCTTTTTACATAGCCAACATTACACTAATTAAACAAAACACACAACAGAAAAAAATGAAAATTGTAGCCCAGTTTTCCTGATGAACATAGATGCAAAAATTTTTAAATAAATACTTGTAACCCAAATCTAAGATCACATTATAAAGTTCTTCAAACATGATCAAATTGACTTCATCCCAGTGATGTATGGATAGTTCTACTTAGGTAAGTCAATAAATGTAAGTAACCACATAAATAGACTCAAGGACAGAAACCACATGACAATCTCATTAGATGATAAAAATGCCTTTGACAAAATCCAACATCCCTTCATTATAAAAGTCCTAGAAAATATAGGGATATGAGGGTTAAATATCAACAAAATGCAGAGAAAATACAACAGGCTCACAGTCAATGTCATGATCAATGTAGAAAAACTTGAAATATTTCCAGGGAAGTCAAGAACAAAAGGATGTCTATCCTAACCACTTCTGTTCAATACAGTTTTTGAAATCTGAGCTAGAATAATGAAACAGGAAATAAACCATTACAAATTAGTAAAGGAAGAAGTCAATTTACCCTTATTTTAGATAATATGATTCTATTCATAATAGGTCCTGAAGAATCAAACCAGGAAACTCCTACAGTGGATAAATTCATTTGTCAAAGCAGAAGATACAGAATTAACACACAAAGTCCCATACAGTATTATAAGGAAATATTTAGTCTTGGGAATTGTCTCCAAAGTCAACCTGCAATCAAGGATTTCCATAAAGCATTTCCATAGGGCTTTATACAACTGTCAGTAAGGGCCATTAGAAAGGGAGGCAGGAAGAAGGAATCCAATCAAGCATATTTTGGTTAGGCCTGTGGGAACTGATGTAGATGCCTAGAGGAATGCCAGTGACTTCCCTACCCAGGATAACAAAAGTAGGGCAGTTAGGTCAACTCCCCCCTTTCCTTGTTTCTGTATGCTTTCATAGGCATTTATTCCACAAGCATTTGTCTTGTGTTGAAAATGGGTTTCCTGCCATCAGCTGTCAGAGAGAGCTCCCGGGCAGGGGTATTGTGGGGAAAAAGAGTTTTCTATCAATGTGTAGTTCTTTTCATTAACATTTGGGCACTATCATTATCATATAAATCATAAACACTGTTTGTATTTTGAGACAGGGCTCACAGACCAGTCAAACTTGGAGAGATCCTTGTGCTTCAGCTTTCTAAGTACTAGAATTATAGGTGTGAGCCTCCATGGTCAGTTTACAGATATTTAAAAACAGGCAGTTCCATCCAGCCTTTTCCTGTCTGCCTGCCACGTCCACACTTGGAGAAGAAAATGGTGTGTAGGGGAGTGTGTGCTCAGACTAAAATCCCTGTTAAGGGGAATGAATCAAAGGTAATAGTAGTTTATCATATAGGGTGCATCCCAGAACATGCTCAGTTTAACAGCAAAGAGATTGTTAAGATGATTTCTCATCTGAAGAAATTAAACAGAAAGTAACTATGTGCACATCTCAACAGGAGCAGAAAAATACTTGGAAAACTAAAATATCAAAACATGGTGAGCTTTTATGATTAAGTAAAAGGAATAAAGACTCTTCTTACCATCATAGAACCAGGGAAAACATTCTGCCTTATAAAATAAATATATGCCGGGCGGTGGTGGCACATGCCTTTAATCCCAGCACTCGGGAGGCAGAGGCAGGCGGATCTCTGTGAATTCGAGGCCAGCCTGGGCTACCAAGTGAGTTCCAGGAAAGGCGCAAAGCTACACAGAGAAACCCTGTCTCGAAAAACCAGAAATAAATAAATAAAAGAAAATGCTCTAATATATTTATTATTTATTTATTTATTTATTTATTTATTTATTTATTTATTTATTTTGGTTTTTCGAGACAGGGTTTCTCTGTGTATCTTTGCGCCTTTCCTGGAACTCACTTGATAGCCCAGGCTGGCCTCGAACTCACAGAGATCCGCCTGTCTCTGCCTCCCCAGTGCTGGGATTAAAGGCATGTGCCACCACTGCCTGGCTAGAGCATTTTCTTTAAATAAACAAGAGCAATGGTATCTGTGATTTGCATTTCCTGTCAGTGTCAGTCTAGATAGAGTAGCTCAGCACAGTAAAGGAAGTGAAGAGGATTTTAAGTATAAGAATCAGTAAAAGGTAAACAAAACAAATTATTTTCAGACGTTATGGTTGCCTATATAGAAAGCAGAACATTTAAAAATTATTAGCAATAGTGAAAGAGTATGTCAATGTGGTTGTAAGCTGGGAGATCAATATGTACAATCAATTTCATTTTGGTATACCAGCATAATTCAGCAAATGTAATTAGAGAAAACATTTCCCCTTCTCAGATCATCAAAAGTGAATAAAAAATGCAGAAATGTGTACTTCTAGATAAAATTGTCAATGAAGTTCAAACCCAAAGTGGAGAGATGTCAAGATTGTTGACACTTGCAGTAAAATGTGACAAGTCCCTTTGTAATGATATGTGCACTAATGCAATTGCGATCCGAACTCCAGTAAAATTGTAGAATTAACTAGCTGCTTCTAAAAGTATAGAAAAGCAAATGACAAAAACAGCAAGTTTTTTTTTTTTTGAAAAATGAGTTGAGAAAATTATACCTTCCAAATATCAAGACTAGTTGTTAGAATCTGCCTTTAACACAAGCTCTTTCTAAGTTGTATGCAGTTGGATTTCAGAAGCCTTCCACACTATTCCCTAGGGCATGTATTTTAATCTAAATGTGTCCAGTGCTAAATTCCTATCACAAAGAGATGGGTTTATAATCTGTGGATCTACCCTAACTTTTAGAGATAAAGCCTAAAATACTCAGCTCTCAGAGGTATCTGTGCAAACCTATACAATAACTATTCTCCCTTGAGTCAATGTAAACAGGTGAGGTTTTCTTATCTAATACTCTTCTCATTCTTTTACTCTGTGTGTGTTCAAGTGTACAGAAGTGAGAGAAAGATGTCTAGTATCCTGCCTTCGACTCTTGGCCTTCTTCCCTTGAGACAGGGTCTCTATCTAGATTGGAAGCTATGTTGATGATCAAAAAGCCCCACCCATCTTCCTGTCTCTGACCCCTACAGTTACTGTTACAGGCATGCATAACCACACTTGGCCTTTGTCACGTGGCTATAGGGATCTGAGCATAGGTCCTCATGTTTGAGCAATTAGCACTCATACCAACTGAGTGGTCTCTCTAGCTCCTGTCCTCCTTAAGGTGAGACCGTACCCCACTGGTCATTTATCATTTTTTAGTCCTTGAACTTGAACAAACAGACATACAAACAATGGTATCATATACCCTCCCTGAAAAATCCACCAGGTTACATTGCCTGCTTATCCTAATCTTCCTTGAACTCTCTGTTTTTTCACACTTTTGTTCCTCATTTCCCTTTGGAGCACAGCTCTTTCAGGTTTTTGAAAGCTGTATTCGATGTTCTAGATTTCTCCATTCTGGCTACTCGACATCTGTCTCTTCTGCTGCTGTTTCCTCCCCCTCTGCTTGCCCCACCCTCCCATCCACTTTAGGATATCTAATTGGAAGGTTTGTCTGTTGCTGTCCTTGCTTTGGCTCCTTATCAATTTATTCCACACACATCTCTGGTAACTCCCATGAGGCTAAACAGTTCTATCTCTGCCTTGACCACTCACTCCCATGAGCTGCCAAACTATGTGCACAAATGCCAGTTTGACGTCTTCAATGACTATAGCAAAGATGCTTCCATCTCATCACAGTGAAGTGAAATACTGAGCTCAGCTTCTAAGCTCTTTGCACAACTCCATTCAAAAACCTGTCTCCTTCAGTGTTCCCCATCTGGAGCACTACAGTGGTTATTATCTACAAAATGAAAGCTTAAATTAACAATCTTTCTCATCGACTGTAGTCACTCAGTCAACAAATATTTTAGGTTTTTATATATTGCTGTCATCCATACTCATTCCCCAAGCTCTTTTCTCCTCTCTTTCAAGTTTTTGCCTCACAACTTGAGTATCTCAAATGATATCATGCCATCTCTCTGCGTAAGGTCCTGCTGCTGCAGAGAGCCCCATTGAATCTCAGCTGGCTCTTTCTCCTTCCTTTCTTTATCATTCTCTACCTCCCTCCTTCCTGCTCTCCTACTATCTTTCCTTCTCTCAACCTTCTTTCTTGCCTCCATCCCTACTTCCTTCCCTACTTTTATTCTTTCTGCTCTTTCCATATTCTCTCTTCCCTCTCTCTTCCTCCTCCTTTTTTTCTTCCTCCCTTTCTTCCCTTCATTTTAATTGTAAGCACAATTCTGATTTTGTGGTGGTTTTAAATTATGATGTATCTATAGATACCTCCATATGTTTACTAAACATATTTATGAGAAACTTTATGCTGAAAATACATAGGTTGGGTACAACTTGTAATACATACACATCAAACACAATCAGTTGTAAATCACTAATTGACATAGTTGGTGGAGATTCATTCTTGCCAGAATTTGAATCTACAGTGTTCCTCAGAGGTCCTTGTGCTAAGGGTTTGGGATATGGTAGCAAATACTTTGGGCATCAGGAGGACATTCTCTTGGAATGAAGAATAGAACCATACCCCATCTCTTTCTCTCTTCTCACCTTTGAGCTCTAGACTGTAATTTGAACAGGCTTCTTCTCATGTTCCACATGTTCCAGGTGACATACTGTGCCATCACAGGCTTGCCAATGTTATTGCTGTGTGGTCAGGGACTGAAAACTTCAAACTGTGAGCCAATCCTTTCTTCTAAATAAGTTGATGAACCCAGGTATTTTGTTACATCAATAGAAATATATAACTTTACATTTGAAATTTTCATGCATAGGTATAAAACAGTTAACACTAATGATTACAGGGCCTCTTGTGAATATCCCATTGTCATTCTGAATAGTGCTTATAGTAATCTTAAGGTATTTTATAGTAGATTTACATCTGCATATTTGCTTGTTTATTATTTTGTCTCCACTTGTGATTGTCATAGGGTGCTTTCTACCTTGCCATGCTGCTGCAGAGGAGATATCTCAGCAAGCCTAAGGGAAATGAAGTTTTTATTTATTTATTTATTTGCACTGACATTGGTAAGGAAAGGCATTTGGAGATCAAAAGGCTTGCGCTTGAGGACTAAGCACAAAGCTCTTTACATAATTAACACAGCCAGAGAGAATACACAATTACTTGAGAGCCAGTTTGCTTAGAGAGGAACTGATGTCACCAGTGGCCTTGAGATTGACAGGACAAATGAGAGTAAACCAAGAAAGGTAAACAGACAGATGTTCCTGATAATCAGATAATATTGCTTGAGGTCCAGGGGTAATGCACTTGAGAATGTTTCAAGGTCTGAGAGTTTAAGGCACCCAGGTTCTCTACCCTCACCTGGGTTCAAGGAGGCTGGAGACAAGCAGATTCACCTGGGTCACTGTGACATTGAGCTGTGAGTATTCTTGATCAGAAAAGGTCTAAGACCATTCCTAAAATTCCTGTGGATGCAAAGTAGGACAAGGATATGTTTCCCATGTTTCTGAGACCAACATGTCGTCCAGGGTAGATTAGAGGCCACTCACAATCCTGATACAAGGGGTTCATAGCACAAAGTTCTGTGGACCAGAGGCAGAACTCAGCTAGAATTGGAGGCCTTGAGGAACACCAGTTGGAAGTGGTATGGTATACTACAAACAATGGATCCAAAAGCTCAGCTTACTGAATGGCAAAACATATAAATGCTGAAAACTGTTGCTGTATACCAATCCTTTTGAGTGTCAGGTGGCATGAAGTGAGTGACTTTAATCTAGGGACTATTATCTGGGCCAAGAAGTAGAATATAGCCACACCTATATGAGGAAACTTAAGAGGTAAAGCTAAACTATAAAAATAAATAAATAAATTCAACTAAGGGACTGATAGAAAGAGTAAGAAGTCATAAAGTAGTATTTCTCTATATAAGCTGGAACATCTAGGATGTTTTCTAATCCTTTTTTGAGAATATCTGTGTATTTATTTTCTTCCATGCAAGAGTGGAAATGGTATAAGTTTGTCTTGTCTTCTGATTATTGTATGTTTTCTCAACAACTTAGAAGTACATAAAAGGTTTTCAAACCTAAATATGGTAAATCCTTTCCTCTTGTAAATAGTAATAAATTTGAAATCATTTATTTCTGAAACATGACAACTCTTACCAACATGTATTATGAAAGCAACAAACAATAAAAATAAACCACAACATGTCCTGTGTGGTGATATTTATTTGTGTTCTAACAAATAAAGTTTCCCTGGGGATCAGAGGACAAAGCTAGCCACTATATTAACATAGAGGTCAAGCAGTGGTGGCACAAACCTTTAATCCTATTATTCAGAAGGCAAAGATTCATCCGGATCTCTGTGAGTTCAAGGCCACACTGAGAACAGTACCAGATCTGGTGGTACACACCTTTAATCCCAGCACTAGTTAACCATACAAATGTGGAGGTCTGTACAGACAGACAGGAAGTGATAGAGTTGGGCCAAAAGAGGAAGTGATGTAGCTGGGCGAAGAGAGGAAGAAAGATGATAGGGTACAGAAAGGTATATAAGACCTGAGTGTACAGGAATTAGCTTTCTTGGACTGAGGATTTCCTAGTGGTAAAAACTTGTGGCTGGCTCATTCTATTCTTCTGATCTTTCAGCTTTCACCCCAATATCTGGCTCCATGTTTTTTAATTAATAAGACCATTTAGCAATTTGTGCTATAGCCCTTTTTAATGCTGGCAACTTTATTTCAACTTCCATTTGAAAACACACCTAATTTGAGTGAAAAGTACAGAAGGCTGTTTAAGTTTTTCTGAATATAAGACGGTTAAATGTAAAACTGTGAAAGCCAAAATAATAGGGTAACAGATCCCTGGGAGATGGCTCTTTGGGTAAGGTGCTTGCCTCACAAGCATCGAGATCTGAGTTCTCCACCTCATCATCCTCATAAAAGCAAGCAGTGAGGCACACATCTGTCACTCAGCCATAGGGGAACACATATGGCTGGATTCATGCGCAGCTAGCCCACACTCCAGCTAAATGGCAAGCTCTAGGTTCAGTGAAAGATTGTCTCAGAAGTGAAGTGGAGAAGGGACTGAGGAAGATGCCCCTTGTTAGCCATCAGTCTTTCCATGTGTACAAACATGCACAAACACATGCATCAGATGGAGAGAGTTGTAGAGATGGGAGAGAAAGGGAGGAAGTAGGGGAGTAAAGGATAAAGTAGCATGTGCAATGTTTTGGAACCAGCAGTGATTTTGTGTGTGAGAGATTCTTACAGGGTGCTGGACCCGACTTACAGGGTGCTGAACCTGCAGACTTGCTTTGGATCCTATCCTAGCACTCTTGAAAAACATCAAGTTCTACTTTTTTTTATTTAATTATTACATTTATTTTGGTATACTTATTTGACACATTATCATCAAAAAATACTACTAAGAAAATTTGTGATAATTCCAAAAGATTGTTGGGATAGTATAGATAATGAGTGATAGAAAAGCTAGTGAGTATAATGTAGGAATATATATTATAGGCCTTCAGCCACATTCTTACATGCTAATTGATGTACTAAAGTCCTCATCTACTGTTTCCTCATAAATTATTCTAAAATAGACGGGATTTTTGTGCGTTGGTGCCGGGTCCTGGGCTTGTTGCATGAGTTGGCTGTTTGAATCCTGGGACTTATGCAGGGACGCTTGGCTCGGTCTGGGAGGGGGGGACTGGACCTGCCTGGACTGAGTCTACCAGGTCGACCCCGGTCCTCGGGGGAGACCTTGATCTGGAGGAGGTGGGAATGGGGGGTGGGCTGGGGGAAGGGGGAGGGGGCAAGAGGGGGAGAACAGGGGAATCTGTGGCTATTATGTTGAACTGAATGGTGTTGTAAAATAAATTTAAAAAAAAAAGATGATGGATCTAGTTTAGAACTGAAAGCAGATCCTCTACTCATGGTAAAGTAAATTTGAAGAAAAAAAAACAAAAAACAAAACAAGTTCTACTTTTAACAGCTGGATATAATCACCTCCTCACTGTTGCTAGATGAGAAACTTTCTCCATCTTCTTCTGCAGGAGGCAGATTGGTGATCTGTGACAGCTACCAATAGATTCTTACCATTGACCAGACGACTTTCTTTCCAAGAAATACACATAGAGTATTCCAAGGCTCCTTGTAGCTTGTTTCTTCAAACATGGTCACAGATACTTCAGTTTATTTCCCTTTCCTTGTTGATCTGAACATTCTTCCTCCTCTTCTGTATTGACTAGCTTCAGCTAAGTTATTCCTACTAAGTAGTCACTCAAACCTAGACTTCCTGAAGGTCAATGCAAAAGAGAAAAGGCTTGTTCTGGATGTTTTGATGTAGAGGAGTTGCCCCTTTCCTTTGGAGGCTGTGGAGACAATTCAGAACATGACATTGAGAGCAGGAAGGCCTGTTTGCTTCATTGATGGATGAAAAGAGAAAGAGGAAGTGACCAAGATTACTCAGTCTTCCTCCTTACTGGCTCTGTCCTACAACCTCCTACAAGATGATCTTCCTAAGGTTTCTCTATCTTCCAGTAGTACTCTCTGGAGAACAAGACCTCACTACAATAGCCTTTGGGGGGCATTTGTGATTGCAATACTAGCACCATCTTTAAATTCCAATGATTCCAACTGCCTCCAGTTTCTTCTATCACCTCACAGATCCTTGGAGAGTGGTCCTCAACATTTCTATAAGTTAATTTAAAATGGAAAGGAGTGACTATTACAGAGAAGCCCCAAAAAGTCTATTTCCAATAATGATTCACTTACTTTTAAGGTTTTTCATTTTAAAATAATTTCCTGGGATGTTGAGATGGCTCAGTGGGTAAAGATATTTGTATCCAAGCATGATGGGCTGAGTTTAGTACTGGAAACCTAGGTGGTAAAGGAGAAAACTGATTTTTAACAGTTGAAAAGTTGTTCTCTGACTTATACGCGCGCGCGCGCGCACACACACACACACACACGCAGATAAGTGTAAAAATAATTTAACAGTCATAGAAATGTTGCAAAGTTAATGATCCAAATAATTCCCTGGTCATCTTTTACCTAGTGTTCCCAAATGTTGGTATCTTCACTAACTGGAGTCCAGTGCGACAATATCAGGAAATGAATATTGATTCTACACTGTTAACTGACTTTCAGACATTATTAAAAATTTAACAACTGTCCCACTAATGTTGTTTTTCTGTTCTAGGCTCCAAGTCAAGATGACACATTGAAGTTAGCTGCCATTTCTTGTTACTCTCTGCTAACCTGCCATAGATCTCAGTCTTACATTCCTGTCACTTTTCCATGTTTTGTACAGTGATTCTGTAGTTACACTGTAGTGCAACCTTGTAACATTTTTTTGAATCATCTTAAGTTTCTTAAGTTTAAAATTGGGTCCTTCTTTGTAGCAGTAATTCTCAAAAGGGATGTTCATTGGGAATTGTATTAGAAGATACATGGTCCTGATTTGTCACAGTCCAGGGGATCCCAGCATTGATCAGTTGGTTAATGTGGTGGCCTGGTGTCCCAGTACAATTATACTCTATAGCTCCTCTTCTACTGTGTATGTCCTTAAAGGAATGTGCAATGAGATGATGAAGATAGGCTTATCATATTTTTGCTCAGCAATTTTAGCATTAGTTCACACCTGAGATGTTGAGAACTTGATGTTTGCAAATCATGATTTTCCTCTAATATTTTCTCACTGCATGTATTAAATATCCGACTGTAATAAACATCCATACTCACTCACATTTAACTTGTTTATTTATTCATGTAAGTATAGACTAATAAAAATTGTTTTTATTTTCTAAAATATGATGTATTAGAGTCAATATTTTCTGAGCAATAGGGCCATAGATTTGTTAACAAAATCACTTGGTTCTCTGGAGTCTTTCTATAATGTGTTTTTGATTTTTGAGAGCTCTTTCTCTGTATAACATCTCTGGATATTTTAGGCTCAATGTGAACTTCTCCTGACCCACATTCTGAAGTGAGTATTGGTCCAAGCAACATTTAGCGATTTTAGTAAATAACAATATTTAAAAAATAATTTTTGTCAGCCAGATGTGATTATCTTTATTAAAGTATCATTTGTTCCAGGTTCCTCTAGAACAGACCATGGGAACGAATTCATGGCATGTTTGCATATGTGAATATACTGCAAACATGCAGTTGTGTCTATGTACACAGAATCCCCTTTTGCTTTCCTGCTCCACATGTGTGATAAATTCTGCTTCTTTGTTTCTTGAGTGTGGGCTGTGTTGGTGGTGAGTTTCTAATATTACCCCACATCTTCCACTTGATGCTGCCTTACCTGGCTTGTGATTCCAATTATTACCATAAGAAAATGGGATCTTTGTGCCTATATTTTCTTATTTTAACTATCTTTGAATGTACTTAATGGAATCAAAACTTTCAACTGATACAACTGTGATAAAGTAATTTATTAAACAGAGGGTAATGCCTGGGCTCCTTCAGTTTTAGACATTATTGTGCATATGAAAATATTGCTTCCTAAATTAGTTGATTAGGGTAGTTCTCCTGCTTGCCTTCCTTGTGGTTGGATTATCTGTAATGAAGAGACAGTGTGAAATCCTTTCTGGATTCACACAAATTCTGCCTATGCTTGAGTTATTCACTTCTTTGATTCTGTGAAATTCTAGCTTTGATCTAAATGTCAGGAAGATACAAACAGGAACATCTGTGCATGTAACACCTCCTCCCACACCATCTCCATGATTCCTTTCCCTTCTGCCAAACTTAAAGTGGTTTTGCTTTGGTTTTGGTTTTGCAAAGAGGACCAAATAATGGCACATCTTCTTGAGTTCACCAATTTCTAACAATAAATGTTAATGGTCATAGACACTTCTTTCTAGCTTGATGTTGACACGTCCAACTATAGCTGACTGTGCTCCATATTAATTTATAGAGTGCATCTGTGGAATGTTTTTATTTTATTTTATTTTACAATATAATTTAATTCTACATATCAGCCATGGATTCCCTTGTTCTCCCCCCTCCCCTTCCCCCCAGCCCACTCCCATTCCTATCTCCTCCAGGGCAAAGACTCCCCCGAGGATTGTTTTTTCCCAGCTATGGCCTGAGTATGTTGCAGAACTCATCCCTCTAGCATCCTTTTGCCACAAATGCTGGCCTGTTTTGTCCTGTAGATGCAGGTGTTTAATTACAGAGACTAATCATGACTTGCACATTTAAATTTTGGTGTCATTGTGCTTCTTGATTTTGGAGTTTTTGGTCCACATTTTGCTTTATTTTCATTAGGAAAATCTAGTCTGTCAATGTTCCTATTCTGTATTCACCCTTCATGTTCCCACTTTCTGTATCTTTGTGAGGGGTTTTTGTCTTATTTTATTTTCTGCGTTTTAAATGATATTTGTAAGTAATTACGTTATTGTTATTTTGTCACCTTGAAAAGTAATCTTTGGGTACTAGAATACATTGGTTTTAAATAAATAACCTCAATTTCTCTCTCTCTCTCTCTCTCTCTCTCTCTCTTTCTCTCTCTCTCTCTCTCTCATCCGTCTCCAAATTCCCATGCTAAATTTCTGATTTAAAGATTTAGTTTTGTTTTATTTTCTATTTCAAAATATTTGTTTGCGTAAATGTAACTATTTTTTGAAGACTATTCCACATTTTCTATTGACATAAGATTCAGTTTACTTACATGGAGTTTGGGTTGCTAATTCTTAAGTAACACACCTGCTTGACTACTCCCTGTTCATTTGTGAACAGTATGTGCACTAATTTTCTTTGTTTCTTGGTGGCACATTCCTCACTGTGTACATACCATGCCCTTGGTGTTTGTCTTGTGTGTGTCATGGGAATGGCTGTGTGCCAAGCACTGCTCCTCACCTACGTCTTGAATGCACCTGCATCTCGAATCTCTTGGATCTCTTGCTCATTACCACCCAGTTTGCACAAAGCCTGTTTTCCCCTCTGCTTTGATTAGCCCCCGAGAATTTTACTGTGTGGAGCACTCCCCTTCTAGATTGCGCCCATTTAAAAACCCTGATCATATAGACTGTTAGCGTGTGCTCTGATCTACCCAAAGCCTTTAAAATATACTTAATATTTTTACACACAGTTGGTTGGACAGACAGTACATTTGGTGCTCCATGTCAGTAGCATTCCCTGGACTAGCTCTCCTCTTTCTTTCCTGGCACTTTTTCTTTGAATTTAAAAGATTGCTTGCTAAGATTGGTTCCACTAAAAGCACATTTCTTTTCAGACACTTGGTGTTGCAACTCTTCACATTTTACTGAAGGAGTATGGTTTTATGCTGCCTTGCTGACATGCTTCCTGCAATCTAGACCTTAAACATTACTGATTTTGCAGGAAGTTTTGTCTTTGTGCTCTCCTATGTGTTTAGAGGATACTTTGGCCCTTTTAGGCAGTCTCTTGTGACAGCCACTTCTCTTTCTGCAATTCTCCAACTGCACCGTTGCCTCTCAAAAATGCAAAAGTGACACATTCATGAATAGAAGAGAGGCCTCTGTCCCCAGAGAGAGGATATTGCTGGGTCCCATCTCCCTGCTTCCCATGACTTGCTCAAATTGTTTCATTGAATTTCTCCGATGTTGTACTGCTTGTTTGGGTGTATAAAATATTGATAATGTTTTTTATAAGATGTTGAAAATCATTATTATGCACTGTGGTGTTCATCGTATTACTGTTAATCATCATAAATTCACTGAGTGTATTCACTCAAATAAGGTGGGTAATTTCACAGACAGCTTTATTCATGAAACATTCAATTTATTAACATGTTTTCACCTTTAAAAGATACATGGAAACGTTAAATGGTGCTGTTCAAGTCCAGCACTGAGGGAGGCTCGGCCAGTACAGAGATCAGTACCAAGACTCACTGGATGGAGCTTTAACCATTGAACCATTCAACAAAGGTTAGTCTGCAGCATGTCAGAAAGCGTGAAGTTAAATGCTGTGTTGTTCCCTATGTTGGAGCTCCTAGTGTACCCCAAGTCCTCATGCTGTGCCACACTTCTGGGATGCTAGGAATCAATGCTCTCCTTTGCCAGATTTTAGACTTAAGGGAGTCCTCCACACTTTTCTCTTTATTTGGGTTACAATTTAGTCTCAGATGAGAAGTGTCCCTATATAGTACAGTGTTTTTTAGTGTTATCAATACATCTTTAGAGGAAATGGTCTTATCTCAAAGTGTAAAGGGTTAATTTAAGCAAGAGAAGTTAGGCACTATAGCAAGACAAAGAGGCATTCTGTGACATAACTCAGTTCATTTTGCCTGAAAACTGTTTCTTTTCACCTTTGTCTTCAGGAATATCTTTTTGAAGTAGGATATTCTTTCAATTTCTGAAAGTGCCACACATATCTATGTGTTTATGACAAATTAACTTCTGAGCTTCCTACCACTTATTTTAAAGTTAAGGAAAATGACACTTTCATGACAGATTATGTTGATTTTCAGCCAAATAAGATGTGACATTTTTCATTATTTTCTCCATGTATAAAAGGAGGATAAGAACAGCAATTATTTAGTCATCGGGTTGAAAAGTGTGTACAAAGGGATCTTAAATCAGTTGGCTTATAAAACCTCTCCAATATATGTACTTCCTCCTCCCGACTCAATGCCCGTTTGACCAAATATCTAGAAAACACAGAATATGATGTTAATTGCAATGTCAAATCTTTGATGATTCATACTCTAGCTTCCCCTCTGTATAGGCTGGCATACATGCTTATGACTAGTGGGCTAGAAAGCCCAGTGGAGAAAGTGAAGTTCAGAGACTGAATAGGATTTCTTTCTCAACTGTGTTCTCAGTGTATAGAGTGCTTGAGGACCGTGGAACCCATGATTCACACAAAAGGTTTGGTTTACACTAAATAGACATGATGACTTGGGATTGCATGTGGGGAGGAGATAGAAGGATAACATTGCTTTTACCATTGTATCTAGGTTTCACTCTTTCATTAATTTGACTCTAACAGATCAAATATGACTTTCCTACTCTTTAGTACTGAAAACTTGTAAATGAGCAAACAAAAGCCTTTGAAAATGTGAGTAAGCCTTTTGAATGCTTTAATATTTTTGAGACAGGCTTCATGAAGCCCAGACTGGCCCCAGTCACCCTATGTAGGTGAGAATGACCTTGAATGACTGATCCTTCTGCCTCCATCATCCCCATGCCAGTATTGCAGACATACATTACAACTCTTGACTGTGGGGAAATTTTTTTAGATGAAACAATTACTCTTGATTATCTAAGCTAGCAACCACAAGTATCCTTCCTTATAAGAGAACTTCAGAGGATAGAATGACAAGATGCTATCACATGAGAAAAACATGCAGTCATTCAGTGAACAGAACCTAGGACAGCCACGGGTACCTTAGGATGACTGCACTCAAGCATTTTCTAAGAAAGCAAGTGGTTGCTACTGAGAAAAGGCCACATGCCAGAGTCAAAGACTGAAGTGATCATGTTACAAGTCAAGGAATGTGGGTACCACTAGAAACTAGAAGCTGCAACAGCTTTTTCCTAGGACCTTAGAATGATAGAAGTCTTACTGACATTTTTATTTCTACCAATTTTTGTTCTTCTGGCCTCCAGAAACATGAAAGTATTAATGGGTAAGGATTGCATTTTCACAAAATAGCCCCAAGAAACTGCTACAGTGACTATGGTACTTATAAACTCTTTCACAATGAGTAAGAACAACTCTGAATCACAAAATCACCAGTCCTATATATGAAACAAAAATCTTGGGACATAGAATCCCCCTTCTTTCTCAGGAATTGCTACTGATGAAGGTCAATTTACCACCCTTCAGAGACTTCATGTTAATAGGACTTTCCTGAGTAGTCAAGGTTTGTTTTCCATTGTTCTTCTGATAAGCTGTATAACTGTATTCCTGCTATGAGTCATAGATTTGGAAACAAAAGTTAATTAATCAACTAAGAGCATCATGCAAAATTGAGAGTAGCTAACCTGAGGCTCCTGTGGGTGACCTCTGTTCTGCTCACTGGGAGTCTCCATTCTTTCCACCATGAGATGGTATCCTATCATTCTCTGTCAGGGGAAGCTCTGATTTTTCAATCCTTGTCCCATGTTTACGATGAATCTCTCTGTGGGGTATCAGACACATCTTCATAGAATAGCAGTGAATACACTCACTCAGTTAATTCTCTGCATGTGTTTGTGTGTATGGGTGGGTGTTTTCATTGCGGAGGAATAATCCTTTTTATGCAGGTGCATATGTAGGTGTGCATTTGATGGGTAAGTGTGTGTGTGTGTGTGCATATGCACACATACATGTGTGTTTGTGTCTGTGTGTGAATGCTGAGTCTAAAGTACAACCTGAAATGTTTTCTTTGGGTGCTATCAACCTTGCATTTTTAAGACAGAGTCTCTTTATTGATCTGGAGCTCACTCAAGTAAACTAGGCTGACTGGCTACTAGGCCCCAGGATCTACCTCGCTCTAACTACATACCACTAAGACTACAAGAGCATGTGACCGCTTAGGTTTTATATATGGGTTCTGATGGTCAAACTCAGATCACCAAGCTTGTAGAACAAGCGTTTTATTCACTGAGCTACCTTCATAATCCTAGTTTTCTTTTGTTTTGTTTTTCTTAATCAGGTATTACCTGAATGTATTCTTGCTTCATTGGAAGTTAAAATAAGCCTCTGTTAAGGGGTTTCCCCATACCTATTTCATGTTAACTGACAATTTTACTCAGGACTATGCTTTCTCACTGGGTTGTCCTTTATGCTTAATGACATAAATGATAAATATTGGCTTAGTAATTAGTTCCTATATTTTCAATCTTTATTTCATCCTTCAACTTTCCTTTTTTTGGAATTAAAAGATAACATTCTAATAATTTATTTTTGTGAATAAATTTGATATGATATATAATAAAATGCTCATGCATTCCACCCTCAAAATTTACACGTGTTTTTTTTTTTTTATGGTTAGCTCCAAGTTGATAGGTGATACCTATTTATTTGTTAAATACTATTGAAGGAGAACTATAGACTAGTGTTCAAACAAGAAAGAAAGACACTTACAGTAATAAGAAATACTTCTGAGAATTCTCAATTAACTGTGATTTATAGAGTGAATCTTGACTCTTTACCTCTTTTTTTTATTGAATTGGCTACCATTAGCAAGACCTACAAAGAGCTGACAGGACTTGATCATTAGAGCTGAAAGAATAGTGAGAAGCTACTGGTTTTATAGGGCATGGAAGACAGAACTAAAGGTGGTTTCTGAAGTTATCAAGATTTTGCATGCATCCACATATGTAAATATTTAATAAATTGATGCATACATTAAGGACTATGAATTGACTCCTGTTGCTAATGAAGGCTGCTCTCAGTTTTTTTTAAAAACAATGCATGAATACTTCCTACTCTTACCTGTTGCATCCCTGCCACCTGTCTTTCCTCCTCTTGTCCCACAAATCTCTCACATGTACTTACATAGATTTGTTGTGTTTTCTGATCCACCAAGATTAACTAGAGCCATCTGTATGACTGAACTTGGTACCTGGTGTGGTCAGCTGAGGGTATATGACTAAAGACAATGATGGTCCTTCTCTCAGAATCTATTGATAGTCAATAGAGGTAAAGGCCACAACCCCAGGAGTCCCTCTACTTTCCTTAACTGCCTGATGATAGGGATGGTCTTTTGTGGGCCTAGGGGAGGTAAGTACAGTTGACATGCACTCATGTCAAGGTAGTTGTATAGAGTCAAGGGAATGGTGTTTAATAACCTTTGATCCTACTTCAAATGCTTACAAATTTTCAGCCACAATGTTCCCTAATCCTTGGAGGGGGTGGTAAAAGTGACTTGTGTGGGTCTGAGTCCACATCTTTGTCTTATTTTCTGGGTCTCCACTGTCACCCTTGTTCATTTTAAGGAGAGACTTTTCTGACTAAGGCTGGGAACAGCTTCTGTCTATGGAAATAAGTGTAGATATTTAGAAGACAGTTTGATGCTATTCCAGCTTAGTTAACCATCATAAATCAGTTCCCTGCATAACTCCTTAATCTGGGTTGTTAGCCAGGTTTACGATACCATGTATTGTTCTTCCATATCCTCATATTGAGTCTTGAAACCATTCAGAGGACAGTTGGTTACTCCGTCAATGACCCAGTTGCTATCAGTTGCACAGATGAGCTTATCTTGCTTTTCAAATGGTTTGGTTATGTTGCCTTTATATCAATTAATGCCCTTTATCTCACACCTTCTTCCCCCAATCTACTTGCCTATCTCACTATTTAAATGCTTCAAATCACCCTATTCCCCATGTTCATGCTATTTCTACCTATGCTCTACTATTTCCTCTACCATAAAATAACCCCCATTCCATCCCTTGCTTTCTGCCTTGCACAAATACTCCATGTTATACACATTATACCAAAGAATGAACATGAATGTGCAGGTAGCCTTATGACAGGGTTGTATTCCTAGCAGGGTTATAACTTGGTGATAGAATAGTTTTGTTTTCAGCTTTTGAGAAACACCTATAGCCCCACTACAGAGTGTAAGGGTATCCCTTTCCCACATCAACACCAACATTTGCTGTTATTTGTATATTGATGTCATCATTCTGACTGGGATGAAATGGGGTAGTAAGGTGTTTTAAACATGTATTTCCTTATTAACTAAAGATGTTGAACATCTTTTATGTATTTCCTCACCAGTTGTGCTTCTTCTTTTTTGGAACTGTCTACTTAGTTTTGTAGTCCATTTTTTTTTTCTTTGGTTTTTCGAGACAGGGTTTCTTTGTGTAGCTTTGCGCCTTTCCTGGAGCTCACTTGGTAGCCCAGGCTGGCCTCGAACTCACAGAGATCCGCCTGCCTCTGCCTCCTGAGTGCTGGGATTAAAGGCATGCGCCACCAACGCCCGGCGTAGTCCATTTTAAACAACAACAAAAACAAAAACAAAAACAAATCAAAACAAAACAGGTTGTTTGTTTGTTTGTTTGTGTTTTGTGTTTAGGGTTTCTTTTAGCTCTATGTGTATTCCAGACCCAATTTCTCTGTCAGGCATACAGCGACCAAGGATTTCCTAATATTCTGTGGGCTGCCTCTGCACTACATGCAGAAGACTATTGTTGGACTTTGCTTGCAGGGTGTCTGGAAATTTGAAAATATTTAATGGTAAAAAGTTGGTAAAATGAGAAAAATATCTTTTGTGAAACGGGAAGTGAGTTGGTGGTGACACACTGGGCCAGGTTTTTGTGGGAAATTGAGGCTTGAGACCTATGTAATACTCACTGCCCCTTTCTTTGTGCATTGATTTGTATCACATCTGGAACACACTGAGTGAACAGATGTAAACCTCATCTGTAGAAAAGTCAAAGGGTGCTCTTCCCAATTTCTCTTTAAAGAAAGTGTGAGAAAGTGATGTAGTGAAGTATAGATGCATAAATTGAAAGAATTCTAAAATGGAGTCGTGTAATCCAACTTTTAAAAAGCAATCATTAGTGTCCTAACGCCATCTGAAATGTCATTTCTCATCTTTCCATCAGCTCTGAGAGAAGCCAGGGAATGGTCACTCACATCACTTGACTAATGTACATGGACAATGAAATTTTTAGGATACCCTCAACAAAATCACAACCTTTAAAGGGCATTTTTTCTTTTAAGGTTGTTATCTCTGTAGAGCTATTGATGCTTCTATGTGCTTCAATCCATATGAATGAGCAGAAATCTGCATATCTGCACGGAGAATAACTTTCACCATTATATAAGAGCAAGTACAGTGACCTCTTTGATCTTTCCCACAGGAGGTCAACACCTTTGACCTCAGGAAGCCGTGATGAACGTAGAATCCAGAGGTATAGGCATAACACCATTGATCAGAGTTGGGATGGCCTGTATAAGGCACTCTGCTCCTAAGAATGTCAGTTTCCCATGTGGAAAAGGAGGGTACTGTGGGCAATTTTCCATCTCCATCACTTTATGGTTCCCTGAGCATTTACAGCTATGGAATCCTTTCTGTCTTGACAGTAATTAGTGGTTTCTTTCTGGATTACTTGGAGAATTTTTGAAAGGTTTATAGCTTATTTCTGATGTAGATAAATGTTTTTTTAGAATATTTGTTTTGCCTTTCATGAATAAAAAGGTGATTGAACAAAGCATGCATTCATCATTTCATTTATTGCCCCGAAACAACAAGTGTAATTTATAAGCCAATAGTACATTGGGGAGTGTTATACACATGTTTGAAAAGAATGTCTTAAATTAATGGGAGGCCTACAATACACCAATGCAGCACCCCCTGAGGGAATATTTAAGAACACAGCCAGAGAAGAAACTTGGTCACATTCTATTGGATATTATAGGTGGTGTTTCTTTCTCTGGATTACTGATAAAGAGAAATAAGGGCCAATTACTGTATTTCTCAAGATATCCAAGAATGAGAAGAGTAGATTGATATCAGTGTTTTTGCTGGACTCAAAAGGATTGGGTGTCTATTAAGGGATATATGTATATAATGCTATTTGCATGTCATTGATGTAGACAAGCATAAATAAGACAAATTTTGGGAGATTATGGAAACTAGTAGCAAAGCAAAAGGAGTCAATATCATATTGCCATGGTCTGTGTGCAAAAAAAGGCCCTTTTAGAATTAATGGAATTGATGGGAGTTACTTACAATTTCTTGTCACTATTAAAAGCTTTACTCTGTAAGCTTGCAAGTTAGTACCATCATAAAAGTGAATTTCTTACTTGGAATGTTTTCTATTCTCTCCTTGCACATATGGATCTCCATCACATCACTGTGTGTGATTTTCATTCCAACATCTTTGCATTCTTAGTCAAAGACATAACATTTTCGGTATTTACTGGTAAAAAACTTAAGTATCTTTCAATAACCCATGTTTCTATTGAGCCTAGAAGGGAATGACAATTAAGACTCTAAGAAAATATCGGTGAGTTCATGCATTAAAACTTATTCCATATTCCAACAGATTCATCTATGAGATTTTGCACACTTTCTTCACTATAATTTTTAGAATTACATTCTAATGTAAATTCTAATGAATTCAGGTATTGTGAAGCTCAAATTAGTTCATGTCTGTAAACTGATTAGAATATGCCTGGTGCAGAGTACATATTCAATAATTATTAACATGATCTGATTCCCAAGCCAAAAAAATTCTAACAATGACTAATGGAAGGGAGAAGGGAACTAAAATAAGTGGGGAGACTAGAGACAACAATTAATGAATAAGAGGCAATGAATTTAAAAGAGAGCAAGGAGGGGTATCTGCAAGGGTTTGTAGGGGGAAGAGGGAAGGATCAAAAAATTTAATTGTATTACAATATCAAAAAATAAAAGCAATAAAAATAGTATAGAGTGCTATGAAGGCAAAGCAACATAACCTAAACCAGTTGTAAGCACAAGAAACAAAGTCATTTTTGCTCACTTGGTGTAGATCTATGCATATCCATGCAGAGTCAGAAGTGTCCTTCCTGTGGGGCATCAGAGTACTGAATGCTATTAACAATAATAATGTATAGCCATGAAAAAGAACCAAAAACATGTTCAATTTTCTCTAAGAAAGCATGCAAATAATTATAAAAATTTATAGACTCCCATCTAAGCTAGTTATGACTTCAATGGTAATGTTTCACCCATAAACTCTCTGCAATCTAGAAAATCCACTTTTTAGACTCTAGATAATGTCTATCTAGACATAAACATTTGCTTAATTAAATTATGGTCATTAATCCTAGAAATTTCTAGTCCTATGTTTTAAGTGTCCAACTAGACATCATATTTGTCAAGGACAAAAGCGTTATCTCTGGGCACATTATCTTCAAACGACAGGACATAAAAACAGCATTTAATTGTTGTTCCTCTGATAGTTAACAAAATCGAGTATACCTGTTTACATGTTTGATGCAAAGAGATCATAAACTCACCAAGAGAAGAAGATACTTTATATTTATTGATATGCTTTTAAAAAATGAATGAATACCTTAAGATTGGGTTCAGATGAGACAATAGTATGGAGGGTATTCTAATGAAAGATATTTAGTGAGGGTCATCTCTAAGAAGAGGCTTATAGACAGAGAAGAGCAGAGAGGAAGGAACCAACCACAAAATTCTCTTTACCCAAACTTGCTTTGCATGGTACACAGAGAAACTAGTAAGGGGATGCCCCCACCAAATTGTTCACAACGCTGTTTTGAGCATACCTGGATCAGTTTGGAACTGCATGCTGATGGTAACTGAGCATAGATGGGATTGCAAGGGTTCTGTCTCCAGTAAAATCCCACATAAACGCGGCAGATCCCATTCATTATAGAGAAGGAAACAAGTGGAAATCTAAGTAATGAGTAGTTATAGGCAGATACCATTGATATTACTCAGGTTATGCAAAGAGAGGGTTACTAGAGTACAAATAATAAACAATAATGTCCACTTCTTATGTTACTCAGATTTTCTTGATTCTTGCTTTTAGTTCATATGGTCTGGGGAAACTTAATGGTAGATCATGACTGGTTGTAGTTACTGCAAAAAAATGGTGAATGGCAAACCCTGTTTATGCAGTTCCTGATGTGCTGAGGATGCACATTTTCTGTCAAAGAAATCTCTAAACCCAGTCACAGCTTCAACAGATACTCCTGGGTTGGCTGATGGAGTGGTTCAGACCCTAATCTTGGACATCTATGAGTTTTGATACCATGCCCTTCCTTTGATGTGGTTGAGTACCTCATCATGAATAATGAAAAGACACATGGATATTAAAATTTGTCTAGCAAGTCATGGGAAAGCTAAAATATTTCTTTCTATCTCATTATGTGACAGCAATAATATTCACAATGATGGAGTCAAAATTCCCTTATGTGTCTGAGATCTACCAAAGAGTAGAATTAGAATGCCAAAGTGAATCAAGAAAATCACAGATTAAAGTTAGTAGAATGATTCTTGAATATATATATTGGTTTTTTTTGAGGCAGAGTTTCTCTGTGTAGCTTTGCACCTTTCCTGGAACTCACTCTGTAGCCCAGGCAGGCCTCGAACTCACAGAGATCCTGCCTCTGCCTCCCGAGTGCTGGGATTAAAGGCGTGCACCACCACTGCCCGGTGATTCCTGGATATCTTGATGGGAGCTTCTTGTGTATGGGCATCTTTCACCTCAAGGCACAGTGAGAAGGGACTCTCTGGTCCAAGGAAAGAAGTCCTCCTTAGACACCTAACAATTTTGACTTTAGATGACCCAGTCTCCAGAACAGTAAGACATGTGGATATGTTGTTTGCAAGTGAAAAAGTCTACACTGTTCTGTCATGAAAGTCTGACTGCATTAAGATAGGATTATTCTGGGTGGCTAAAATGACAGAGCTTTTAAAAACAAGTATCTACTATACAGTTCTCTACTATCTACATAACTGTCAGGTTTTTATATCAATAACAAGATCAGAGTGGCAATTTCAACTGTGAAATTTCCTTTTGTTGAGAATCCATGGGTTTTCTAAAGGTTGTGTTTGCCCTTTTTTTTTTTTTTTTGGCAGCAGATACAAGTTCAAAGATCCCAGTACACTGGAAGGAATTGCCAATACCATTAACCTATATTTCAAAAGATTCTTTTACATATCACATGTTTCATAAGTTTATGATTCACCATCTGGATTTCATGTGTCTTTTCAAAGCCTTAACATGCTTCCCAATTCACACTCACCAACTGAAATGACCCAGTTTTGTCAGTGTAGTGGACCATCATGATGTTCTCTAGGCAGTCACATTTCTTCAGATTGTAAACTGAGAGCACAGAATTTGTAAAGCCCCAGGGCAAAGCATACTTATTCTTATACAATCTGCTTGAAATCTGTTTCTAGTCCTCTTCTGAGGTCTCATGGATCTTCTCTGTTGCAGTTTTGTACCACCATCTAATTTATCAAGGGGTCACCAGACTTAAACTTCTAAGCTCAAATTTTCCTATCTGTCAAGCCCCTGTTTCATACAGGAAATGGGTGCCTGAACCTTGATCCTCAGGCCCAAACTTCTGCAGTTACCCTAGCTATCAGTAGAAAGCAAGAAGTTGCCAAACCATCAGGCCCAGGTTCACAGTAGGCATCTAACTATCTCCATATTGGCCACTCCCAATGCAGAAACAAAAGTAGTGTGGAAATCCAAAGTAGCATGTCTTCTCCAAAAAAAATTTTAATTGTGTAATAATTAAGTTCAATGACAATGTTCTCAAAGAATTCTCAAAGAATTCAAAAGAATGACTATAACTGTGTTCAAACAACTTGAAGAAGATATTAATACATTTTACAAGTATAAAATATGAAGATGAATGAAATGAAGAAGTTGAGACAAGGTATGTAAATGGAATTTAATAAAGAGAGGATTACTCTAGAAAAGCCAAACTGAAATCACACTGGAAATGAAAATCTCAGCAAGTCAAATAAAACCTTAATGGCAAGCCTAACTAAAAGAATGCATCATTTGGAAAGGCTGGGAAGTCTTGAAGACAAGGTACAGACAGACATTGGATCACACATTAAGAATAATGATGGATTTATAAAATCATACATAGAAGAGTGTAGGGATATTAAGAAAATATCAAATATCTGAATTATGTGCCTGGTAGAAAGAGAAAAATATGATACAAAAATCATAGAATATATTTTTGGCAAAGTCATAGAAAAAACTTTCTACGTCTAGAGAGAGACATTCTCATCCAGGTACAAGAGGCCTATAGTCCTCCAAGCAGACGGGAGCAGAAAACTAATTTTCCATGACAAGTTATAATTTAAATAAATAAATAAAATTAGGAAGGAAGGAAGGAAGGGAGGAAGGAAGGAAGGAAGAATGGGTACTGCAAGCTACAAGAAGGAAAGGTCATGTAACTTATAAAGGCAAACCCATCAGAATAACTCTTGATTATTACGTAGAACATTTTAAAACCACGAGGTGCGGAAAGATGTATTCCAAGTTCTAAAAGATCACAATTGTCAATTTAAACTATTGGACAAAGCAAAAAACATTTTTCAAAAAATTAAAATATAGTGAGAAATAAAAGAATATATGGCCATTTAACTAACTGTACAGAGAAGGATAGAAGGAATAATTCATTCAGCATGAAGAGAAGGTTAAAGACTCAAGAGGTCATGGGAGAGAAAGAAATATTGAGAGTTGATTAAAACAATCTAAAAATGTAGATGATCAGCAATGTGACAGGAATTAATACACATCTTTCAATAATAACTTTGAATATTTATGATCTCAATTTCCCAACAAAGACAAACACATATTAGCAGATTGAGTCAGAAAAAAAATGCATCTTTTTGCTGTTACCAAAAACCAAACAAACAAAGAGCCATTTCTTACCATCAGTGATAGACACCAGCTTGGTGCACAAGGAAGAAACATGACATTTCAGACAAATGAGTTCAGGAAACAAGAAAGTTTAGCCATTCTAATATATGACACAATAGACTTCAGGCCAAAACTGGTCAAAAGATATAAGGAAGATCACTTCATACTTATCCAGAGAGCAATCCACCAAAAAAGATATTGCAGTTCTACACTTATACGCACCAAACACAAGTGTACCCAATTTCACGAAAATAAGATGAATAGATGTAAAACTACAGATTGACTCCAACAAAATGACATTGGTGATGGTCACTCTTTACCACAGACATATCATCTGAACAAGGAAACATCAGAGTTAAATGACACCATAAATCAAATGGACCTAAAAGACATCAGCAGTACATTCTACCCAAACATTAAAGAATCCACATTTTTCTCCACAATCCATGAGGCATTCTTCAAAATTGATCATATACTAGGACAAATAAACAGGAAAAATAGAAAATGCATTTTGTTTTATATAATAACAATAGCATAAAAGTAGATTGGAATGCAAGAAAATCTACATAAGGCACATACATTTGTGGAGACTAAGCAGTCTGCGTTTATTAATAATTGGGTCACAGTAAAAATCTTCAAAAATAAAAAGATTTTTCCCCCAAGCCAGGCATTTAGAAAAGCTCATTCATATAAGGTATAAATAGCATTACAGGACTATGTGTATAAATATAAATACTACTTAGAAGGTACTTTGTCCACATGATCATTTAATACATTAACAATAGCAGGTTCTACCCTTATACCTGTGACCACCTCAGCCATGGGTTTTTGAAAAGATTATGAAATTCAGTCTTGTAGAGCATGTCACAAATCCAATCAATAAAAGACCCCATAATAGCCATGCCATTATTGTACCAGTGGGTACATCTTGTCTGACAGGTCAGGTATTACAATATGCAGAGTGTGTAATAACGCTGACACTTTTTCCAGTAGCCTACTTAGAACTTTTCATTTTCATTCAATTCTTGGAATACATTTTTTTATTCCAATGTCTTTATTTCCCATTCCCCAATGGGTAGTCTCATACCGATATACATGTATACAGAAGTAACTATACTTAGTGGGTTATTAAACTTTAAATATGAAGTTAAGAGAGGAATGTATAGAAAGTCCAAAGAGTTATAAAGGGAAAATTGAGGTAGATCTGTCTTTGTTCATTGTACATATGTATGAAATGTTCAAAACAATTTTTTCGCATGAGTAATAAGAGGAAAATCTATTTGATTTCCACTGGCTTTAAATAGCTTATAGGTAAATATGATCCAGATAAAGTACTAACTATTCAAATCAGTCTATGTCACTCATTCTCCATTCAGTTTCTAGTGTATATAAACAATTGTGATCACAAAAAACCTCATTCCAATGCACTGATACTGAAAATTGTACACATAATGAATCTGTGTGAAATACTTATGTGGAAAGCAATTGTTAAGAGCTACAGTCTCTCTCAATTTCAATATATATTTGACTTTGAATTCTTCCTAGTATCTCTTTTTCCTTTCCCCTTCTACTCAACTCCTTCTTCCCCACAAGTCCCCCTACTATTTCTACTTTGTTTGTGGCCTATTACATTTACTTTAAAATTTTCTCAATAAAATGGAAAGTTTCTAAAGAGTTATTTAGTATATGACCTACTGGCAGTGTGTTCTACTTTTATTAATGAAGCTTTTGATATTTGCAATTGGTTGACTCCTAAGCATGGATAGGGGCTTATTTACTTGATCAACACCAATTTACCAGTGCCTACCACTGAAGAATACTACTTCCCCTCACACAGAAACCATAACCAATTTGTAGCTTCTCAACAGTCCATCATGTATGGGGGGTGTCTCTGAAGAGCTGTATTTCTAATTACTGTGCTCCTACTTAGAAAGCATGATGCAACCATCTTTTGTTTACTTCTATGCACTGTAAATATACACCAGGCTGGTTTTTTTTTAACTAAAGGAAATACTTTTTATATTTGTGTCATGTATACTTTGTCTTAAAGTATATAGTAAACTTTTTCAGTTATTGAGGTGAAGGTAGACATGAATGCAGCAGTTTTTTCCTTACAACATTTCCAATTCTTAAACCCACTGTCTGAGTTTGCAAGCATGTCCAGAAATTCTTACATGAAGCTTAAATCTTCTGCATTATCAGGGGAGAGTGATTTTCTGAATTCACTCTTTTTCACCATAAGGATTATAATCCAACAATCATACAGGAATTGTACATAGTCTGTACATAGTATAAGTAGGAAAATAAGATCCTCTTCTGAGAGAAGTTTTGTATAAATGTAAATTTTTAAGATAAACAGCCCTGGGTATATGCCTGTCTGTCTGCCTCAAAGCACAGTAACTTTATTGATAAATACAGAACACATTGTCAATAAGTTATATATTAGCAATAATGTTTTAGAGCTTTTGAGTTTTAATGAAAAAAATACAAACTTTTTGTTCTTTTACCCACATTTTTTCTGAGTTTTTTTTTAAATTTTTTTGTTGTTGTTCAAATACAAAGGTTAAACCATAGAGCAGGCAACCTCTGTTCTACAGAACAGTAAATGAGTAAGCAATTATACTTGGTGAGTGAGTCCACACTGCAAAAAAAAATATGAGGTTACAAATATATGCTTCAACTGCTTGAACTAAAGACACACTGATATAAACCAATTCCAATGTTTATTTATATTGAGTATGTATGCAAAAAGAGTGTCCTATAGTGTCCTATGGAGGGGGAGGAAGGGAGAGATATATGAGCAAGCTGCTGTAGAATGTCAAAGAAAAATAGGCTGTGAAAGAAATAAAAGAGCTTTAATTAGGTGCTGAGGTCTAAATGGCATCCATGCTGACAGAATCCTGTCAGAGAAAGGTTTCTGTGGTCCTGACAAGACGATGAGAAGTGACAGGCTCATGCACATTTCGGGCTTTGGTGAAGCTGCTATTAGAATGGGATTTTATTATTTTAGTGAGTGTTTGATCATCTCTTATTTCTATTATGTATTTCACCTCAACCAGATCATATATTTATCTATTCATGCATTATGTATGTTCTAATTCTTATATTTAAATATATGTTAGAAAGGACAATAGTTAGAATTTATATAGTCATATTTAATATATAAATAGTTCATCGTTGATATGTGTTTGCTGAAAAAATTACTCATCTGTGTAATTCCAGGTCCCCAAGTCCAAGGCTACTTAGAGCCACCTGCAAAGACTTTCGGACTCTGTTGAGTTCCAGCAGTGGCAGTGCAGTAGCCAAGGGGATTGTAAGTGACATTCTAGATTTACAAAATATAAATACAGTACAATAATACTCGTGTTTAGATGAGATTTACAGAGTGGTGAAACTCAAGAATTACAATGGTTGGGTCCTGTGAGTGGCCACTGTCTGAGGCAGGTAGATAGTATGGAGATTAGTCTAGAGGAGAGGTAGAGAAATGGCAGGCATCTGGGTAGTGGAAGACTGAAGGGAAAATTTTTTAATGAAAGAATAAATTAATATGTGATGTTCTGTGATGTCCTAGCCAGTTAGTTTTCCCATTAAGATAAGCATACAGGGGGATTACAATATGAGCAAGTGGAAGCACCACCATGTCATCAGATTCCTCAGGGGATCCAGTCAAATGAGAGCAGCTGCTGTTTGAGGTAAGTCATTATGGACAAATACCAGATTTCCATGGTGCAAAGACAGAGGCTTCCTTAAACCAGAATACTGAGACTAGAACAAGGGACAATAATGCAATCCTCGGTGCAAAAGATGTGACCACTGTGACAGAAAGTCACATCTTCTGCAAAAGGTGCTACAATTGTGACAAGGGGAAGGCAGAAACCAGAGCTACCACAGACATGGGCACTGTGCAAACACCTCAGCTGATGAGACACAGGAACTGGAATCTGCTTGGCAGTTCTACCTCTGTGATGGTTATTTCCCGCATCCGGGAACCACCTTGAGGAGGAGTGTCTGGGCTTTCTGCTTAGGGAATATCTGCATGTCTCTCTCTGTGGGAACCTGCAACAAATGTCCATCACTGAACTAGAGGATGATTTCCTTCGGAGCTACTTGTTTAAAGAAAATTGCAGAGAGCTCAATGGAGTAGGAAGTGGACATGTGACACCTGAAGAAACAAAGTCATTCTGGACACTAGAGTCCCAGGAGCTCTGATTATTCACTTACTATAAAACCAGGAGCTTTCTATGGGAAAGGTTAGACTCCCCAGGGGCCCTGGATCAGTTGCAACTACCTTCACTGGAGATGCTTGCCATCACACAGCTTCCTACTGTCCATAAAGGGCATAGGTGTTAAGACCAAGGTGCCCCACCGTGACTGATAGCTCTACCCAAGGAATACAGAGAAATAAAATGAGAATAAAGCACTCCTGCTAAAATATGCACTGTCTCACAATCACAGTACACCGAGAATCAGGACATCTATCTGACTGACTACAACGGTCTCTAACCACAAGACGCCCCTCCTCCTCTTGCCAGGCAAGTAACACAAAGAGGAAAAGGTCAAACAGCACACAGTTTGTGCTCTGTAAAAAGGGCAATAGGAAAGAGGTCACAGCAAGATCTAGGCTGCAGAGCTTGAGAATGTTCAATTTGTCCACACAATTGACCTTCTTGGCTTGAGCCAATTTATATTTTTTATTTCATAATCCCATTTATATGAAATGCACAGAAATGTTGGATTTGGAAGCATATTGTTTCATTGCAACACAGCAATCTATAACAAACCAATAATCAATGGAATAGCACATGGGGAACCCCAGGAAATGTTTCCTCTAAAATCAGGAAGAAGGCATTGATGTTGACTCCATATTTTGGCCTATTAGCACTTGAAATTCTAATGAGGGCAACTGGGCATTGTGGTGGTATTATATTCCCAAAATATTGTGTACCCTAATAAACTTACCTGGGTCAGAGAACAGAAAAGCCACTAGATACTTAGGCTAGAAAATGTTGGCACTCATGCCTCTAATCCTAGCACTCCAGAGGCAGAAATCCATCTGGGATCTCTGTGAGTTCAAGGCCACATTGGAAACAGCCAGGCATGGTGACACACGCCTTTAATCCCAGGGAGTGATGGTAGAAGGCAGAAAGATATATAAGCTATGAGGACCAGGAACTAGAAGCATTTGGCCTGGTTAAGCATTTGGCTGGTTAAGCTTTCAGGCTTCAAGTAGCAGTTCAGCTGAGAGCCACTGGGATGAGGACACAGAAGCTTCCAGTCTGAGGAAACAGGATCAGCTGAGGAATCGGCAAGGTGAGGTAGCTGTGGCCTGTACTGTCTCTCTGATCTTCCAGTGTTCACCCCAATACCTGGCTCAGCTTTGATTTTATTAATAAGAACTTTTAAGATTCATGCTACAGGGCATGGGAATTTTACTGACTCATCTCAAAACCAAAGTACAAATGGCTGGTAAATAAGTATGTCAACATCACTATTTTAGCCACAGTGGGTGTGCAAACCCAAACTACGTTGAGATTCATCATCCCAGTCAGAATGGCAACTATACAAATTAATTACTCAATAAATAAAGCACACCTGAATACTTACCCCCTTAGGTAATATGAGTGCCAATGGGAAGAAGGTCCAGTTCCCACCTCATCTACAGAGAAAGGTAGGAGGGCACAGGGCTTTCCTTCTGGAGCTCAAAAATTACATCATGGAGTCTGCTTGGTAACAGTTCACCAAACCTCACCTAGAGATTTGTGAAGTTTATGTGAAGTCAGAATCTACATTTGTACAAAGTGCTGCATTTTGGTGGGCCACTTACAATGTTACCTACAGAACTGTGGCAGTATTTGTGTACAAAACATGGGGTCTAACCGGAGAGATAATAATTCTATTTCTTTTTTTTTTTTTTTTTGCTTCCTATGAATCCCTATCATGCACTTTTATTTTTTCATTCATTTGCTTTTATTTTGTGTATGTTTCCTGCATATATGTATGTATACCATATGCCTGGTGGGCCCACATAGTCCAGAAGAGGACACTGTGGCCCCTGGAACAGGAGTTAGACATGGTTGTGAGCTGCCCTATTGGTTCTGGGAACTGAGTGCTGGTCCTCTGCAAAAGCTACAAGTGCCCTTAGAAGCTCAGCCATCTCTCTAGCTCTTCAACCAATTATTTTCAAAGGTTGAAGTTTGAGAACTCTATATGTCCTTATTACTGATGGTGTGTCTGTCCTTGGTTTTAGGAGGTTCAAACAAATTTGAAATATTCAGATTTCTTTTGAAAGAATAAAATGGTAAATACAGATAAATTAGAGTAACAGAGAATGCATTAAACACAACTCCAGTCTATAAATTTTTCTTTAAAGTTTGTTGTTAAAGAACATTCCATCTAACTAATGTTTATATTTTGTTGTGGCTTTAGCTAAAATAAATAAACGTTTATTAAACCTCTAAAAGTATATCTCTTTCTCATGTACATGATAGAGGATGATGCATCTTTTTCGTAATCTCTTGCCATTCCTTCTTTTCTTTTCAAAGTGGATTTCTGCTTATTTTCAAATCAGCATAATCAGGAAACAGTCTCTTGCTTTTACTGAGAAAAGAGAAATTGGTGCATCTCCCACTTCTTTCCATGGATCTTTTTCTCTTGTCTCCCTATTTCATGGTTGCTTTGAGCTCCTATCTCTGCAACCAACTATCATACCAAAAATTCTGACCTTGATAGTATCATCCTTGCAGAGCTGTGGAGCATGAATCTCACCATGATTACTAAACTTTAAATTCATGAGTCCATTGTTCCAGTGCTTGCTGTTGGCCTCTGGTTTACAACATCGCCAGTACCAGTTCCCCATGTTTTGCTAACTTCCTTGGCTGCAATGCATCCCACTTTGTTTTGTGGTGGGAAAATGAAAGGGGTAGGAATGTGTTAAACAGGTATGCATGTATAGTATGCTTACAGCTACATCTTTGTGTGCCTGCTGCTTTACAGTTAAAAAAAACTATCTAGATGTGCTTTATCTTTCTTTATACCTCTGTGTATCCATCTATCCACTCAATTGTCTATCTTTGCTTTTAATCATCCATATACAATATAATTTGCAATTACATACTAATCTCTATCTTTCTTTAAAGCTTGATAATAAACTATGCTGCTTTTAATTCAAAAATTTGTTTAGTTTTCACCCAAACTTTTCTAAAGACTTGATCAGTAAAGAGGAACAAAAAAATGGGGCAGCTCAGTTTGTGTTAAAGGGAGCAAGAAGAGAAGAAATACAGGAGAAAAGGAACATGGAAGTAGGAGACTGTGAGAGTAGAAGTAGGAGGATTTCCTAAATAAAAATAATGATATACACCAAGGCAGGCCAACACAGTGTGTAAGGTTCTGTGTGGCAAGGTAAAATAATTCTTTTCTGATTAGCATCAATGATAAAAATGTAACCTATTGCACTAATATTTAGGGGAGGGATTGTGTGCAACCAAGGGATGCTGAGGAAGATGAGTAACCAAAGGCAGTGAATTCATCAGAGCCAGAGAGGGGAATAAGCCGACAGAGTTTTTCCATGAAACACTGGGACTTGATTGTGTCAGTCATCATTGTTCCCTTGTGGCCTGACTGGCATTTTCCTACAGCTGTGCTGCTGCTCCTCCGGAGCCTCAATTGAGACAGAGCATCAGATTAGCCAGGTTTGGATTGGAACAGATGATGCTAGAAGGAGAGGAGTTAAAGGGGCTGTGCATGCTTGTGAAGTGCTCACAACAAATGGCCATGGAATCCAAGCTAGTTTAGGCAAACACTGAATATGAGGGCCTTCGTAGGGAAATACTGGCATGTTTAGTGGAAAGTAACACAATAATTGAATTGTGTTACAGTGAGAGTCCGGGTGACGGTGTGGCAGAGAACTAGAGGATACGTGGTTATAGTGGTGTGCTGGAGGCTGAAATTCTGAAGGGGACACAAGGCTATGGCAAGACAGGGTTTGCACTGGGCTGAAGTTTGCTGAAGGCAGGTGGGGAAAACACACTGGAGGTGGAGAAAGCAAGACATTTAGAGGGACTGGTGTATTGCTCTAGAAGCTTCATCAAGTTCTTTTTTATACTTGAAATTTTGCTCTAGCCATAGAGCTTCTGAAGCCCGGCTGTGAATACCATGTTAACGGCCTTTTGAAGGTAGCCTTCACCATCTCAGTGCTATAGCCAGTGATCTTCATGGCAAGCTCCCTAAATCCTTGCTTAGTACCAGTATCATCCTCTGGGGCATCCCAGAACAAGTGTATATTGGCTAGACCCTGCTCAGAATTTAATTAAGTTTAAAACATTTCTCTACAGAAACCCCAAGAAAATCAAGTTTTACATGTCCTGTACATTGAGCCTGTCTTTCCTGGGCAGTCTCTACACTTAGCCTAAATGCCTCCTGTGAAGCCCCAAGATCTGGCACTTTAGACCTACTTCTTACTATGTTAAGGAAGAGAAAATGAATCCAGGTAATATTTTACTCTTGTTAAAAAAAAAAAGAAAGAAAAGAAAAAAAAATCTGCTTTCAGGACAATCTTTTACAAAAGAAAGATGAAAGTCATCCCCGAGGAGACAATGATTCAAGGAATTATTTGCCCTTTGGGAAATTTCACCTAGATTTTCCTACTTCTGTGGGTTTTAAAGTTAAGATTTGGTGGCGAACAGAAGTCAAGGGACAGATCACAATTTATTGGTCAAATATTGGTAAATTACACCCCTGGTGTGTTGGTTTTGTGCCACTATCACACGTGAAAAAGAGAACTGATGGCAGAAGACATGGCTGTCAGCTGGCCTCTGTGTGTGACTTTTCGTGTGACCTCAAGTAACTCACTTAATTTCTCCCAGGTGCAGGTTCTTCATCTGGAAAATGAGGGTTAGCCCATGTGAACTCTGCGGGACCTCTGAGCACCACCAACCTAGTCCCTTAAATAAGGCTAAGAGGCAAAGATGATTTCATGATCTATTGATACGTCACATTTTAAAAATGTTTTCACTGATCTTCGCTCTTGTTATTCAAGGTCATTGGACAAAGAACACAGTGAGCAGACGGCCCTTGTGAGTGCTGCTGCCTCTATGTCTCCAAAAAGAAGAGGGGGGAACCAATTCTAGTAGTTATGAGTGATTTTGAAATAATATCACTTGAATTACGTTGGCCTTCCAAAAATATATTGTTGAAGACAGATAAAGAAACCTTTGTTTGTACACCTTCATAAGGTAGACATTGACTTGGAGCAATCACAGATGACTTGGGGGAGGTACATAAGCTTGAAGAGATAATATTTTAAATCTTAATACTTTTTCTGTTATTATACCATACCAAACTAAAGATAGAACTAATTTAAAATTTTGTAAGTACCTCATGTTATACAATTGTTCTGCTGCAGCATCCTCCTTTTACTTGTTTCCTATTTGTAATATAGTCAAATTAACCTCCCCCACATGTCTGGTTGATTCTGCTTCTTTTACTATTGTACTATCATAATCTTCCAAGACAGAAGTTACATGTGTATCATTCTGCAGGATGTGAACAAAAGCTCTCTTCTGGTCAGTGACCTAAAGGATGAAACTAAGGGGACCAAGGCACAGCTTCTGAGCCCAGCCAGAAGGAACTCTGTGTTTTAGTTAGGCCAATGTTCATCTGGTCACTGGAATTCTCATGTGATATTGACAGGGATAGCAGATGACACCCTTTTTCCTGGTATGCTGTGATGAAAGTTCCAGAAGACTGTCACAGGATCTAAATTCTCTACAGAAGGATTTGGAATGTCACTAGAGAGGTACCTGTGGGGTGTGCTCTGTTATTATGAGGCAAAGTTTGTTATCCTTGTCCTTATATTGGCAGGTTAATAAGAAAAAATGAGAGTGGATGAACCCTCAGTTAGTATAATATGACCTGAAAGAAAAACAAAACAAACATGTCTGTTCTTCTCTTGACCAATAGCTATTGAGATGCAGAAAGAGGAAATAATTCAGACATGGAGGCAGTGATGTGCTCAACCCTGCTTGAAGGATGTTTCATGTCAGGAAAGGAGAGGCTGATGGTGTTATAAAAGTAGAAGGGACATTCTTAAGATGTAGGAGATTTAAAAAAAACATTTTTTACAGAAATCTAGAAGGAATTCATGAAAGTATCAACTAGTCTTAACATAAGGAAACCTATTGTCGTCCACAGTGTAAAATTCCACAGCCAGGCTTTAATTCTCACTCTTATCCTATAACCAGTTTGACTTGGCATGGACTCTAATGGTATTTTCTGCATTAGGTAAGGGGAAGGGTGTTGCTGAAAGTTTTCAAGGAGAATTCTGGGAAGAGGAAGACTGAGTCAAGAGATGCCAGCCCTCCATCCAGGCAGCAGCATGTAATGGAACCCAAGTAAAGCCATGGGACACATGGCAACATATAGATTAACAGAAATGGGCTGAGTTTAAGTGCAAGAGCTAGTCAGTAATAAGCCAGAGCTAATGGCTGAACAGTTTTAATTAATATAAGCCTCTGTATGTTTACTTGGGTCTGAGCAGCTGAGGACTGGGCAGGACATGGGGAAAGTTCAGCTACAGAAGGGTATCAGGGAGACAAAAGGAGGGGATCAAGGAAGCAACTCAGCAGCCACAGATTATTCTCTTTCTAAAGGAGGCTATCAGATGTCCAGAAAATCTAAGTACCCACAAAAGGCAAAGTCTTAGATAGACAGATTCATGGGTCTCCTAGAGCAAGAAGTACTGAGATGAAATTCATCAACTTTCAGTGCTGACAAATATTCAACTAAGACCCATAGATATCAGGTCCTTCCATCAAGCTGGACAGAGTAGACTTATCCCCAGACTCTGCAGGGAATGGATTGAGGTTAGAGTTCTGAGAGATGAGAGATAGACAGTAGAATGTGTAACAGAGATACTGAAAAATCACAGTGTAAAGCTCAGCATTAGCTTCTAGCCCATCTTAATCACAAAATGGGCTGACTGAGCAGATATTCCACTGTATTTTACAAAAGTTGAGGTGGTATGCATTGTTTTGCCATTGAAAGGGGTGCTGAGGCTAAAACTGCATTCTTTTATATATGTTTATGTTAATACAGTACATCAAAGTCTTCAAGATGTCTCCCCATATTCATAATAATACAGGAAGTTACTTTATGCATGTATTAAAGGAGGGGCAAAGACACATAGAAGAAGGAAGCCAAATAAAGTGTCCACTTTGAGGTGTGGCACAAAGACTTGGAACATTCATGGTAACACAATGTGCTTCCCAGTGGTAAGAAAACCTAAGACAGTGACTGGTTCAAACAACATACTCTTAACTCAATGTCATTCTGTGGTCATGCATTGGGGACACTGTGTAAAATTCCACAGCCAGGACACTGGGGACAATTTATTATTTCAGAGGAAGTGAATATTTAACCTCAGCCTGGCCACAGATTGTGGCGAAGAGCTGGCATTTTTAAGAAAAGTGATGCATTTTCATTTTTTTTAATCATACACAGATTTATTGAAGTACCACAGGAGAACAATGCTTCAGTATTTTTAGTACTATTTACATTTTCATTTTTAAGCATCAATGTCATTACATCATCCACAGTCTAGATTTGCAAGTACTGATTTTCCTTAACAGGATATACTGGGAGTTTATATAACTCTCTTGTCTCTACATTTTGGCCAAGTTGATATGCATATGGATAGTGTTAATAGAACAAATAACTCTGTGACATATGGAATTAAGAATGGTTTGTTCTGAGTCAAAAATGGCCTATAAACATTGATTCAAGTCACTTGAATAATATGTTCTACTATAGAAGAAATCTCATAAACATTTATAATCTTCATTCTCTGACAGGCTATGTCTTTACTCTCTAACATAATTTTTAAAAAAGCAAACAGGTATTAATCACACACATTAATAAGCTTGACTGTGATGTTTCTATATATGAATGTAGGATGAATATACCCTCTTTTCCATCACCTCTCTTCTCACTCCCCTCAGCACACTTCCTAGCACCCTGATATTTGCTTAAAATAGATGTGCTATATGGCAGTGTTTTCTGTATTTTCTGGCTAGGCATATTGCTTCCATGAATTCTCAAAATGCATACCAGAACAGGACCTACAAAGACCACTATGGTACATGTCAACATGGATGGAGGAAAATTTCACAAGGCCCCATTCCTGAATGAAGAAATACAGAGAGTTGATGCCTGCTGACAGATGGACAAACTTTTTGTTTGTTTGGTTTATACTGGGGGTAGTTGGTCAAGACCCCAATTCTAAGCAGTGAGCCCTAAAAACACATAAACAAGGGCAACACTAATTGGACTCAGAATGTTATATACATCTAAAAATAAACACAAAAGAAGCTATTGAAATTTTGAGCAGAGGTGGTTGGGGAAAATCGGTGGAGTTGGAGGAAGTTAAAGGGGATGAAAATGATGCATATCTGGTGAGTCATAAATCAAATCCCCAAATTAATTATAAGAATCAAAGAAAAGAAGTCAAGCTGAACCTTAAGAAACATGAAACAATAAAACATTTACCTGAGAGGAAATTATTATTTCTATGATGATGCATTAAGACAGTATGTGTTTTTACTTAGAACCTAGTGAACTGTGACTAGGCGCTGGCCACACATGTGTTGTCTCCATGTTTGAACAATATGTGGGAAACAAAAGAATGACTGGCCACTGTACCAAATAATTCTTTGCATCAGACAATTCTGTCAGAAAAATTTTAAAAAGGAAAAGCTAAGATGAATAACTGGGTGTCTGAATGTCTAGAAATCTTAGAGTCCTTTTTTAGTGGACACTTAGGTCAGCAGAAAGATACTCTCCATGCAGTTTGGCCTCACCAGAGAAGGCCACATTTGCTGAGCTGACTAGAAGCTTCCGGGCCCTGTTGTTATCAGGCTCGGCAGACAAAGGGCAAAGTAGGCTTGAAGGTGACAACAGGCACAGATCTCTAGCTGCAGGCACCAGCCTAGCAAGCTGTAGAGAGGGTAAAGCACATAGGAGAAGCCATAGCCTCAAGAGCCAGTGAGGGTGACCCCGGAAGCTCACAGATGTGAAGAGATGTGCTGCCACCAGTTTGCATCTGTCTGGGGCCTCTCATCCCAAGCCACTAACAAACGAGAAATCAATAGCTACATCAGTTCCATGCATTGCAGTTCTGGAAAGCAATTTGGTTCCAGGAAATCTAAATGGTTTTGTGCTGTGGATTCCAGTTACAGAGTCATCATACAAAAGACTAACATTGTGTGGGCGGGTACTGATGGAGTCCAGCAGAAAGACAGTCCACTAACACAAATGTCAACTGATATCAGAATAGAAATGTGGGCTCTGAGCCTCCTTAGAAATAAGAGCTCAAAAGGACTGCAGGAGATATGACTTGGTGTAGGTAGGAAACTAAGGCCACTAAGTAGTCTGACTATACTGAAAGCTATGCATTGGACAGTGGGAAGATGTGTGATTCACAAAAAGGAAGAGCATTCTCAGAGGAACAAGGGGACACTGTTGTAACAATAACATCAATATACGTGCACACACAGACAGAATATAATATAATCTAATATATTCATATACATGTTTATATGTTCAACATACACATCTACATATAGTAGTGACACATAAGTACTTATGTTTGCTATTGAGGTGGAGAGTGAGGAAGAGAAGTATTATACTTTCAAACTTAAAAAAATCAAAAATCACAGTTTCCTGACAGCTAATAATGCCTTAATTTTGAGGGGGAGAAATTAAGTGAACCAAAGGAAAGATTATTCCTTACTTTGCACAAGAATTCTAAAGGTATTAGGAATGCAGGTTAGTTTGAATAGTTGCTTTTTACTAATTCTTCACAGAAAAATACACACATAAATGTGTGCATTCTATAGCTTTCTGCTACCATCCTGTTTGTGTTCTCTTAAATCTGTATGTTGAAATCCAGATCACCAAGGTGGTGGTAGTAAGACAGGAACAGGTTGAGAAAAGAAGAATGTATGACAGGGAAGGGTTGAAAAAATGCCAACAGCCACCTTCCAACACTGGGATCCAAAGACAGAATCTTTGAGCACATTGGCTTTGGACTCTCCAGGCTCCTGAACCACACAAGACTCATCTCTAAGCTGTATAATCCATGGCATTTGGCTATAGCAACTTGAGCTGTCCAGAAGACCATGATAATTAACTTCCTAATTTTCAGTTACTGGAAATTTATAATTTAACTCTAAATTTGATTTCCATTTGCAAATCAACTATGTTCTTCTTCCAAGTAAATGTATCAAGAGATGCTTAATTACAAGGGAGTGTTGGCGTAGTGATGTGACCATCAGAGGTGCTAGTAGTTTGAGCAAGAGAGGGAAATGGAAAACTGTCAAGGAGAAGATGCAGGGGGAAGAAGAAGAGATGAGGGAGCTAAAAATCTACAGAAAACAACTTTCTGTAGCTTTGTCTACAACTAGAAGTTCTCTGCTTTGGGATGGTCTGTATGTCAAATGCTCTGATTGGTCAATAATAAAATACTGATTGGCCAGTGGCCAGGCAGGAAGTATAGGCAGGACTAACAGAGAGGAGAATTGAGAGAACAGGAAGGTGGGAGGGGACACTGCCAGCCGCCACCATGACAAGCAGCATGTGAAGATTGCCACGGACTGGCCCACAGGGAGTACAGTAAGCCACAAACCATGTGGCAAGGTATAGATTTATAGAAATGGATCAATTTAAGATGTAAGAACTGGATAGCTAGAAGCCTGGGCCATTAGGCCAAACAGTTTAAACAATATAAGTCTCAATGTGTTTACTCAGTTGGGTCAAAATGGCTGTGGGCCTGGCGGGTGAGAGAGATTTGTCCTGACTCTGGACCAGGCAGGACTGGAGAAAACTCCAGCTACAGTTCTCTGTCAGCAACTTTAATAATGACCGACTATGGATGCTCAAGGTTAATAACCACTGGAAGCTAGGGGGAATGGGCTACTTGTCTCTACAGATCTATGCCTCCCACTTATAGTAACTTGACATGTCTGCACACTACTCAGTGGATACAATGGCTACCAGTATTTCTTTATTGAGCACGTACTGTATCTCCATTGCCATCCACAGCACTGCATAGAAGCTATTGTAGTTTGGTTCTACAGTGCCTCTTCTCAAAGCCATTTGCTAAGGAGCTAAAGATGTGACTGCCAAGTGATGGACTTTGACGATGGGACTGTATCATGAGAGCTGTGACTTCTTCCATGGGCTGCGTTTTGATAGATTCATAATTTGATGGGATATTTTGAGATATTGAAAACTTAGGAAGTGATACCTAATTTTGAAATGTTTTGATAGGTTGTGACTTGTGGACTACATCTTGGTCCATTCTGCACACTCCCCTCATCCTTCTGGTATCAGAGAATTTGGCTGCCCATTGCCCCAATATGACACCCTCTCTCTCCCATTAGTCCCAAAACAATAGAACCAGTTGCCCTTCCACTGAAACCTCTGAGAGTTTGAACAAAATGCATCCTTTCTCTCCGAGTTTTGTTACTCAGGCATTTTGTCACAGTAACAGAAAACTGACTAAAACAAAAACAAAAAGAAAGGGACATCTTTGATGCTGTAGTATGCTTATAGAAGATTAATTCATTTCGCGTAATAAATATAACTCTAATAATTTCAATTAGCTACAGAAGCAAGTTTTACCACATGCAAACCGGCAAGTGAACAAGTTAGGGATTGAATTATTTCTTTTTCTGATTTTCAAGATATAAAAAATAGAAAGAGAAAGTTCTGGTAGCAGGAATTGAACTTAGAAGTATATCTTGCCTGTAGCCACCACATTGTAGATAGCTCAAAGAGATGGAGGGACACTGCTTCTGGTATTTGAAAGCAGTTATCCAACAGAGCCAAGTCTCCTACTCTTGAAACAAAAGGAATTCTATAAGGCTTCTACCTTCTGGCTATTGTTTGCATAATGAGAGCTGAAAGAGGTCTTTCCCATTTTTTAAATGGCTGAAAATAGCATTAAACTGTGAGAAAAGGAGGACACAGGGACACATGAAAATTATAAGGAATTCTAATTTCAGTGTCCTTAAGGAAAGCTTTACTTAATGTGCTAATTGACAGTCAACCTGTGGGTACCGTCATACTAGGGCTACAGAAGAGGGTGTTGTGGTGTCGGGACAGTCTAGTAGGCTATTACGAAACAGTTAAAGGAAAAAGAGGGGCTTTTTTTCCTATGTGTAACTGGCTTGTAGAACTATCCTCTTAATACCCTATACAGCTCTATTTGTCCAGATCTACAGGAGCACACAGAATTGAACCTAAAGTATCCACTGAACATCCGGTAAGAAAATGGGCCTGGGCTCTTCTACCAACCTATCCTAACCCAGTTCTGTATTGCAAACAAAGGTGAGTCGTTCAGCAGAGGGCTTAGCATCTGGCTCACACTGTAATGATTTTCATAACCTTTGCTTCTATTGTTCCTGGATTAATACTGACCACATCGGAACAGGCAAATGGGTAACCAATTAACTTGAATTCTTTACAGTCAGGATTCGGCTCTGTGTCTCCATACATCTTTCTTAATCTTCCCTTTGAAGCATGTTTTCTCATTTAGGCTCGAAGTAAATAGTGCAAGTCGCAGGCTGGTTTTCTTCTCTCTTCTTTTCTCTTTCTGTGAAAAATAATGCTGAAGGAATTGTTTTGCAGTTGAAAATTAATGTAACCTATTATGTCCAGGAAATTTCGTCAATATATTACTTGCCAAGCCCCTCGGCCATTGTGAAGAAAATAATTTTAATTTATCTCATTTTTCACTGCTGAGTCAATGATTGTTTAACCTAAAATGCCATTGTGACTAAGTGCCCCAAACCCATGGTCCTTGGCTGTTTTGCTCGGACTCAGCTATTATGCCTATAAGGTTCAGCCTTAGCAGTACTGAAATTGTCATATTAACAGGGCCACTGTCAACTTGCCTTTGTTCTTATTGTTTTTAATTTCTGCGTTTCTACTTTCTATTCTATTTATAATGTTCTCTTTAGAAGTTCAAAAATAATGTCTCTCTCTCCTTTAGCCTCTTGCTTATTTTCTATCAGTGAGCCTTCCTTTCCCAGCTTCCGAACCTTTCCTGGGGCGTAGAGCAATATGGTCAGCCTGGGTTAATTTGGCTGTTGTGATTACAATCCCTGCTGTGATTTCTAGGCAGTTCTACTCACTACAGCCAGAGTAGCAGCACCCCAAGGGAATACAGGACCCTGATGATTACAAACAACGGTCTTTTGAACCATTGGCACATTTGGATTGAAGCCTATCAAGTAAAGCTCGCTGCAACTTTCAAACCTTTTAAAGGTGATTTGATGATATTTACCATGTCCTGTTTTTATTACAAAAAATATAGCAAGCTTGCTCTCTTCATGATTTCCATCAGGTATTTTATTTGTTTGGTTTGTGGTGTGGAAACATTGATGTGTCTCAGCCTATGTTTCCTAACCGCAGAGCCACAGAAAACGGGTTGCACGTGGCAGTATTGTTTGAACAGTGGGAACCCAGCAAAAAGAAGGAAGTGGTCATGATGAGGGGAAAGGAGAGAACCGGCAGCTTGATTCTGGGAGGGGGACTTTTTGGGCCACTTCCCTGGTAGCAAAGAAAAGACACTCTACCTGCCCTTTCCTTTATTACTCATTAGTCGTCCCATTAGTAATTAAGTGCTCGGAACTCTGGTGACGTTTACACTGGGCCATAGACTCTGGTGTCCAGACTTTGCCAAGGAGCCAGACGTCATGTACTCAGCCTGTCCTAGCAGAGAGTGGGGACCAGCAGAACTAGTCATACTAGCAACATGGAGGGAAAGAGGCAACGAGACTGGGAGGCTCTGAAATAGAGAATAAAGATACAACAGACATGTCAGTTGACTCTAGAAGATAGAGTTCTAGAAAATTAAAATGATCTGTCAAGGACATACTGCTGTTACAGGCTTCTAGACTCTGGGCTGTTTATATTCCATGAGGCCACAAGACATGTATCATTGTCTGAGCTTGGTTTTGCCAGATATCAAGCTTCTCTTTTGATCCTGTAAAAAATTCCAGAGCCCTGAGCAGTAGCTTCCTATGCTAATCTGGAAACTAAGTGTAAATGTGTCTGCAAGTTGTGCAAGACACACACATTGGATCCAGAAAGTGCCCATGCACAGACACTTCAGTACCACTGTTGTTAAGATTCTCTTTAAACAACAGGGAGAGAGGAAATCTCTGAGCTCTGGCAAAGGCCATATACTCTCTCAAGCTACTGGCGAGGCTGTTGATAAATTCCTACTCAATTTATATGCACTGTTTCTTTATGGCTAGGGTCTGCTTATAAAGACCAAAAAGATCTGGAAATGGATATTCTATCAGTCAATATTTGGCAAGGTGCAAACTCTATTCAAGGTATTTAGATGGGTGCTCTGGAAAATAACTGGACTAAAGAGTCTACAGGGGGCTGATAATATAATGAGAGAGAGTTTTGAAGGCAGGGGTACAGAGTGCTATAGCAACTCAAAAGTGACAAATTATGACTATAGTAGCTAGGGAAGACTAAGAATACCAAAAAATGCATTCTTGATGCAAGGATGAACAGACCATTGACTGAAAAGTGGTAGTGATAATTAATAAAACCCCCAACAAGTAACTCTAAAACAAAAATGGCACATTAAAAACGGGGGGGGGGGGGGCATTGAGGGCAAAGAAGAGTTGCTACCTATAAACAACAGAAATTAGCAAGTTAGAGACATTTCCCAAATCTCCAAAAGAAACTTGAATACTTATTGTAGACAAATTTCTAAATGGTCTTATTAAATAAAAAACATGGAGCCAAATACAGGGTAAAAGCCTTAGAGAGATCAGTGACAGGGAAGGCCACCAGCCAACTTTACCTCACCAACTCTGCAGCTTCTAAATAAATAAATAAATAAATAAATAAATAAATAAATAAATAAATAAATAAATAAAATGGAGCCAAAAACAGGTTCCTGCTTCATGTCTCGTGTGGGTGGCTAGATACCACAGCATTCAGGCTTGAGTGCAACATGGTGGATTCCCGCTGCAGTACACAATGGTGTCTCCAAGCCGCACAGTGCACTGTGTGAAAAAAAAGTACAATGAAAGAGAGAGAAAGAGAGAAATAGAGAGAGAGAGAGAGAGAGAGAGAGAGAGAGAGAGAGAGAGAGAGAGAGAGAGAGATACACATGGCACAGAGCTGGAGGTGAATTACCTGTGCCATGTTGAAAAGCTAAAATTGGTGAAGTCAGCAGCCAGGGCTGCTGCTCTTAACACAGTTTAGCAGTTTAAAATCTCTCCTGGTCAGAGAAGGATTATAGATTCACAAACAACATGATCAGATGGAATAAAACTCTAAACTGATTACAATGTGTATAAAAATGTATGTAGGCTAGAGAAAGAAAAAGAAATATATACAGTTATATAAAGAAAAATATAGTTTTAAAAAATAAAGTCTTTAAAGAGAAAGTAAAAGTAATATAAAAAATAAGCCATCTAAACATGGAAATCACACAGAGTCTGAATTATATTGCCTTTGGGATTTTTAACTATAGACATTTGATTGTAAAAGATGCTGAGTTACATCAATATGTATATTTTAAAGATATCTTGATTTCAAAATTTATGTCTAAGGATATGTTGCTTTGGAAAAGAGGTTCTGCTTTTGTTTTCACGGAGGATGAGAACGTGTGGATTGCTTCCAGGCTAATAAGGTTTGATCAAGGAAGACCCCCTGAGAGGTCTCCAGATGTTCCAACAACAGATTCAAGGCAACTGGCTCAGAGAACACAGAGTCACAGGCTATCCAGTCAGAATTTGACCATAATTCTTAATTTTCTCAGGATCCCCATAAGACTACCAGCATCCCCTATCAGCAGGTAGCCTAAAACACTATGCCCACATTCCCAAAAAATGGATTATGGATATTTGTTTTTGTTAGAGATTGGTTACAAATTGTTATTGGTCATAGTCAACATCTTTCTAAAAGAAAAAAAGGGGATAGAATATCGATATGATAGGATGAAAGGGTAGATTATTGAATCTACTTTTGAAGAGCAACTTGTTTAAAATGTTTTACATTGCTATAGATTTTAGTTTATTGATACAAATTTAAGGTTAATTTTGTTATACTGTATGTATATTTCTACTCTTGTTTAAGGTATTATGGTTGTGCAGCTCATTTAAAATTTTAATGGATAATTAAGAAATACAGATTAATAACTAGTTTTCTAGACTAGTCAAACTTATAGTCATGTTAGTTAAGTTTTCTAGATATAATTATAGATATAATTCAATTAGGTAGGTAACGTTCAAACACTTCAAAGGCCTTCAGAATATGGCATTTAAAATGTTTTAAAAACTTAGACTTTTGTGGACAATGAGACATGTCTGTTCTTGGTCGCACCAGTTACTTCAAGGAAAATGATGGGCACCAAAGACACTCCATATGGAGTTTATCTTCTTCATGGCAAAAGTTAGCCATTTGGGCAAGAAACTGTTCTTGCCTGGACTGTTGACATAATGTTGTATAAACTGGACATGCAGGACCCATAGGAAGGTGACCACTGAACTTTGCAGTCCAAGATGGTCCTTCAGGTTTCTGCTTCACAGAAGAAACTGCCAGACGCAGGACACATAGAGAAGTGATTGAGAGACTCTAAGCCTATGGGCTGAAGACGGATGCCCCACCATCACAGAGGAACTTTGGATATCTGTCTAGGCAGGCAGCTGTCTCTGTCATTCTAGATTTTTGGAAGTTGCTTATAATGTACTTCCTGTTTACTTAACTAATATTACATCCTTCTGAGGTCCTTGAGGTAGTTGAATATTAGATAGTTATAATTATGGTTGTCCTTGATTAAGATAAGAGATAAAGTAGGTATGAAACCTTAGACTCACAAATATAAGATAGATAGGATATCTTCTTTAATTTTGCCAAATACAAATAGACTAGATATTATAACTATAATTCTTGCTTGATAACTATTTTGGTATATGTAATTTTACTATGTTAAAGTTAAAACTTTCCTTTTTAATTAAAAAGAAAAGGGGGAAGTGCTGTGGATGCCTCTCTGTATGCTGTGAATGTGCGTTGCTTTGATTGGTTGATAAATATAGTCATTTGGCCTATGGCAAAGCAGCTTATAGGCAGGTGGGAAATCCAGATAGGAGGAAGAAAGAGGAGAGGCAAGGAGACACTGCTAGCCACTGCCAAGAGAAGCAAGATATAAAGGTATCTGTAAGCCACAAGCTACATAGCAAGGTATAGATTTATAGAAATGGGTTAATGTAAGATATAAGAGCTAGCTAGCAAGAAGCCTGCCATGGCCATAGTTTAAAAATAATATAAGCCTCTGTGTGTTTACTACTGTCTGAACAGCAGCAGGACCAGCTGGTGAGAGAGATTTGTCCTGACCACTGACTGGGCAAGACACAGGAGAAACTTTCAGCTACAACTTATCTTTTTAGAGTTTTATAAAATTAATAATAGTGTTAGGAGGCTCCTGTGGCCATTTAGAGATCAAAGTGGTCATGTTAGAGGGAGGCCAAAGGCATTTGCTGGGTGCTTTTCTGGCGCTTCTTGCCAGCATGTGTCTCTGAATCATAAGTGCCAGAGTATATCTTGACTAAGGATTATTACCTCTAAGCAAGATCAGGTGCTCTTGAATCACTACGTAAAATGACATGAAATGAGAATGGTCATAGGTGGATAGCTGGATTTCCCCAGGCAGTAAGAGTGCAAAGGACAACATGTTTTCTAAGAAATTTTTGGGAAGAACCTGATTTATACATACATTTCCATCACTGTCCTAGATACTACCTGGTTTTTGTTCTGTTTTGTTGATTTTCTGCTCTTTACTTCAGATATGGCCTCATGTATCCTGGACTGGCCTTGAACTCAATAAGGAGTCAAGGGTTCTCCTTCTTCAGCATATCAAGTGCTTGGGTTGGGAATACTGTACCTAGTTTTGGTATCTCCTGTTTTGCCATAAGAAGGTTTGAACTTTTACATGTGTATGAACTATTGAGGACAGGCTGACCTTTTCAGAAAAGGAGTGCTACTTTCTCAGAGACCAGTAGAAAAAATGGTTTAAAAGTTTTATCCAACCACTGAGCAAATGTTCCTTATTTAATATAAATAATAGAGTATGACCATTATTTATACAGCATTTACATTGCAATATATATTACAAATCATCTTCAGATAACTTATATATTAAAGTGGAATTTGCATGGGCTGTATGCAAATAATATGCTATTTTATACAAAGGATTTAACCATCCATGTGTGGAATTTGATAGCTAAGCAACATAATGAGGGGCCTTGGAGCAAACCCTTTTTGAATATACATGATGAATGCATTGAGATCTTTTAACTTGATGAAACTCTGCATCTCCAGAGACTTCATCCAAGCTCCACTTGGTAGCCAGAGGAATTCAGGCCAATCTGTCATACCTCCATTCCCCTCTCATCATTGTCATGGCCAGGCTTCTCTATGTGCCTTTCAATTCAGGTTCTCTTATAAGCTTTGATGTGTCTATTCATTCTCAGCAAGGTCACAGCACACTGCCTCCTCAAGCCCTGTTTAGTCTCAATGTGGCTGTCCTAACAACCATGTTTTCCAACATTCTTACAAGTTCTGATTCATCATTCTGGGAAAGAATTTATAACTTATATAGTTATTTTATAAGTCTCTTTCTGTTGCTGTAACAAAATATATGTGGGAGAAAAGTAAGAAACAAGTGTTCATTTTGGCTCATGATTTTAGATATTTACATTTTGATTGTTTGGAGCTCTTGCTGGAAGACAGAGCACCATGGCGGTGAAGACTGTACCAGAGGAAGATGCATCTGTGACTCAGCTAAATAGCAAAAAGATAGACAAGAAGGGGCCCAAGACTATGTGTAGTCCTCAAAGGCAAATCTCCAGGGACCAACTACTCTAACTAGGTCTAAGTTTCCACTATCTTCCAGTGGAGTTATATTTCAAATACATCAATTTGAGTCAGAGCTCTCAAAATACAGCCATTTCTCGCCCGGTGGTGGTGGTGCATGTCTTTAACCCCAGCACTCAGGAGGCAGAGCCAGATGGATCTCTGTGAGTTTGAGGCCAGCCTGGTCTACAGAGCGAGATCCAGGACAGGCACCAAAACTACACAGAGAAACCCTGTCTCGAAAAAAACAAAACAAACAAACAAAACCCCAGCCACTTCTCAAAGGCAACACTGTGAAAGTTGCTGCCTTGTAGACCAAATCATCAATACCTCAGCTGTCGGGATACATTTCAGCTGACTCATAACTAGTAGAGCATGTGTTAAATATTAACCTCCAGATTGTTCAGATCCTAAGCAGGTGCTGTTGTTTCTTCCTAGTCACAAACTATGCTATTCATACATAAAGAGAACAAAAGTCCTCTTTTGAAGCTACACCAACTGTCCACATAAGTTTCTTCATCTCTGTTCAGTAGGGGTTTGGTATTGTTTCCTTTCTTCCTCTTCCTAATCAGACTGTTTGTCATTATTGTACTCAACAACTGTGATCTAAATTGTCTGTCCTAAGGAAGCCATTGCTTTTTTTTTATGTCTTTGATGTCATCTATTCCAAGACCCATCACTCTGATAGTTACTTGTCTGCCTGATCATCTCTGTTTAGACAAACAATTGTGGCCTGTAGCCTAGGAAGTGTAATCAGGTATCAGTGAGAACCAGGATCCCAGGAAGAAATTTCATCAGAAGCATTAATAGTGACCAAGCCTAGGAGCATAGATGTTTAATTACTCTTCTCTGATACTTAGGGTAGGAGATCATAAGGCCATTGAAAGCCTTGGATACACTGAGAATTCCATGTTTGTCTGGGTATATACAGTGTGTACCGATCTCTCTCTGTATCTCTGTCTCTGGCCCACCACACACACACACACACACACACACACACACACACACACACACACACACACAGGCACACACCAAGTATTGATGGGCACATAGGATTTTAAAGACAACATGGTAACAGTGAACACTCTAAAGATGAGCAAAATGGCTAGCTAAAATTTCAGGTGAATGGACAAAGTAAAAGATAAACTTTGAAAAACAATTACTCCAGCAAATTACTCTTAAGATCTGGTTCCTGCTCCCTTAGGCTAGAAGCCCTTGAGATTATGAGTGTGAAGACCGACAGGAAACCTGTGAAGATACTTGTGCCATTGCAAGGCGAACCAATCGGAATAGTTCTGCCCCAAACCTGCAGCCTGTCACACCAAATACTAATCAAAGCCCCAACTTGCTCATACATAATGCTGGAGAGTTACTCTACCTAAAAGAATCCAACACTCTTGTACCCCTAGTCCCTTATACCTCGTGGCTTCATTTTTTATTTCTTTCCTTGCTGTGGCTAGAACTAATAAGATACCTTTAACCAGATATTTTTTTTTTGCCTGCTCCTCAATATTTTCCCCTTTCTTCTGTAAATCTAATTTTTTTGGTCACTTTTAATCAGCTGACTCAACCCAGGCTGTAGGGAACTGCTGAAGGAGACCATATTATTGTGCAAAAATCATAGTCCATAAAATGGATACTTAGAGGGTAGGAGAGGACACTAAGTAAGTTAAGTACATGCTTTCCGAAGCATTTTCTATCTCAAGGATTCAAGTTAGCCTTTCTTGGATTAAATACAAAGGAATCTGGATGGTGGGAGGCAGAGCCTGAAGAGTGGGAGGGAAGAGCTCAGAGTCAACAATCAACTACTCTGAGCCATAAAATCAGAAAGGCATTGAACATTTAGAAGGAGAACAGGCCCCATAAAGAAAACAATGCCTCTTAGTAAGCATATTATCTGCAACAAAGCAAAACAAATTTTCAAGCATCTTATTGAAACTGCTGGGGAGGGAAATTGTGAAAAGACTCTACTGAGTGAGGGATAGACGATGGAAATTAATAACATCATAACATGGTGCTCATCATTACTAACTTGGGACATGTAAAATATCATTGATATGACCTTTATCTATCACAGTGGTGCTTTTCACTTTGTTCATGGCCATGCAATGTGATGGAGGAGCTTAAGTGCTGGTTGAGGAACTGGGCTCTGCTCTGCCCCTCATTAACTGAAAAGGCCGTGGCAGGTTCCTATAATCCCTTTATGCCTCTGTTATTTTAGGTTGAGGCTAAATGCTTCTATTATTATTTCTCAGATCATTGTATCTAGTTTACCAGAATCAGGTATAGTCACAGGGATTGTTTTTACACATTTTAACGCATTTAATCCTCAAGTCAGTCATGCACTGAGTTCTGTTTTCCAAATGAGGAAACTAAGGCACAAATGAAAAAATAACCCAAGGGTTACAATGTGGCTATAGGACAATAGTATGATGTTTCCCATGCTGGCTATGTGAATCCATCATGCTTTGACTGAAATTTGCTGCCTCCCATATGGCTATTGGAATGCAGACTGTAAACTAAGATGTCTATTCCTTTACCCTCCCTTCTTCATCCTCTCCATGTTTCATCAGTGTAGAAGAGGGAAGGATGCATGTCACAGGCTAGGACAGAATGATGAAGTGACTTCTCTGTAACACTCTGCCTAGAAGTTTAGTCAAGGAGATGAAAGGGGTGAAGGGCAGCAGGAGGGGAGCCAGGTAGGCATGGCTACCAAAGTGCAAAATCCCGAGCAATGTTTGAATTGAAAAAAAAAAAAGGAATTAGAAATTAAAAGACTTATCCAAGAGACTAAGAGAGTAATTAATAGAGATAGGCCCTGGAGAAGGCAGAAAACACAGATGGGAGAATATACAGAATGTAGATATCACGCTGCAGAGGTCTGAACACACAGAGGATGTGGGAAACTATAGATAAGCTTAGAGGAGAATGAAAAGTAAATTGAATTATTTCACTCATATTGACCTTTCATTACTCAATAAATATTTGTTGGGCCAATGAATAACTTCTATGTTCTAAAAGGAAAGACTGTCTTTTAATTTCTCAAGTACTCTTAACACAGTTCTCTGTGATCTGACACTTCATTAGTACTTCTGGAGAAGGCTGCTGCTGCTGTGTATGGTCTCAGCATCAACAAATTAGTTCATTCTTTTAAAAACCATATTGACCTATAATCTTTAAACACAAAAAGATAGATCTGGAAGGATCCTTAGAGAACCTCTAATAAGGTAGGCACAAATAAATACAAAGTGAGGCATTTGTCTGAAGTCTGATGTGCTTGTTCTATAGTGTATAGAAAATGAAAAGTGCTTGTTACCCAAATCCCAGTGTTCCCCAAATCAGGGTATCAGGAGTCCCATGCCAACATGGACTGTATAGTGAATGCAAGGAGTGAGAGAGGGGGTGGATTTATGTATGTAAATCTATATTCTATCATGCCAGTTATGAGCTAGCTGGAGGTGAGGGCTCATCAGTCTCTGAACAAAGAAGTTTATCAGTGTTTACATCCTCTTCAAAATTCTACAATTAGTTATGTGATCCTCCTATGTTTGTTTTATTAACATAAAAAAATCACCTCATTGGGTATTGGTTCCAAAGCTTTGGGCTTCTTATACTTTTCCTAAAAGTGTGCTGAAGGGAGTGAATGGTGTGAAGAGAGGTCAGGTGTTACAGTGTAGGACATGGTTTCATGTATGAGAAATCTCAAGTGAAGTTTAAACTGAGGAAAAGGGGCAAGTGTAGATTAAAAGAATAAACCAAGAGACTAAGAAAATTCATGTAGGAGGGACCACTGAGCTGCATTTCTGGCAGACTGATAAGCAATTGAATATGTGTTGTCCATTAGAGTTTCTACACATGGAAAGAAACTGAGGCATGGGTGAGTTTGGTGTGAGCTCTTATTTTCTCATTCCTTATTATCACTATTTTCATATTCTTTGATAAGCATATGGAGTGAGGAGATTTTAGTGTGATGATCTCAGTGGCCTGGACTGTGACATAGGCAAGCAAGAATATGTTAATGAACCATCCAGAGGAAATCTTTGATTACACAATACATTAGTCAGATTCACACTTAGATTACTGTGATCAGTTCTGGTCATCACATTATGAAATAAAATATTGAAACACTTGACAATGCAAAGAGAAGGAGATGAGCTTGATCTTCTGCTGTGATTATATTGTGTTAATGACTTCCAGCCCCATTACTGATTCCTGCAGACTATTACCGGAATAAAATGAACTAATACAATGAGAAGGAGGTAAGAGAGGAGCTATGTGACTTATTCTGAATGTTTCAAAGGGCAAAAAAAGACACTTTAAATTTTTTTTTTAATGAATAGTTCTTGCTTTCTAATCAGGATGAAATGATTTATTAATGCATAACCTTGTAAACTTGGAAATTATTTATTCAACAGAGAAGACAAAATTGTATCACTCAAAAATTTAGCCAAAGATGAAAAGAAAGGGAAGGAAAGAAAGTCAAGGAGAGTTGATAAATAACTTCTTTTTGCATGACTTGCCAGGACTTAATTTTAGGTAATGATGGAGCAGAGGAATCTTCTTAGGTATTATAATAAACATGTATGGTATTGTGAGAAGTACTGTGCTTCTTTAATTATTCTTTGCTTTCCTGAGCTGTGATTGAATTGTGAAGTAAGTATTTTCACGTCTTCAAGCACAAATAGGGAGGCAACAGTACTGGCCACAGACACAATGTAGACATGCCAAAGGCACATATTATTCAAGTAATCTGATTCAGACCCTGCAGAGATATCCACTCTAATCACCACCAACACATAATAAAGGCTTGCAGTGCCATCAATGTGTGGTTTTCACATTTGTCCCATCTGACTTCAGGATATGAAGAGGTAATCCCCAATTTGGGGCATTAGACAGGGAACAAGTAATTGTATACTGTTTATGTAGTAAATTATATGTGAGCAAGCTTGAGAACCTCTAGTCCCACAGTTGATACAGAGATGTTAGGGGAGAAAAGACATTACACCCACAGACAGCAATAGCAAATGTCTACACCAACACAAATGAATCACTTCTTCTAAATCCATCAAAACTGGAACACAGGACAAGTAACAAATCAAGATCTTGACAGCTAAGGAGAAACTAGGACCCAAGTATTTGTTTGATGGGGAGGATAACACAAAATGGTTAAGCATTCTACTAGAAAGTTTTTATGAATTGATAAAAGCTAAACATAGTGAGGAAATATTGAGATCCCTCTGGGAAGAACACACAAAAGGTTAAAGTCTCCTCCAAAGGTCCTGTCTTTAGAAAAATGGGGTGATTCAAAAAAAGTTTCCCTTTTGTGGTGGGACAGAACAATAGGGTTGAGGATATTGCTTCAAACCAGTTGCCAAGGCATGCACATGATATACTTCCTTATGAGTCAACCTGGAGTCTGCCTGAGGGCCTAGCAACAGGCACTGTCAGAGTTCCTGGTCACTCTTAGCATTCCGAATTATGCCCAGTCAACTAGGGATGACCACATAATGCCACCAGATTTAGACACAGCTTGGGTGGTGGGAGAAAGGTATATATGTTCTTCCCTATTATTGAATAAATGAGTTTGCTGTTTGCCTTCAACTGACTCCTAGTGTCTATGTCATTGATGCCACACCTTCTCATTCCCTTCCCTGAGGGGGCCATTTGGATCCAGCAACATATGGCACCTTTTTCTCCTTTATGGTGCAGATTCTGATTTTCTCCCTCTCTTCACTCATAGAGCTTGACAGAGCCCCCAAGATAATATGTTTCAGCGAGAAGGTCCCTCTGTGTTGCATTATTTCAGTCCCTTCAGTAGGTAAAAGTTGAGACCCCCATTTCTTTCCTTCTTTTGTGTTGTCTGTCATGTTTGTCTGCCCATCCCATTAGGAAGGCATATTTTTTTTTTCTGTTTCAGTTAGCCCTGTGCCTCCACATAAGAACTGAATCCCCAGGAGTTGGAACAAAGGCTCAGCTCCTGCATGCTGTCCCTTGTCCAGGGATACCATGTGGGCATATGGCCATGACCTAAGAAACCATGGAAGTTCCCCACTAAGCACAAGACATAGAGGTCCAACACAAAATTTATCCCTGGTGACTGTCATCTTCTCTCTGACTGTTGTTTGTTTGCTGTTTCCCTCTAAAAGATAGGTAATCTTTTCTTCACTCCTGTCACTTCCATGTCAGATATCTCTATGATATTTTATGATGAGGAGAATGTAGCTATCAGTTTGAGCCCCCTGAAACCTGTCAAGGAGAACATAATTGTAAGTTTGGGCCCTCTGAAATCTGTCAAGGAGAACACAGCTGTTGGTTTGGGCCAGAGATAACTGTAAAGGAGAATGCAGCTATTATTAAGTCATGAGCTTATCACCACTGGGGGTGAAGAACTCCCCACTGCAGTATTCTTAGGGTGATCTACCCTAGTATCCCCCTGCTTCAGGAGGTGGCTACTCTCCCAAAGTGCCAGGCATCTTACATCCTCACAGCCTGTGCTACTGTCAGTCTATAGGCCCATAGAAGTCCTCCCAGTAAATGTGGGCCCAAATGCTGATCCTAAGCCCTGGATTCCCACCCCCATAGCTGATCTCTCCCTCATCTGGAAAGCAACCAATGAGTCAGGCCTCGATTCTCCCTATGTTCAGCAGGTCCTTGCTCAATGATCCATGCAGTTACAAACTTATTTCAATTGGTACCATTTGTTTAAAGCTGTGTTGGAGCCTGCTGTCTGTGATGATCAGGCAGAATCCCAGGCTGGGAGAAACATCTTACTTAATATCCTGGTGACCTACAATACACTTAAAGGGGACGGGGAATATATCCATCCTGTGTACCAGGCACAGACTGGGCTTGAATGCCTATTTTCAACAGCTCATGGACCTGGCTCTCAAGACCCTCAGAGCCTGTACTCCCCAGGATACTTCAACTTACTATGACTTTATGGGGTCCTGGAAGATTTGCGATACCACTGTTATCTCCTACAATCTACAGGGACAAGCCATTGTGGAGAGGATCAACAGTGCTCTTAAGGAGCTCTTGACAAGGACTATCTCACCAAAGGCTAGGACAGATTCTCATCTGGCCTTAACAGAGGTCCTTTTCCATATGTACCTCTCAGTTTTGATGACAAGGGGCTCAGCCCAGCCTACAATCACTGGGTGTCTCTGCCAAGGAACACTCCCCTGCCTCTGGTGAGATGGAGAGATCCTATCTCTCTCCAATGGCAGCTGCCAGCCCCTGTACTAACTCGTGGGAGAGGGTATGCTTGTGTTTTTTCTCAGAGTGGCACTGTGCCCCAATATTGGTCCCAGCAAGACATGTGTGCCTGCTTTCACCAAAGAGGAAATAACCCAGGATGGGTAATGTACATACTCCCCTTTCTTGCTCTCATTGCCCCGCTAAAGGCTGAAGTCTTGTGGGCCCTCATTTTCCTTCATTTTGTATGATGCCATTTGAGATGAAAAACATTAGTTCAGCAGGCCAGGATCTAGTTAAATATATAAGGACCCATGGTCAGCTAAGTTCCTATATTATTCATTACAGCTAACACACAAAATTTTCCAATTAAATCAGACAAGGGTAGAGGTCATGGCCTTTGACTCTGTATTTTTTTTGAAAAGGTTTGATATAATATAAACATGCTGTTTGATCCCTCTGGGATTTTCACTTATGTTTTGATTGGTGAGGTAATGCTTTTAAACTTTCTTCTTTTTAAGTGTCTCCTACAGCACATCTGGCAATAACAGGCAGCCAATAAGGCATCTGTACATATGTTAATGGATCTTAGACATCCAGTTCATAGCCCTCCACAGGAGATTATCCATGCTTGGCTTTCTGAAATTCAAAAGGCTATTGCCTGACCCTCCACACCCAAGGTGACTCCCCAGGGATGGATGCTCTTTGAGGGCTTATAGTCAATGATGGGTAAGAGCCTATTTAGCAAGTCAACCTAAGAAAGGCACAGTCCAGTTGCTGAGCCCCCCTGAGGTAGGATCAACAAAGCTGGGGCAAAGAACGCTGACTCCTGATGAACACCCACATAATAAAATAAAAGGGTGGATATGTAGTCAGATAGGCCCATGGAGTCAAGAAAATTGGCTCAAACAAGTTGCCAAGGTATGCTCATAATATACTTCCTTATGAGCCAACCTGGAGTCTGCCTGAGGGCCTAACAACTGGCACTGTCAGAGTTCCTGGTTGCTGTCAGAGTTGCTGATTGGGTGGAGTCTGCCCAAGGGCCTAGCAAAAGGCGCTGTCAGAGCTCTTGGTCACTGTCAGAGTTCCTGATTGTGCCCAACCAATGAGGGATGACAACACAATGCCACCAGATTGGGACACAGCTTGGATGCTGGGAGGATGGTATATAAAGCCATTCCCATTATTGAATAAATGAGTATGCTGTTTGCCTTCAACTGACTCCCAGTATCTATGTCATTGATGCCATGCCTTCTCACTCCCTCCCCCAAGGGAGCCTTTAGGATCAAGCAACACCATTTAGCTACAGGATGGCAATGGAACAATAGCCACTTTTAAGATTTTACCTAGGGGCAAGGAAGGACGAGAAACAGAAGCCTAGGGACAGTAAATGAAACTCTCTCTAGGAATCTGATGAAACTGAACAGAATAAAAGATAAAAGATGGAAATGAGAATGAAAACATTAGTCAAACAGGTATTTTCCATACTGTAGTTCTTCAACTAAACAGGAATACTGTAAATGTATAGATAACTATCCAGCTTTAAATTGGTAAATTAGATAGAACTGTTAGGGGAAACTGTTAGGCCTGGAATGTAGACTTCAGGGTCTTTCTCCCAATGATTAATAGAAAGATAATCCAGAAAATCAGTGAGGGTGTAACACTTGCTGAATTCGTTACCTATTAAACAAAAGGCCTTCTCTTCCCCTGTGTACATGGAACACCAACCAGGAGAATATAGTCTTTACACTGATGTATCCTTTCATATTATTTGAAGAGTATTTCACCATGGTAATCCCAGAACTCCGTAAGTGGAAGCAGGAAGATCACAAGTTCAAGGGAAGTCTGGGCTTTGTAATGACTCTTTGTCTAGAAAAATTCAAATTAAAGAAAAGAAAGAAGAGTGGTGCTGCAGTGCCAACAGAGAAGTTGCCTAGCATATGCAAAATCCTGAATTTGACCTAAACACCGAATATTTGAATGAGTAAATAAATAAAAATATAAATAAATATGGTAGAAAGTGTATAAATAATAAATAAATGATAAAGGCATGGATTTGGATCTATAATAAATAATCAAGTGATAAATACCAGAAATCAATCTAGAATTTACCCCCCAAATTCAGAAACCAAACAACACACTTCTAAATTAAGAGTGGATAAAGAGAAAGTAACAAAAGATATTTTAAAAAATTAATTACATGGAAACTTAAATACAACACATCAACATTTGTCATATCCAGTTCAATCTTCACATGAGAGACAGGAGGGCAAGGCTTAACTGTATTATAAAAGCAAAAGGTCTCCAAAGAACTAAAGCCAATGACACAAGCTTTCATTATAAGAAATTCATAAATATAGAGTAAATTAAATCTACAAAAGATCAGAAAGGAATAAATGTTAATAAAGCTGATAGCAGTAATGTTCAAATAGAAAAACAGCAATAGCAAGAATAAATTAAGTCGAAACACTTTTGTAAAAAGTGTCTGTAAGATTGATCAACTTCTGACTGGAATGACATAGAAAATAAGGAAACACATACACATATATGTATGTACACACACACACACACACACACACACGCACACACACGCACACACCTGAACAACTTAGATAGAATAAACTATATATATATATATATATATATATATATATATATATATATATCACAAAATTCATTCATGAGGAAATAGATAGCCCACATTAAAATCTTTGGAAAAAAATGAGACTTCAAGTTCAAAAGACTTTTTGGTAAATTATGTACCAGATTAAAGAAACAACATAGATCATCATAATGTCATATAAAAACAGAAGGAAACAGAACCCTGTCCAAGTTATTTCATGAGTTCTGACTTGCCCTCACACTACTGCCAGTTACTATTACTATAAAAGAATATTAATGGACAATGATATGTAGATATTGATATCAGTATAGATACCTAAAGTACACAATAAAATGCTAATAGACAATCCAACAATATATAAGGTCATCTAAACTCATCCTCTCAAAGTCATGCACCATACTTGTAACACTTGAAATTCTATCAATGCAATTTATGATTTAACATGTGAAGAATAAAAAGATCCACACACATGCATATCACCTTATGCAAAAAATAGTAATAACAATCAATATCTATTCTTTAAGTGTACTTTCTGACTAAAAGGAATTGGAGAGATAAACTTCAACTTTGTGAGGAGCTTCTACAGAAAACTGACATCTAAAACCAGAGATAATAGTGATCAACGGAATGAATTTTTCTATGCAGGGAATCTGTACAAACATACCTGTTTTCCCCTTAAGTATTTTTTTTCTGTATTTCCCATTATTTGAGTGAAACAAGACAAGAAAATACATTTCCATATTTGCAAATATGGATTCATAGACATCATGATCATCCAATTAAAAAATTATATTGAGTATTGAACAAGGCTACTAGCATTAATAAGTGGGTTTAATATAATGGAAGAATACAAAGATGACTTCAGAAAACATTCATAACTGTAATTAATAGAAACAACCAACTGTTATTTGAAATTAAATACAAAATATCCTTTACAATAGAGTTATACACATGGGATGTATAGAGATGCATGTCCAAAGACCTGTGATATCTGAACACTGAAAATTAAATGTAAATATATACATATGTTTATGATAAAATGAATTATGTAAATTAAAGAAGAAATTGTTTGAAATAAGGAATACCTAAGTAATGGAGATATGTGCCATGCTCATGATCAGAAACTTGAATGTTGAGTTGGTCTTCTCTAAATTCATCAAAGGACTCAGTGCAATTCCAATGAAACTTTCAGAGGGTTGTCTGTAGAAATTAACAAATTCTAAGATTCATATAAAACTGAAGAAGATTTAGATTCGAGAAAAATATCTTTAACTTTTGAGGAAATAAAAAATTAATGGCATCTGAGTTCCAAATTGCCGTAGTTAGTCTGTATAATTCAACTGGGCTGATGATTTGGAAGCTCCTAGAAGACACGCCCTCTGCATGCCTGTGAGGACATTCCCACATATCTGAAGAGGAAGATGCCCCCCTCCCAAATGTAGACGGGAACTGAATACAAAGTGTTAAAGAGAAAGCAAGCTGAGCACCAGCGTTCCCCTGTAGACATAGTTTGCTCACACTATCTGTGCTCCTACTGCCTCGTCTCCCAAAATGACGTGCCAATCTCCTCCAACTGGAAGCCAAAATAAACCCTTTTTTTAAAAAATGTATAACTAATAAAGTGTTTTTATTCAAGGCTACAGTAATTAAGACAGTTTGGTAGTATAATGATAAAAATAAATCAATAAAAGACAGAATATAGACTCCACAAATATATATATATATATAACTAATTTTAATAATAATGTAAATTAAATTTTAGGGAAAGAACAGTTTCTTCACAGGAAAACTAGAACAAATGAATATTTATGTGCTAAGCAAGGGAACGATGATTCATTCCTTAATCAGATACTAAAATTTTAGCCAAAAATATAGAACATTATTTTGAATGTAGTATCTGAAATGTGGCTATATCTAAACACCCCCATATAAATCTTTTAATGAATATCAGGGTGCAAATAAAGGGAAATAAAGTGATAATCCCTGGATTAAGGACATAGCTTAGATAAAAGCTGATTTATGTTTAGAATATGTACAAAAGACTAAAATATGAGTAAGAACATACAAAAGTATTTAAGCCAAGATTGTTCTATAGATGATACACTGGTAAAAAAAAATTAGTGATGTAAATGTACTCAATTTCATTGAAAATCAAAATTATTTTGAAAATGCATTTATATACATTATAGAATGGCTTAAATTGGAATAACTAATCATTCCAAATGTTTCAAGTATGTGGAAGAACTAGAGTTTACATATGCTGCTTGTGAAAACAGAAATGTGTAAAACCACTTTGGAAAACAGTAGAACAAATTCTCAATCATCACAAAGCTGTCATGTCACCCAAGTAGATATGTGGCCCCTCAGAGCTCTGTAGAAGAATGTTCTAAACAGCTTTTTGTGTAAGAACTCCAAACTTAAAACTGACATTAACCGCTAAACACAAAACCCCAACAGAAGAGAAATGAGTGAAAAGAGGTGGTCCAAGGTTAGAGAGGTTTCAATTAGGAAGTACTTAACTATGCAGCCATGAGAACCTGAGTGCTATCCACACTACTCACATAATAAATCTGAGCTTTGTAGAGTCTGTTTGTAAACCCAGTGCTGGCAAAAAAAAAAAAAAAAAACAGGAAATCTCTGGGGCTTGATGGACATCCCTTCTAGCTGAATTAGTTAACTACACATTCTCTGAGAAAGATATCTGATATTGATATCTGGCCTCCAGAGACACATATGCACACACAAACACACACATGTATACAAAAACACATGTGCACATAAATACACGTTGCATATATATACACAAAAAGATGCCAGATAATATTCATACATATATATATATATATATCATTGAATAATGGCACACATTAAAAATAATATATGTAATTATATACTATATACAAGTATGATATGTATTATATATAATTATATATGTATTTACTTACCCAATGTATGTAGATGACAACAAATTCAAATTTATGTATAGAAACAGAAAAGGAAATCAGTGGCTTCCTGACATAAAGGTTAAGGACAGCACAGTATGAAAGAAATGTGGAAGAGATAGACTATTAAGGTATATGTAGAGACACATGAGTGATCAATCTTCTCTCTATCTTCATTGAGACAATAATTTCATAATTATATTCCTATTTCAGATATTAAACAATTTTACCTTAATATGTGTAACTTACTCTATTTAAAACAATCAGTGTTGTCTTCTAGAAGCTACCTCTATGCCTGTCTTAGTATAGGAAGTAGAAGAGAATATATATATTATATAAAGATGATGTACGCTGCTGTTAGCTCTGTGATATTTTTCAATATACTCAATGAGTTGGAGAGGATGGTTATGAGGTCAATAAAGACAGTCTATGCAGTGCCATTTGAGATTTGTTATTTTTCCTGTTTTCATCTCAGTTCAGCCCTACTGGACCATAACCTCCACATTCATTTTCTTGGAGAGAATAGATTCAGATACTCCTGTTTTGCAAAGATTCTCTGATATTGAAAGCTCTACAAAATGTACAAGCTTCTTTCAAAATACCTGGTGACAATGGTATTCTGCCGGAGGATTTGTGAAGAGTGAAGATGGAAATATAAGGGGTATGATTTCTTTCCAACAGAACTGATAATGAAGTTGATGATGACATTAATTATGGCAATAATTACAGTAATAATGTATTATGAATCCATATACTTATTATAAACACTTCAAACAGCTCATCAAATATTTATCTTCCAACAAGCTTATGACATCAACATTCCTTTTAAGACAAAGAGACTGTGATATTGAAAGACTATCATTGTTGAAAGTCCCAGGATATGTGTTGTGTTTTCTTGATGCTTGACCACAGTAATGATTAGAGATTTGTTCACATACCCAATGTGCTCCCGTGGGAGCAACAATTCATGATGCAACTTAATAGCTTCTGAATTCACAGAGGACCACTTCCTAACACCTTCAGTTTTCATTTCACCATTCAACAAAACAAGCAACTCTGAAAACTGGAACACTATGGTAAGACAAATGAACTTCAGGGGCATGAATCACACTACATTTTCTTCACCATAGAATTAAGTCCTTGATCTGATGAGATGTTGAATGGAATGCCACAGTGAAGAATAAGATGTTCGACAACTCTAAAAACCTTCTTTCTACACAAATATTGCAGGCAGGAAACATAAATCTATAGCCAGTATATGAACTTGTTCCCATCATGAAAAATGCTGCTTATTCCATGGTGGGGAAAGGTTTGATGAAATCACTTGGCCACTGGGTGGCTAGCTTGCCTTTTGAGGGGTATGGCGCCATACTGGCACTCAGTATCAGTTATTATCACTGGATCAGGGAAAATGTATATCTCATACACTTCAACTTAATAAAAACAAACATTTTCTGCTTTAATCTATTGAAAAAAATGGGATGGTTATAGAAAGTGATGATTGTAAGCTTTGAAGTTACCTGTTTTCTACTTGGGATTCATGAAATCTTCCTTTATAGTGGACACTTTCAAGAAGTCCTTTCACATGATGTAAATAATCCCAGTTTTCTCCTTTCAGCTTTCTGAATATATCCACACATATCTTCACTGATCTTTAAACCATTAATTTCCCAATCTTGTTCATTGCAGATCGTTGTTTAGTCACTACCTATGAATGAATAACAACCTGTCACTCCAGCCACCTTTCTTTTTTTATGAAAAGTATGTGAATGAACACTGTATAAATGTCTGTCTGGAGAGAGAATTCCTCATCATTGTCTTTTGGAGTCACTTTTTGAGATTTCAGATAAGAAAGTTCCTTGTTTAGGTGACAACATACAGTCTGCACACCTGTGTTCTTTTTGTTGTTGTTGTTTATTTTTGAGATTATGTTCTATTTATAACATGTCTCTCTTCCCTTTTCTCCCTCAAAACCTTCCTATATACCTGCTCTACTTCAAATACAAGTCCTCTTTTTCCATAGGTTTTTATTACCTACCTACATGTATCAGTATATACATATTATTGCCTCCTTTAGGAGCATGCCTTGTGTCTTCTGGTATCATGGAATAGAGTCCTCAAAGAGGGATGTTCAGTTCATATCCAAATCACGGGTGTCTATGCCCTGTTTCTGAACTCTATGTTGTCTTCAGCAGCAGGGTCATATCTTCTACAGTTGGGCAGTAACCAAGGTCAATAAGAGTAGGCAGTTTCATTTGGGAATCTCTTAGACAGCCCTATCCAACAACTCAAAAGATATCTTTTCATGTACAGATTGAAGTTTTGTTAGATTGTATGTGGTTCCTGAAAGGAGTGCTGGCAGCCCAGGTGGGGAAAGTTCATTAAAACGATATAAGTATGTTTGTACACTGAATTATATGTGTTACAGGGTATTTGGAAGTAAACGGTTAGTAATATGATTTCCTTTTTTCAGCCATTCATTGTTATTTTTAACTACCTTCCTTCCTTCTTCTCCTATATTTACCTGCCTATCTTTCCTATCTCTTCATTTTCCTCCTTCCTTCATTTTCCCTATAAGATCACAGGCATCCCACTATTCTCTTTACCCTCTTTACATCTTCTCCTATATAGCCTCCTTCTTCTTCCCTACAGTTCCACCTTTTCACATTCTCTCTATCAGATCTGTGTTCCTTTTTCCCTTTCTGTGTTCATTGGTCATTACAAGACCCTTTCCATGTGGCCTTTAGGTTTGGCTTATAGAGATGAAGCAATGGACTGAAAATACTGCTGCTCTTGTAGAGGTCCCCAGATCACTTCAAAGCAGACACATTAGCAAACACACAATCACATGTAACTCCAGCTCTGGTGCCTTCTTCTGACCACTGTGGTCATGGATGCACACAGTACTCATATAGACTAGCAGCCACACACACATAAATTAAAACCTTATAAAGGAAGACAAATAAAGCAATGAAGAATTTTCTCTTTTAGTTCATGACTTTTTACTATGGTGTTAAGATTGCTGAAAACAAGTAATGTGTTTATATGCAGTGGTATTTAGCTTTGAAACTTTTTAAGTGTGTGTGTGTGTGTTGTGTCAGGAGTGCTTGCTATACTGTATATTGATCCCTAAATTCATTATATGCTTGTTGAAGGCTAAAATTAGAAAAGTTATTCTCAGAAACTTTCCCCTCCAGATGTTAGTGTTTCATTTTAACAAAACATAGCAAGAACAAAACAGAGTGAGGATAGAGATCTGAGAACATGAGTCCACCTCCTAATTGTTTTTACTTCATCAATCAGGCACTGGGCAAAGTATCTTAGCACAAATAGTGTGGGCTGGTCTAAATATACTAAATCCTGGGTGATTTGGACTGCCTGGAATTTCAGAGACTCCTTAGGAGTGTCCGTGTCTTTGCAGGAAATGCTCAGCAAGGTCATTCCTATAACTGGTATTTAAAATAATTTATGAACTTTAAGACTTCTTTAAATATCTAACTAAGATTGTCTGAAAGTAGATTTCAGAATTTGAAGCAAACTTATTCTAAACACTGTAAAGTGGAAGAACTATATCAAAAGAAAAACATACCACAATTTAGAAGCAGGTACCAGTTCATTCTGTAAAAGAGTAATGGTAGAAGGAACAAAGCAGTTTGATTTGATAGACAGCAAATACCTGAAGAAAACAAATATACATATATTTAACTATACATATATTCTTAAATTACAAACATTTTTAAAGACATTGTGGTTAGAGGCAGAGCTAAATACCCCCCAAAAAGCCAGTTTGAAGAAGCATGATAATGAAGTTTCTTCTCTGCCTTAATCCATGCAGCCAAAGGGAATTTGTAACTTGACATTAACCACTCAGCCATTTTCCTATTCTTCTGTCCCTATTACAGCTGTCTTACAGGACAGTAATGTTGAATGATCGCTCCACTTTGGGGTTATTCTTCTGCTTTCTTAAGGTCTGTATCTAGTACTGTACATGGGCACTGAGAGGCTGCACTTAAGTCCCCTAGTCATGTAGCAAGGGCTCTTACTCAATGATCTATCTTACCATCCTTCTGTTGTCTATTTAATACTTCATTGCAAACACTACATAAATGTATGTATGGAAACTGTATAACAACTACAGTATAACTTTTCTCTAATAAACTGTCCATTTTTGAGCAGCTAGAAACACAGTCATTAAAACTTCAAGTACCATGAACAATTTCTGGTATTCTTGCCTTTACCATATTTTCATTCCTCTTCCAGGACATTTCCTGAGCCACAGATACAGGAGCTATGATGTAGATGTATCTGGTGGGCCTGGGTTCCCTACTATCCATTGATCTCTTTATTGTATACAGTTGTGGTTTTCTGTGATTGTCTCCATTCACTGTATCGAAGGGCTTTTTGATGAGGGTTGGTAGCTACACATAATTGTGGGTATAAAGATAGGGTATAGGTGTAGCACTGTTTTTTTTTTGTTTTTTTTTTTTTTTTTTTTTTTTTTTTTTTGGTTTTTTCGAGACAGGGTTTCTCTGTGTAGCTTTGCGCCTTTTCCTGGAACTCACTTGGTAGCCCAGGCTGGCCTCGAACTCACAGAGATCCGCCTGCCTCTGCCTCCCGAGTGCTGGGATTAAAGGCGTGCGCCACCACCGCCCGGCTGGTGTAACACTGTTTTAAAAAGTGGTGGAATTAGACTATTTTGTAAGGTCCGTAACCAAACTAGCATCTGGAAACTGGCAAAGTTTTCTAGTACCAGGCCCAATTTCCTTCCTGTTGTCCATGATTTCTTGAAAGGGTCAGATATACAATCCGTTTCAGCTTAGTTGCACTGAACTTTCACACCCACTATCTTAGGGTTCTTACTGCTAGGAAGCAACACCATGACCACAGCAACTCTCATAAAGAAAACATTTAATCGGGGTGGCTCACTTACAGTTTCAGAGGTTCAGTCCATTATCATCACAGTGGGGAGCACGGTGGTGGACAGGCAGATGTGGTGCTGAAGCTGAGAGTGCTGCATCTTGCAGGCAACAGGAAGTGGACTGTCTGTCACACTGAGAGAAGCTTGAGCAAAAGAGGCCTCAAGGCCCACCCCCACAGTGACATACTTCCTCCAGCAAGGCCATTCCTCCTAAAAGTGGTGCTCCCTTTAGGAACTGTTTTCTTTCAAACCACCACACCCTCAAACTCTAGTTTGAATTTTAGGCTGGTCTGCTGGGAACGACTTTATTAATTTAGCACCAAAGTATGGTCTATTTGTTTTATTTTATATACCCAGAAGTATTCCACTGTAGTGTGTGTGTGTGTGTGTGTGTGTGTGTGTGTGTGTGTGTGTGTGTATGTGTGTGTTATATGTGCACATAAGTGTGTGGGAACCTGTGCCATTCACAAGGGATTCTGTATGCCCTGTCTTACCACTCTTTGCCTTGTTCCCATGGCAGGGTCTCGTGACAGGGTCTCACACTATACTTTAACTGTACTGTGCTTGGCTAGATTCACAGGCGAGCAAGCTTGTGTGACTCTCCTGTCTCCAGTTCCCTAAAGCACTGAGGGTACAGGTGTACAAGTGTCCATACTCAGCATTTTACATGGGCCCTCAGAATTTGCATTCAAGACCTCATGCTGCACAGTAAAAGCTTTTTCTCTGGGGCCATCTCCTCAGCCATCTATTGCATATTTAGTGCATCTTTGGAAACACTACTTAAATGTCTGTATGGAAAGCATATAACAACTACAGTATAAATTTTGTCTAATAAACTGTCCATTTTGGCTAGCTAGAAACATGTTAATTAAACTTCAACTATCATTAAAACCATGTATCTTCTCACAAAATAACAGTTTCTGGCATGCCCCAAACAGTATTTTTCTATATTGTAGAATGACTTTACTCACCTGTGTTTCCATTAGTTCAAGTATCTGCATCTTGTCTGCAGAAATATTTTCTACAATGGTGGGGGTTTTAGTTATCTGGGATACTCTGGGCTGTTTGGTGTGCTTCTGCTTTTCTAGATGTGGATATCCATGGCAGCCTGGATCCCCATGACATTGTATGCAGTGACATTTCTTTCCTACTGAGGACACATGGCTAATGAGACCTTGTTGTGGCCTTCACAATCATCACAGCTGCCCTCTGGCCCTTGGTCATCTTTTCAGCCAAAGAGAACTCCCAGTAACAAGGAAGGCAAAATGCGACTCTGTGTATACCAACTATTAATGAATTTGTTCAACAAGCATTTCCTAACTGCCTATCAGTTTCAAGCAGTCCACACTTTATATACAACAATGAAGCCATGAGTTTCATGGTGGAGAAAATTAGGTACAGCCCCATGGTGGGTTAAAAATGGGTACCTTTATATTTATTTTCTGAGATTGACTCTCATGTAGTCAAGACTGGCCTCAAATTCTGGTGATGACCAAGAATTTCTGACCCTGTTTCCTCCATCTCCTTAGTGTCAGGAATACAAGTGTTTACCACCATTCCTGGTTTTAAGTGGTTCTAAGGATGCAATCCAAATCATTGTGCATCTCTAAAAAATGTCTTCATTCTTAGCCACATCCCAACCCCAGCTTTCTATTCATAACCAGTAGCATATCAATTAAGGTTAAATAAACATATAGTAGAGTTATCAAAAAGATTTGTAGTTCCTAGAATCCAAACTATCCTTAAAGATCAGTTGTATGAATCTCACAACTGAACAATGCTAAAGTTTTCTGTAAACACATTTTCTTTAGGATTATGATTCTCTTTAAATATCCCCTCTTTGGAAAATTCTCCAGCATGTAAATTCTACTTCTGATAATATATAGTGTAAATAATTTATGCATTAAATTTTGTTTACAAGTTTTCTCTCAATTTTTAACAAATGTTGTATTGAAACAAATTTAGCTATTTCTAGATCCCTAGAGGTCTTGTTTTATGAATATCAACTACCCTAATATTCTGCAATGCAACTTTACATGGTGAACTATGTCATTCATAGTGAAAAACTACAGAGGCCAGGAATATCAGTCTCTACATCCATCTACCTCACCATTGTAGTTAATCTTCGTTGATATTATTTGTTTATATTTATTGTTTGTTTTGGTGCACCTGCTCCTTTTCTCCAGCCTGTTTATGAATTCTAATTCCTAATTTACTGCCAGCTTTTGGTGATGTTAAAACTTGAGTTTTGGTCTTGGCAGCCTGGTTGCTGTGAATAACACACTTGGGTCCTCTGATCTTTATTTTGCACATATTATTTACATTCTTCCTCTCCTGTTTCACAAGCATCTTATAAAAAAATCTTTTGAACATATATAATTATAAAACAAATCCTTACATCACAGGACACTCAGGAGAATGACATGAGGTGATAAATGCAAATTATTTAAAGTTAACTGCACCTGCCAGATACTCAGAAGGTAAGTTAATATTATCATCACAATGGAAATGAATAAAGCCATAGACCTCTTGGTGTGTAATTAAGACTCATCAAATATTGTTTACTTTTTACCCCCCAAAAATATATTTTAAATAATTTACCTGTGAATCTTTCTACAAATAGATGCATGACTTGTGAATATTTCCCTTCCTGCCATAAGGCCATCTTCACTTATTCTTCATTCAAAGTTACATTCTTATAGTGTAGGTTGTTGGTAGTCAGATTGTAAGGAGATGTTGCTACTATATCTTACAGGGAGGGAGACAGAAAGACATAATCATCTGACACACTTTCCACTGTAGGTCAAGATTCAGTTAATTGACTCTAGTTCATTTGGCCCAGGGCATCTCCTTTGAGACAGTCGCTGTGGTGGCTAGCACCAGCTTATAGGAGATGTGGTCCTATAGAAAGGGATGAGGGATGAGGCTCTCCTAGGCACAGAACTCCCAGTGACAAGGAACCAGCCACTGGCGGGTAATAACTTGCTCTCCCCTCTGACTTGGGATGGATTACACAGGCTGACCTAGAGGGGAAAGGCTTCATCTCCCAACATCAGCCAATCTCATCTCATTGCAAGGGAGAGGCCCCTGGAGACGTGCTCCTATCCATCATGCGGACAGCTTTGGCCAAAGTGCCCACTACATCACTGGCTTTAATAAAAAGTCGCTGGAGGCTGCAGTGCCAGTGACAGATGCCCAGCACACCAGCCAAGCCTCCGAATCCTCCCAAGGTGGGATGGCACGTGGGGAGGAAGAGGACAAAAGAAAGGGGAAATGGTGAGGAAGCCACCTAAAAATACCTCTTAAAAGTGATTGTAAGGAACCGAGATAAACTGTTAAGGGAAAGTCTTCACGTTTAGAAGAAAAATGGCAACTGAGCACTCAACAAATGGATTGAAGTGAGAACCCTTGCAACTTCTTGAAAAAAAAAAACTAAATAATGCGGGATTCAGAATACATTTGAGAAGCCTAGAAATTTGAACTAGATCTAGAAAAATCAAAATGGTGTGGCCTTTTGCTACCTTACATCATTTGATGCATTTAAAAATGTTAAAAATTTCTTGATAACTTTATAGGTCTCATGTTATATGGATTTACAGTTATGTTCAAATGATGGAGAATGTCTCACAAAAAAAGAATATTTAAATTTCATTACCAGTGAAATATACTCTGCAAAATTCATGTGGGTTTGTTTTATTTGTAATTTTGAATAAAGTTTTGTTAAGGAATAATCAATTGCTCATCTGTCCATAAAAATGTCACTCATTCATATATAAGCTCTTGTTTCTGCCTCTAGAAGTTGGTTTATAATGCCTTGCACCTGAAATATTTCTTGTAATTGACTGAATGCCACTATTTTCAGTAACATAAATAATCTAGCACTTTCCTCATGAATTATATACAACTTAGCACTAATAACTTTGCTTAAAGCATTCTGGGCATGCAAATGTGTTTATAGACTTGAGTTGACTATTACATGTCCAAACACCGCTGTCGTCTACTACAAATGAGTAAGAAAAGGACCCAGAAGCACAAGGGCTAATGTTTCCCTCTCAGTACATCATAGGATGGGTTAGGTCAACATGTGGTTGCACACATGGTAGGATTCAGACCCAGACCTGTAGAGCTTTCTTGAAAAACACTTATGCCCAAGGCAGAAGTGGCACCCATTGTTTTGAGTGCTACAAGTCTTTAACATTTGTTACTAATTCTTGAGCACTAGATTAACATTAGGCTTACAAAATCTTGATTAGATTACAGTTAAATATTTGCTATGGATGTGATTAAATATTAACATTTAAGTTCATAGTCATAAGAAGTAATCAGAATGCTCAAATTAAAGCACATTTGAAGCAAGTTTTTTTTTTTCTGAATTGAAAATCATAATTTGAGTATGTTTTTCTTGCTAGAAAACAGTGACACCAAAAACAATCAAGAATGATATAAACTTATGAAGGCCAAGGTGATGAAAGAGGTGAAGGTGGGAGAATGGTCCAATACAGATCAGGGCTACAGGTTAGACACTGAGTTGGGAACTGTGGAAAGGGCTAACATCATAGGTCACTGCAGAATCTCCATTTTTCTATATGTCTTGTTCCATTTAGATTTCAGAGCACTGGAAAACTATTATTACCACATTACAATTGACCTAAACTTATGTGTTTCTTCTTTGGAGAGACAATCACAGATGCCACCATTTGTGAGTCCTTACATATTATGGGCACATTGCATGTGAGAAATTTTAAGAAATTCCTTTTGAAGCTAAAAGTCAAAAACCCTACTGTGTCCCCTCGCTTCCAGATAATTTTCTCTTACCTTATTTGAATAATCAATATCTTCTTACAGTTCTTTATAGTTGAACAGACATCTGAAGAAAAAGGATCTCAAAGGTAAAAGAGAGAAAATGTAAAGTATATATATATAAAACAAATGACAGAGAAAGCAGAGTAGAAAACTTCACAATATAAAAGAATATCTTATACATTCAAGTAAAAAACAAACGTGTGAGGTGAAAGGAAAGGATATTTTTCCAATTTATATTATAGTAGTGTGACAGACATAAACATGTGCCACTCAAGATCTAAAATCTCTAGTCCTTGACCATGTACATGCATATGCTTTCCTAAGCCCCTGTCAGAGGTGAAAGGCCCTGTCTGAACAAATAAGAAAATGGGTAAGTGAATTAGGTCAGCACATAAATTGAGCCTTTGAAATAATGAACATTTTGCTAACAGTGGTCAAATAAGAGTTGGAGAATCATTTTGGGTGGAAGAAAAATGATAGGGGTAAAAGAGAAAAAAAACAGAGCATGTGTCAATGTTAAAAAGACAGTATGAGATTCATGCAGTAGTGTGTTTCAACTGTAAATGTGTTGAATTATAGGAATAAGAACTTGGACTTTTTGTGGGTTGGTGATGAACTACTAAAGTTTGTGAGCAAATATGCAAACCATTGGCCAATGTTTCTGGCAAATGCAGGCAGATGGACCACAGGAAAGAAGTAACATGTGGACACTGGGGAAGAGGAGACACATTGTGGACCATGGAGCAGAGGGGCAGAGTGTGGACCATGGGGCACAGTAGCAATTTGTGGTTCTCCAAAAAGAAAATGTCAGCAGGAGGAGCTCTGCCTGGGAAGCACGACTGATTTCTTCATCTTTTTAATATTTCTGGCCTGGCTACACAACTATTCCTCTCACTCTCTCTTCAAAATGAAATGTTAATGTTTAGACATAGCTTGCATTGTCTTCTGGGATGCTATTTTTGAATCAGTCTAATTTCTTGTGTATCATCATGTGAGGGATATTGGCCTGTGACCACTTCTTCATTTTATGGAATGAAGGCAAGTTGGATCCTAGAGAACAGTTAACAGAAAGTATTTCCAGGGAGATACCAATAACAGGGTCACAGAACTCATGACTGAAAATAACACAACAACAAAACTGGTCTAAGCCAGTGTCAATGACAAATAAATATTCCATGAATGTGGCAGCAAGGCTACATGTCTAACAGTTTCTCAATTTACTATCAGGCATTTGGGTCTTTCTGATCCAGGACAGACATTTTTATAGCATTTTCTATTTAGCATTGGGCATCTGAATGGCACATAATACACAAAAAGAGACTTTGGGCAATAAATTATGATTTTCTGAGTGAAAGCTGCATAATAATGAATATCAAAAGGTTTTTTTATTCATATTTTCATTTTTCTTCCTTGCCCTATAAAAAATATTCAGGGACTGCATTAGAAGTCAATGACAAAGTAATAGAAAATTCTGACACATGAAGATTTCTTTTCAATAAATGAATTTAATTTCCAGTCACTCTGACTCAGGTCTAACATGAAGCCAGGTTTGGGCGGGTGCACCTTCTAAAGTTCCCAAGTTCCGCATAAGAATCTTCAAGGGCGAAGAAGATCCCTGGCAGAAAGTCATTATATCAATTATCTTGCTCAGGTTTGTCACTTGGAAGTCTTCAGTGACCAAGGTAAGCAGCATGGCCTTGTCAACTTTTGGGAAACAATGGAAAGAACTTGCTTCCTCATTGGACAAGGAACTTTGTGGGATCTTTTCTGAAATGTGAGAACTGGAATCTGGAATTAGGACAAGTACATTAATCCTTCCAGATGTGAATGGGAAAGGAAAATCTGACACCGATCCTCTGAAACTGGATCTTACTAGTTTATGCTGGCCAACCAGAGTACCCAAAAATTCCATCTTGACAGCAAAGTGATGCCATAAAAGAAAACAAAGAACCCTCACAGATCCTCTTGCAGAGATGTCTTAAGCAATAGACATCTTATATTTTAGTACCTAATGTAGACAACCTTATATTTACAATCATCTGTTGGTGGAGGGCTTCTCTCCAGGTTCCCCAAGCCCCGCAGTCTCACAATCCACTTATAAAATAATCACTCAGACGCTTATATCACTTATAAACTGTATGGCCGTGGCAGGCTTCTTGCTAACTGCTCTTTTATCTTAAATTAACCCATTTCTATAAATCTATACCTTGCCACGTGGCTGGTGGCTTACCAGAGTCTCTACATGCTGCTTGTCCTGGCGGTGGCTGCAGTCTCTCTCCTCCTTCTTCCTGTTTCCCCAATTCTCCTCTCTCTTTGTCCCGCCTATACTTCCTGCCTGGTCACTGGCCATCAGTGTTTTATTTACATAGAGTGATATCCACAGCACTTCCCCTTTCTTCTTTTTTTTTAAAAAGGAAGGTTTTAACTTTAACATGGTAAAATTACATATAACAAAACAATTACCAAGCAAGAATTATAGTTACAATATTAAAGAAGATGTCCTATCTATCTTATATTTGTGAGTTTAAGGTTTTATAGCTAACTTATCTTTTATCATAACTGAGGAAATTACGACTATCTAGTCTTCAACCACATCAAAGACCTGAGAAGGAACATAATGGTACCTGAGAAATGGTAGATGGATGCAAGCAACTTTCGGGAATCTTGTAAGAGTAGACCAAGACAGCTGGCAGCCTGGACAGTCACCTAATGTTTCTCAGCATTGTTGGTGCATTCAAATTGGCTACAGGCCTAGAGTATCTGACAGACCATTTTTAGAAGCAGGATTTCTGAAAGACCATCTTACCCTGTCTTGGCAGAGTACAGTGGTCGCTTTCCTTGTGTCCCGCTCGTCCAGAAAGGACAGCATTGCATTTGTACTGTCAGCCATCAAGGCAAGGGCAGTTCTTTGCCCAGTGGGCCATTTTGTGCCAAAAAGACAAACTTCCAAATGGAAATGTCTTAGAAGCCCAACATTCTCTCGGGATCAAATTGGTGCAGCCAGGAGCAATTGTGTCTCACGTCAACAGAATTCTAAGTTATTTAAATGCCATATTCTCCAGGTCTATGAAGTGTTTGAAGATTACCTATCTATCTGAAATATATCTATGTATACCTAGAAGACTTAACTAACATGGCTACAGATATGATTATCATAGATGACTAATTATTAATCTATTTTTTAATTATCCATTACAATTTTAAATGAGTTATATAAACATAATACCTCAAACAAGAATAGAAATATATATATATATATACAGTATAACAAAATTAACTTCAAGTTTGTATCAATGAACTAAAATTTATACCAATGTAAAACATTTTAAACATAAACTAAAATCTATACCAATGTAAAACATTTTAAACAATTTGTTCTTTAAAAGTAGGTTCATTAATCTACCCTTTTATCTTATCATCTCCATATCCTCCTATATATCATATCCCCTTTTCTTTTTTAGAAAGAGATCACATTTATAATCAACCTGTTTTAAATAAAAATATTGGTTTTTCTCTGTCCCACACCAGAGGGCTCTTCTGATTTGGGACACAAGAATCCCTTAACCATTTTTTTTTTAAAGCAATATGTCTGGGTTTAGAGGGGGAGTGAGCCAATTCCACCTCTAAAGCCAGCTTGGTATATTTGGGAATTTGGGCGTAGCATCTCTTACTACTTCCTGCTGGAGGGGGGCGCTGTATCTTATGGGGACGCAAAGAAAATTTTAGACCTATGGGGTAGTCCGTGAGGCTGTATTGTGTGAACCAGTTGCCTTGAAACCGATCTGGATGTTGGATCATCTGGGCCATGGTGTCATCGGAGTCCTTTCAGGGGGTCTTGGCTGGTGAAACCTGATGTATCTTAATCTGGAACAAGTCCACAGCCTCTGGCTTTCTGTGGAAACAAAAGCAGAACCTCTTTTCCAAAGTAACATATCCTTATATCCAAATTTTGAAGTCAAGGTACCTTTAAAATATACATTTTGGCATAACTCAACAGCTTTTGTAATCAAATGTTTTTCTTTAGTTATGAATATCAAAGAGAACATAATCCAGATTCTCTGTGTGGTAGCCATCTTTATGTGGCTTATGTTTTATATTACCTTGAGCCTTGAGCCTATTGCTTTAAACTGTACCATTGTAAGCCTGAAACAGCACTGTGGCTGCTGGCTCCGCCCACTTCAGCTTCCCAACATGGCAGTGGTACGTTTTCCGCCAGCTCTGGGAGTCATCAAGTCTCAGAAATAGTGGGTCTAAGCTTTTATCAAAGCAGCGTGTAGCCCAGAAACCTCTTTTTTTTTTTTTAAATACTAGTAAAGACTAAATCTACCACACAGCTTAATTTGCCGCTGGCAGATGCCTCATATCCGCCATACTGTCGGTCAAACGCACCCGCCAGGAACCCGCCAGTGTCCAAACTTGCGTTTTGCCGCATCTAGCTGCCCGTATGAGACAAGAAGCAGGAACCTGGTTTTGGCTGTTTAGAATTGGTTATTAAATATTCTCAGGTTTAAGGTGGAAACTCGAGCCGTTGGGCGTCATTTGTTGGTGGAGGGCTTCTCTCCAGGTTCCCCAAGCCCCGCAGTCCCACAATCCACTTATAAAATAATCACTCAGACGCTTATATCACTTATAAACTGTATGGCCGTGGCAGGCTTCTTGCTAACTGCTCTTTTATCTTAAATTAACCCATTTCTATAAATCTATACCTTGCCACGTGGCTGGTGGCTTACCAGAGTCTCTACATGCTGCTTGTCCTGGCGGTGGCTGCAGTCTCTCTCCTCCTTCTTCCTGTTTCCCCAATTCTCCTCTCTCTTTGTCCCGCCTATACTTCCTGCCTGGTCACTGGCCATCAGTGTTTTATTTACATAGAGTGATATCCACAGCAATCATCTTTGACAGGAACTTGGAATGAGAAATGAGCTTTACCTTTAAATTCAAGGGAATTGGACATTGAACCAGAGTAAGTTTGGCCTAAAAGATACCTAGTAAAAAACGCTGAAAATGGTAGACATACTATCAGATCAAATCTTTCCTCCTATGCGATACTTTCAAAGCATCTTAGATACAGGAAACTCATCCTTTTTGTTTTGTTATTGTTCAACCTATCAGATGCATGCATTTGCACTGATGCAGCTGACATATGCAGATGTGAATTGACGGTTCTCTAACATCGCAAGCAGTCAGACCATTCTGTGTCACATAAAGCATCTGCATATTAGCAAGTAAGTACTTTTCTTCACGCAATACATGAAAAAGGTCATTTACTAAAATAAACGAATTTTATGCTTGAGTGCCACTTAGAGGCTGACTCTCATTTCCCTAAATTCTCATGCTCAGTTTCTACATTACCACTCCACTACAGACAAAGCACAACAGATTAAAATACAAAACAGCACATTAATATCAACAAAAGATACCTAGGTAACAATGTGTGACAATTGCTAATAGCTTACCATGTAATTCATGTTCTCATTTAATCGTATTTTATACCAAAGTAAAATTTCACCTACAGTGCCATGCACTGATTTTAAGTATGTAATTTAATGAGATTTGAAAAGTGCATAAATCCAGGCAACTACCACCATGATCGAAATAATTGGATATTTTCATAATGGCAACCATCATTTTGATGCTATCACCTTACATTATTTTAGCTTGTTATTGAATGTTAGAAGAATGGAGGTTCTGCTATCTGTTCTCTTCTGTCCAGCTTCTTTCAATCAGTGTAACTTCCTGGAGATTACCCATGACATTCAAGCTCTTGTAGTACATTCATTTCTATGCTGACTGATCTATTGTGTGACTATGCCAGGGTGCACTTATTCAACCTCTTATTCATTGGCATTTGTGCTGTTTGTATTGATTGAAGAAGGAAGGAAGTGCATAAAACTAACAAGCTTATCATCTACCTCAAAAGTTAGGGAAAGAATAGCAAACTATTTAAAATTTTTTTGAAGGGAATAAAATTAAAACTGATAGTATGTTTATGGAAGAGAAAAACACCACAAAAGTTAAGTTTAACAAAAAGTTCATCCTGTGAACATGAATGGGTTGCACCTTGTTGAGTACTTAGCCAAAGGGGTCCCAGATATGCCTCATACATTATAAGCTATTTCCAATGCTATTGGTTATTTATACAAGCTGATATTAAGAACCAATTGCTGAAGATACAAATTACTTAAGTCATCTACCATGAGGAACCCAAGAAAGGGCCTAACCAGAAGCTTCACTCTCACTAACTAGCCTTAATAGTGCTGGAAGGTATTATACATGCTTCTGAAGTAGAAAAGTCACCCAGTTAAGAATGCTGCCACCTACGACAGTGAGCTGCCTACAAGCTCTACTGGTGTAATAGTAGCCACAATGTTGTGGATGTAACCAATCATTTTTTAAAATTAGACTTATTGCTCATTCAATGAAATGGAACTCAGACCTGAAACTGTTAATGTGGCCAAGAACCTGAGACTAGATACGTCATGGACCCAGGGGGAAAAACTACTCTATTGTTCTGCTGAAGGAGCACAGAAATAAAATTACTATCTTGCTATTTTACTGATCAAGAAGTTTATCATTCAAACTTCATCAGAGAATCTTTTTCTTACTATTGTAAGAATCTGTGGATGGTGTTGATGCCATGGCCACAACTGGACACTGTGCAGATAGTGAAGAACCTTGGACCACTGGGCCCTGAAGGAATGCTGTCTTTAAGAAATTTCTCCCCTCAGGGCTCAGGGATCTATGTGAAAGAAGAGCTGAAAAGACCACAAGAGCCAAAAGCTGTAGATGACTTCAAGGAAACAGCATCTTCCAGACACAACAGGGTGCATGTGCATACGAACACACAGGGATAGTGACAGCATACAAAAGGCAAGTCCAAGCCAGACAACACTCAGCACAGAAAAGGAGAAGTAGACAAAAGTCCCACACTTAACCAAGAAGTTCTCTGTAAGTAGTACCTGCTGAGAGAGAAAAATCCGTTTTTTCTTTCCCTAATGTAGTAACACTTGGTATATCAATGACATTCTAAGGTAGACCTCAATCTCAAGAGTAGGTAACCAGCACACAAGTAGAATCTTGTGTTTCTTTTTTGTAACGTGCTTTTGGTTTTTGTTTTGCGTTAACATTAATTTTTTCTGAGACACAGAAAGAGACAGACAGACAGCAACAGAGACAGACAAATAGACACAAAAAGAGACAGAGATTGAGAAAGCAAGATTGAGAGCCTGAAGTTGGGTGGGGAAGACTCAGGAGAAGGTAAATAATATGAGAAAAGTACTGTGTAAAAACTTAAAAATTAATTTTTAAGAATTAAATGACAAATATTCCAGGAAAAATAAGATGACAGAAAACATACATCAGCCATAAAGCAGGTCTCATTTGCTTTTAAACAAATGGTTCAGAGACACTGTGCTCATGAATGTGTATGTGTGCACATGTGTGTGTATCTATGTGTGTATATGAGTGTGTGAGTTTTTGTGTGTGCATGTTTGTACATGTATGTTTGTGTGTGGTATATGTGTACATTTACATATGAGTGCATGCACCAGTTTGTGAGTGTGTGTGTGTGTGTGTATTCACACATGTGGGCCAGAGATTTATTAAAGGTGTCTTCTTTTCTTACTTCTTACCTCATTTTTTATTTTGTTACTATTAATTTTTTACACAGAATCACTCACTGAATCTAATGCTTACCAATTTGGCTAGACTCAGAGTCTAGTGAGAGCCAAGGATTCTCTTTTTTTTTTTTTTTTTTTGGTTTTTCGAGACAGGGTTTCTCTGCGTAGCTTTGCGCCTTTCCTGGAGCTCACTTGGTAGCCCAGGCTGGCCTCGAACTCACAGAGATCCTCCTGCCTCTGCCTCCCGAGTGCTGGGATTAAAGGCGTGCGCCACCACCGCCCGGCGGATTCTCTTTTGCCCCAAGACAAATATTGATTACAACAAAGTCAAGGTTAGAATCAGTTTACACAATGTGATGCCCTTCTCTATATTCTGACTAGCTATAGAAAGGGGTTTACAAAGGATATACTTAATTCAGTAAATTTTATAATTTTAATTTATGCATTCTATATATTTTATCTCATAACAAAAATATCAATAAAAAAGGAATTGCACAGTATGTCATAATATGAAATATTCCTTCTCAAATTAATTATCTGCAAAACCTTGATTCCTTTGGTTGGACCTCTTCAACCTGTGGCACTACCTTTCTCAATGACATGAAATAAATGAGGTCTCTCTCCATTCCATTTTGAGACACACCATGTAGCCTTAAAGATGTTGAGGAGACAGAAGAAATTTCATTCTTTCCTGGGCTTTATTTGAAAGTTATGTTGCACATAAAGTAACCAAAAGACATTTGCAAGCTGATCTCACAAGGTAGGTCAGACTTCAGACCCTGGCTGCCTTGATGGCATCTCTTTAATTAAGAAAGCAGAAAGGCCTGATGCAGAGGGCCTTCAGGACCACTGCAGCTAATGGTCTGTTAGCATTTCATTTTAAAGGCCTGGGGATAGAGGCCATGACCTGCGAGAGGGTCCTTGGAAAACAGATTGGAAACTACCAAATCATTAGGCTCCTTAAAAATTGTTCCGTGTACAGCAGAAAGAAAAACTACAACAACCACTAAAGGTCTTAATTTACACCATGTTTGCTTAGAAGGGCTGTGCTGATGCCAGTACTGTGATTCCTTTCTCTTTGATATGGTCAGTTCTCGAAAATTAAAAAAAAAAAAAAAAGTCTTTAAAAGAAAACAGCTTTAGTGGCACACAGCCGCGTCCATACTTAATAATATGCACTTTTCCCTGAATTAGTCAAATAACATTTTATTGTATGTTTAATTGTTCTTTGGCCTTTTCTTACAATTTTAAAAAGTTGTTATAGCAGATATAAAATACATTAAAAACCATGGTAATGTCATTATGGGATCCCAATAGCTACACAGCTTTCCTCAGTAGAATGCTTACAAAAACTGAGACTGTTTCCATTTCTAGAGAAATGCTTCTCTTACAGCTCTTTTCAGGTGTGTGTTAAAAGTAGAAATCACCATCCACTGAAGTCCAAGGTTTTTTGTTTCTTTTATAACAAAAGCCAGATGAAAGTGGTGTTTCCAAGGCAGAGCCCATATTTCTCATTAGAAGTAGATAGTGTGCCAACAGATAGCCCTAAGCTGTCATACAAACAACACCCATCTTCAGTGGCCACCACATCCATGTCTGGAACTTTCCACATCTTCGAGTTTGTTGTACTATATGATAGCTTAAGAGCCTGAGAAGAATGTCTGCGAATTCTTCTGTTCCTTTCTTTCTTTCTTTCTTTCTTTCTTTCTTTCTTTCTTTCTTTCTTTCTTTCTTTCTTTCTTTCTTTCTTTCTTTCTTTCTCTCTCTCTCTCTCTCTCTCTCTCTTTCTTTCTTTTTCTTTCTTTCTTCCTCCCTTTTTATTTTTAATTAAATGTGTTCTATAACATTATTTCTTTTTGCCTTCCTTCCTTCCTTTCTTGTAACATATATTCCACAGAAGAAAACATTTATTCATAATATTTGGGTCCATTAAAACCATATGACATCATTAATGATGTTGCCCATTCAAGTAGAGTTTGACCTAAGGACCTTAAAAAGGGGAAGTGACTTCTTAGATGCTGGACACCATTTACATTCTTTCATCCCACTTAAGTAATCAGTTTTTCCCCAAGAAGTTATCTATGAACTTACTAATTCATTATAAATTCTTTTTTAATTAATCTACATTTATTAAAATTTTCATAGAATATATATGATCACATTCTTTCCCTTTTCCCACCCAACCAACATCTTCCAAGTTCTTCCCCACTTCCCTACTTACCAAACTTTAAGTTCTTTCATTCTCTTTCTCAAAAAAAATCCTAAAAACAAAAATAAACAGAAACTAGAAATACAAAAAAGAAACAGACAATAAAGAAAAACAAAAATCAAAAAATACCAAAACAAAATAAAACAAAAGTGCACAAAAAAGAAAAAAGTCTGCTGTGCTGTCCAACTACTCCCCATGGTCTTCCCTAGAGTGTAGTTCATATATTCAGTGACACTCCATTAGAGAAAACTGATTTTCCCCATTTCCAGCAGGGATCAACTGAAACTAGTTTCTTAGTTAGGGGTGGGGCTTTTGTCCACTTCCCTTTCTCAATGCTGGGATTTTGTCGCTCTTGGAATTGTATAAGCCTTGTGCATGCTTTCACAGTCTCTGTGTTGATTGTATGTTTACCAGTTGTATCTGGAAAATGCTGTATCCTTGGAGTCATTCACAATATCTGGCTCTTATAGTTGATCCTCTTCCTCATAGATCCCTTAACCTTGAGGAGAAGGGTTTGATAACGATGTCCTGTATATGGCTGAATATTTCATAGTCTCTCACTCTTGGTCAATTATCCAGTTGTTGTTCTATATATTAATTACCATTGTATTGCAAAAAGAAGCTTCTCTGATGAAGGTTGACCTGTGGGTATAGCTTTGTATTTTTAGGAGCAATTTCATTGCTATGTTTTATTAGAATAATAATAGTAGGCTCTCCATGAGACATCTAGTCTTTAGCAGTATCAGATACTTGCACTCCTCATGTTTATTTCCTTCACAGCACATTTTAATGAGAGGTTGTCTTTCACAAACTCAACAGATCTCATTAAGCCCTGGATGATCCAAGAGAAAAAGAATTTCTTATCATTATTACATTTTCTTCAAGAAGCACAATGAATATTAAGACAGTAATGCTCTTAGAGTGAAAGGTGTATCCCCTCACTGCCTTGCCCTAAATGGACAAATCTCCTGCCAATGTGTCCATTTCACAACCTGGGTGCTGCATGTGTTCTGATCTCTATGAAAGTAATACCACACAAAACGTAGGCATCACCTGGTAAGTTGAGGCATTTTGTGACTGTTCTTTTAACTTGATGGTGGTTCTCAGCTGTTAACTTTGTAGATGACAGTGTCTTGTCATGATGTCAAAAGAACAGGAATACAGCAAGTTTATTCTTAGTTCTGATTTTTAAAAAAAAATCCCGAAAAGGAACATTTTCTAGAGGGCCTTTTACACAATTCCTTTAAATCTTATTTAGATACTCTGAAATGAGAGCTCCCTCAGCCCTCCTCATCAGTAGACTGGTTCTTTGAATTTTCTTGAATCCAATGTTTGCTTTCATCAGTCACACATGATGAGTTGAGTCCTCAAACTTGGGCTATGGGAAACAGAGACAGAAAGGGACAGTGGAAATTGACCTTGAAGATGTTTGGAAAATGAATGGTGGTGTGTTAGGCTGGAAGAGATAACACTGTAAGAGGAGAGTTCCTTCCCTCTCTTAGGCTGTGAGGTAGAGGACAGGAGCTATGATTTAAAGCCTGGGAAGGGAACCTTTATCATTGAACATCAGCACAACAGTGGGTGAGAAAGCATTAGGAAGAAAAAAACACACAGCAAGGGATGCATATTTACATATTTTAATGAAAACAAATTATCTCTCCTGAAAGTAATTAATTGTGAAATTATTTAATTATGTGGCAGTAGGAAGGAGGAAATAGTGTTTGAGGTTTTTTTTTTTCAGTAAATTCCAGTTTTAAGTAAACAATTATTTCAGTCTAGAGTCTTTATTAAGTAATTCTTTACTGAAATTTCAAGATGTCAAGGCATTTTCCCCCACTAGTGCTACACCAAAATGCAGCAATTATGCAATTAGAAAGAAATTGCTCTTGTGGATTTCACTTCCTTTTCAGATCAACATTTGGAATGTGGCAGAGAAAGGTGACACAATGGCAATCCTGAGAAACATGGGCTTCACTCTGAACTGTTTATTCAAGGAAGAATGTTCATTGACTGCCTTGTCAACTTCTCAGCATGCCTGGAGAAAAATAAACATAGTAATATTGAATCTAATAGTTAGAAAGAAACCTACAAATTATCTAATCCAGTTTCCCATACAATGCAGAAAGTCTTCCCACACAATGTCAACAGAGGATTGATACCAATCTTTACTAACAAAACACCTGACTCAGAATTTGCCACCCATGGTATTTTTGTAGAACTCCATTTACTGTATTTCCCTTAAGCTTTTGGCAATCAGATGAATTTCTACCTTTTTGCATCATGGTTATAACTAATGACTCCTCCACTTTTATTTTCCAGATGCCTGCATAAGCTGATTATTTGTACATGCATATGTCGTGTGTGTGTGTGTGTGTGTGTGTGTGTGTGTGTGTGTGTGTGTGTGAGAGAGAGAGAGAGAGAGAGAGAGAGAGAGAGAGAGAGAGAGAGAGAGAGAGAGAGAGAGTTATACATACATGTGACTATGAGTAGACACACTTGCAGAAACCAGAATAGGACAGAAAGAACATCAGGTGCCTTGTCTTTTGATCTTTTGTTGTTTTGTTTTTATTGCCTTGATATAGGTTCTCTCACTGAACCAGAAATTCACTGTTTCAGCTAGGTTGGGTAGCCAGTAAATATTTAGGATATTTACTGTCTCTACTTCTCAATTCTGCAGGTATCGGCACATGTATCAATTTTCAGCTTTTATGTGGAGGTTGGAGATTTGAACTCAGGTACTTATGCTTGCAGAGAAAGAGCACCTCTCCACTGACCTGGTCAACCAGGTCCCTCCATGTCTTCTCTAAATCATAATCAGCATTTTGAATATATATGTACCTAGATCCTCTGTGCCCTAAGAAGAGAAGATGATGAGAAGGGTGAGAATATAGCCATCTTTTGCTTCCAGAAGGCTAAATGCAGCCTGATTCTATGCCACACATTAACTTGGCCTCACTTCCCTACCCAAAGAAAGAAAAACCACACCCATGTAGCTCAGAGGCACATTGCCTCTGATTTTACTACATTTTTTTCATGTAGTACAGGCTATTTATTAACTGAGGCTGCCTCCTAATTGTGCAGAATATCCCCCTCCCACGGAAACTTTTCTGAGCAGGCAACTTACTTTGTTTGCCTTGGACGCCTATACACTGCTGGCTAGCACATTACTTTGCTTTGGACCCCTATGCATTGCTTATTGCAGGATCAATAAAGCTCGTGGCTAAAGGGCAATCAACTCGGTGCCTTTCTTAGCATCCTTTTTCTTCTCTCATCTCCAGACTCAGATCATTTCTATCATTCTCAAAAATTTTGCATGCAACCCAGTTTACCTAGCAGCTTTGAATCCCTGGTTCTGTCCTTTTAAGAGGACTATTCCAAATCTGATGATATTATTCAAAGGAAAATGGCCAAACCATCAGATCTATTCATTGTGTGCTAAATAGTGAGGTCTTATCTTTCTCATGCTTCTGAAGCACATTGGAGACTCAACAAAGTACACTGATAAGCAAAGTAATATCACAGCAAAAAGCCTGAGGTCACTGTGTAAGTGGTTTGATTACAGACCAAGTGCTCTGTGTATTACTGCCCTCTTTCATATGATGAGAGTAACTAGAATACCTGCTTTGTACAACTGCTATGGAGAATAAGCAATCATATTCTAAAGTTGTCAGGGGACTGCCCACCACCATGTTTGCTGAGCTATAATTAAAATAAACAACTAGATGAAAAACTTAATGTTGTCAAAATTTGCTTTCAGTCATTTTGTTATAGCTAATCTTGTCAACTTGACCCATCTTGGAAAAGGGAACCTTGATTGAGCTTCCCCCATTAGATTGGTCTGTGATCATTTCTGCTTGTGTAATTTCTCAATGTTTGGTATGAGAGGTCCCTGGCCACTGTGGGTAGTTCAATCCCTAGGTAGTTGGGCCTGAGCTGTATAAGAAAGTTAGTTGAACATGAGCCTAAGAGTAAGCCAGTAAGCAGAGTAATTCCCTGATCTCTGCCTTTGGTCTCTGCCTTGGCTTCCCTCAATGATGGACTGTAGATTATAAGTTGAAAATAAGCCCATGCTTGTTGTGGTCATTGTTTTATAGCACCATAAAGCAAACTAGAACATAGTTGTTTTAGATTTTAGATTTCCAGCTACTTTGTTTAGCAGTGTGTGTGTTTTGATAGTAAGGGATACCATGGAAATTTGATATAAGAAATTAAGAATTTTTGGTTGTGAGCCTAGCCTTTAACGGCTGAGCTCCCCCAAGATCCAGCTATACCACTCCTGGGCATATACCCAAGAAATGTTCAATCATACCACAAGAGCACTTGCTCAGCTATGTTCATCTCAGCATTGTTTGTAATAGCCAAAACCTGGAAACAACCTAGATGCCCTTCAACTGAAGAATGGATAAATAAATTGTGGCACATATACACAATGGAATACTACTCAGCAGAGAAAAACAATGACATCTTGAGGTTTGCAGGCAAATGGATGGATCTAGAAAAAATCATCCTGAGTGAGGTAACCCAGACTCAGAAAGACAAACATGGTATGTACTCACTCATAGGAGGATGCTAGATGTGGAACAAGGATGACTGGACTGCTATTCACATCACCAGTGAGGCTACCTAGAAAACGGGACCCCAAGAAAGACACGGAGAAATGGATGAGATCTACATGAACAGTCTGGACATGAGTGGGAACAATGAAGGGTGAGGGTCGAGGGAAAGAGACTGGGAGATCCTAGCTGGATCAAGAACAGAGAGGGAGAACAAGGAATAGGAGACCATGGTAAATGAAGACCACATGAGAAAAGGAAGAAACAAAGAGCTAAAGAGGCACAAAGAAATCCACAAAGATACCCCCACAAAAGACTGCTGGCAATGGTCGAGAGACAGCCAGGACTGACCTACTCTGGTGATCGGACGGCCAAACACCCTGATAGTTGTGCCATAAACCCATCCAAGGACTGAGGAATCTGAATGCAGACATCCACAGCTAGTCCCTGGGTGGAGCTCTGGGAGTCTAATTAGTGAGAAAGTGGAGGGTTTATATGAGCGAGAATTGTTGAAACCAAGGTTGGGTAAAGCACAGGGACAAATAGCCAAACGAATAGAAACACATGAACTATGAACCAAAGGCTGCGGGGCCCCCAACTGGATCAGGCCCTCTGAATAGGTGAAACAGTTGATTGGCTTGATCTGTTTGGGAGGCATCTAGGTGGTGGTACCAGGTCCTGGGCTCGTTGCATGAGTTAGCTGTTTGAAACCTGGGACTTATGCAGGGACACTTGGCTCAATCTGGGAGGAGGGGACTGGACCTGCCTGGACTGAGTCTATCAGGTCAATCCCAGTCCTCGGGGGAGACCTTGATCTGGAGGAGGGGGGCATGGGGGGTGGGCTGGGGGGAAGGGGAGGGGGCAGGAAGGGGGAGAACAAGGGAATCTGTGGCTATTATGTAGAACTGAATAGTATTGTAAAATAAAAAAAATTAAAAAAACAAGAAAAACAATAAAAAAACAAAAAAAAATTTTTTAAAAAAAGAATTTTTCTGCCTGTGGCTGGGGGCATGACTGAAAATCCCTACCACTAGCAGCAGCTGAAGAACCCTTACCCTACACACACTGTGACATATTAGGAAGAATTTCTATGGAAACAAAAATTTGAAGAAAATGAAAGTTCCCCTATCTGGTTAATGTCCTTAAATACCTTCCCCTTCATATTGCTTCTTTCTTTTAAAACCTCATATTTTGCATATATCTGTGTGGTATATGTATTTCTATGTATGTGTGTCCACATGTGTGTGGGTCCATGCATGTGTGTTCTGCTACATGTGTGCTAGTGTGTGTATGTGTATGAGGCCCAGTGCTGAACTGGTGCCTTTCCAATCTTTCTCCATGTTACATGTTTACTCAGTCAATTTATTTGTCTAATTTAACTAGCCAGCTTGATGCAGGGCTATCCTGTCCTGGATTCTGAGCACTGGAATTAAAGGTAGGTGTCTCGGCCCACACAACATTTTCATGGTGTCAGGGATCTGAAATCTGATCATAAAGCTTCTTCAGCAAGTGTCATACCTACTGACCCATTTTCCATGATCCCAAGAATATGCCTTCAATCACTAAACTGTGGTAGAGAAGGGAATGTTGCCCATGACCATGTCATTCCTGAAGCTACATTTCTTGTCTGTCACTGGCCCATTAATTAAAATGATGTTTTGAGTAACACAACTCTACCACTAACAATGTCACATTCTTGTTGTTTCCAAACATCATGTGAGTTTATCCACTGTTGTCTGTAATAAAATCACAGCCTAGCTAAACTGTTCCCTGAACAAATTGACTAGTAACACTCTCAAGAAACTAAGGAAAGATCACTAACTTGTACACTTTTGTTGGCTCCCAGAAATTAAATCTTTGCTAGAAACTTTGAAGTTTCACCTTTTTAGAGAAATGTATCAATCATTTATGTTTCTATAAAATAAACATTAATAAATGACCTGGTTAAAAAAATCCATCAGCTTTGTATTGGGAGTGCAGGAACCTTGTATTGGCCCTTGGATTAAAGTAATATGTGCTCTGATTATAAAAATGTCTTAGGTAGTTCTACTGTGTGGTTATTGTGGCTGTGGCTGCTTTGTTCTTTTTCAGAGTTTCATTACTAGTCTGTAGAAAGGCTATCCATTTGCCAATGTTGATTTTGTGTCTACTAATTCTTTTAAAATATTTTAGTGGTAACAATATTTTAGCTTTTACAATATATATGTTTATGATGTCCATAAACCAGAATAATTCACTTCCTTTCTCATTTGAATGCCTTGTGTTTTGTGAATGGGACTTCAAATGCCATGTTGAATAGAGGTGGTGAATATGAGTACCTTCGTCTTGTCCAAGGTCTTGTATAAACCTTCTTCTCTTCCAATTCTTTAAACTTTTAGGTATGGCTGTGTCATATGTGACCTTGTGCTTCTGTATTTAATTTGTATATTGTTTTGTTCTAAAAGGACTTGGGAATTTATCAAGTATTCCTCTGAATCTATTGAAATGACCATATTCTTTTTGCCTTTCACTCTGTAGCTGTGCTGTACCATGTTTATTGATTTTCATATACTGTAACAGTATTACATCCCCAGGACAAGTCCCACTCCATCATAGTGAATGATCACTCTAATGTGCTATTCATTTTACTTTTACTGAAAATACATACTTCTATTTTTCTGGTTTTGCTGTCACATCTCTGTCCAGTTTTGTTTTCCAGGTAATGTGAATAGTGACTGTAACTTCCTCTTCAAACTTTTGAGCTAGTTTGAGTATAATTTATCATGTTCAAATCAAGTTTAGTTTTTAAGGTTTTTGCTCTTATCTTCCATCTTTGGAAAGCTCCATTCTACCCTTAGAAATCCGTGGCATTTAACAGCTATTAGGGCAGGAAGAGTCATTTTTCTGCAGTGGTGTAGCCACTAATTAAGTGACCATGCTCTGGTGAATAATGCCACACCGATGTGGACAAATTCAATTGAGCTAAGTGGGTCTGAGTCATCAAAACACAGAACAGCAACAACAATCATGAAAGCAAGAGGGAGACACATTGAGAGGAAGAGATGAGTGAGATTGTGAGGTTTATAAGAGAGGAGAAGGAAGAGTGAATGTCATCAAAATACTCTATAGAAGAGTATGAAATTGTCAAGGAATGATCTGTTTTATAAAGTTCCATTTTATAAAATACAGGTCCTCTTGACTCTTCTGTTAATAGTGAAATAGGCTCATATCTTTCAGTGTTTACATCCTTCTCACATTCCTTCACAGATATAATCCTAATACTTGAAATGCTTTTAATGTTACTGTTTAGTCAAACCACACTTAGATTACAAGGATAAAACTCTTAATGTGTCTTTACAATTTTCAACGATAAAGTGCATTGAACAGTCCACTCAAAAGACAGGCACATGCCTTAGTCCCAACACCAGTAAATGTTAGCTGTGATTTAGAAAAGCAATCTTTGTAGATGTAATTAAGTTAAGTATCTTAAGGAGATCATTTGGGATTATCTCGGTGATCCTTAAATCCAATGACAAACGTTTTTTTATAAGAGAAGTCCAAAAGGGGAGGTCAAGTGAGGATGCATCAGAGACTGGAACGATCTAGCAACAAACCAAGGATTACCTGAAGACACCTGAATCTGAAAAAAAAAATGAAGCAACAGCTTCTCCTCCAGAAACTTGAGAAATCTTGGATGTCATTCCCTTAACTTGGTCCCAAGGGCTTTCAAAAGTGTGAACCTTTGTCAATGCAAGCCACCGAGAGTGTTGTTGGTTCTTTAAAAAGCTATAGCAAAACCAACAGCATCAATAGATAAAATTTAGGGATAGGAACAACTTGAAGATTATATTAAATAATCACATTTGATCTTCTGAAATCTATCTTTCAATTTAATATTGTAATGCCACAATAACGGGGCCTATGCCATGTAGTGTATATGTGCTAACTTTATTTGTGTGATAGTATGTTTTTTTTTTTTTTTGGTTTTTTCGAGACAGGGTTTCTCTGTGTAGCTTTGCGCCTTTCCTGGAACTCACTTGGTAGACCAGGCTGGCCTCGAACTCCCAGAGATCCGCCTGCCTCTGCCTCCCGAGTGCTGGGATTAAAGGCGTGCGCCACCACCGCCCGGCTATATGTTTTTTTTTTTTAAATGGTGTAGTTATTTTACCCAGTATCACACATAACTATCATATATTTGAAGCAAGAAGTAAAAATTCTGTCTTCTAGCTATTTTAAAATATTCAATGTGTAGGCTGGGGATATGGTTCAATAGGTAGATATGCTTGAGCACAAGCCTTATAACCTGAGACCCAATGAAATGATACCCAGCTATAATCTCAGCACTTCTACAGTGAGATAGCATTAGAAATAAGAATAATATTGGAACAGGACAGATCATGTAGGGGAAGGTGGGAGGGAGAGAGTACTTGGGAGATACAACTAGATTTGGAGGGGTATCTCTGGGACTAACTAGAAACCTACCAATGTGAAAACTCTCAGGAATCTAAAAGGGTGACCATAGCTAAGACTCCTAGCAACAGAGGACACATAGACTGAAATGGCCATCTCCTATACCAGGCAAGATTTCCAGTGGAGGAATTCGGACAACAACCCAGCCACATAACCTTCAGCCTACAATTTGTCCCACCTATAGGATGTGTTGGGGTATAGGTGATTCATAAATTGTGGGGGTGATTGAATCAACAACCAGGGACTTAGGTCCTCTGCATATATGTTACAATTGTGTAGCTTAGTCTTCTAATAAGACAGATAATAGCAGGAGCAGGGCCAATTTCTGACTCTTTCTTGCTTTGGGCCCCTTTCCTCCTACTGGGTTACCTCTTCCAACCTTAATAGGAGAGGAAGCACTTTGATATACCATCAAGTTACTACTGTAATTTGATATACCATGGCTGGTTAATATCCAGGGGAGGTCTGCCATTTTCTGAAGAGAAAAGAAGGAGGAATAGAGGCTAGTGGAGGGAGGGACAGTGTAGGAAGGGTGAAGAGGAGGGAGGGAAAACTGTGGTCAGGATGTAAAAATATCAAATAACAAAATAAATAATACAAAAACAAAGAAATAAAAATAGCAGTACAGAAGCACTTAGACTAGATGGTCCAAAGGTCACTATACAATAGGGACCCTGATTCAATATGATAAACAGGGAAAATCTACTACTGAAAGTTGTCTTTCAACTTGCACAGGTATGAAACATGTACCCATGCATTCCCACACTCCCACATGCATATACATACAAAATATATAAATTATATAAGAAACTCAATGTGACATTACGTTTTTAGACAGTTAAATATTTATCATTACTTTTTGAGAATTTTATACATGAATAATATATTTATATAATTTCTATCTCATACTTTCCCCTTTTCAGCTCTTTCCCTGTCCCTGTCTACTCTCTGTAAACTTTGTGATCTCTTCTTCCTTAATCAATATCGTTGTGCACGTATACACATTTATTAATATGCACATATAAATATAATCTGATGATAACATTCAGGATTTCTTCTATGTATATGTATATATTTAGGGCTGAACACTTGGGATTAGTTATCTTATCAGGGTTCTCCTTCCTAGAGAAAACTGATTCTCCTTCTGCTAGTCATCATATCATTAAATTGTTATAGTGATTCATCTATTGTTCATTATCACCCCACTATATAATAAACACAAGAACTTAATTATTTCTGACTTTGTACCCATTGGCCAGTGTTCCTCTGACTCTGTGCCTCAACTTCTGGAAATCATTATTCTGTCCACATACATGAGGTTAGCTTCATAGATTCTTCATGAATGTGATGTGTTGTGGTGTTGGACATCTAGATTTTTCATTTAAAATGATGTCCTATGGATTTATCTATTTTTACAACTGGCATAATTTTATACTCTTCCTGAGCATCATTCCAGTATGTGTTTGTATGGCAGAGAGGGAGGGGGGGAGAGTGAGAAATGGATAGAGATTATGTGCATATAGACATAGGCACAGATTTATCTGCTTCCATAGTCATCCACACATGCATTGCCAGGCAGTTGGTGATCTTCCATGCCATGTGCTATAACAGTTCTGTATTAACACGGAAATGTAAGCATTCTCTGGACATGCAGAGCTCACCTCCTGGATACATGCCCTAGAGTAGGACTGCAAGATCATATAGTCCTTCTATGAAACATTATTTTGAGGAACTGTTATACATTTTCCTTAATTTATATTCCCAACAACAGTCTAGTTTTTCTGTTGCCAGATAAATGAGAAAATTATATTTTAAAGATTAGTTTTTTTCATATTTTAGATAATAGTCACTTTAGTTGGGTAAGGTGATATCTAATGTGTTTTTGATGTTAATTTCCCTGATGGCTTCTGATACTGAGCATTCTGTATAAACATGTGGCCATTTTATGTCTTTTTTTTTTTTTTTGAAAAACGTCTTCCTGTATTTTCCCTCTATTTTTTAGAGTCATTCAAATCATGATCTATTTGAATTGCTCTGTTGACTATCACATGAGTAATAAGACACAGGACTCATAAAACCAAGAGGTATCAATAAGAAACATGATGAACAGTTGATCAGTAGGAACAAGTTTCACAGAGAGCAGAAGGCACTCCCAGGCAAGTTGAGGCTTTGATGGCATGCTGTCTTCATAGAAGATCTGTGCTTGGCACACAGTCCAGATAATGCAGAACCAACATCAGGGATCATCGAAGTTTAGCCAGTATACCACCTATAGAAAGTAAAGGTACTCTAATCTTCAATCCACGTACAAAGACATTTTTAAAGTAGAGCTACCTGACACACTGAGTAATCATATTATTTGTTCTTAGACACTAAGATTTTTGAGTTTTTTACATATTTTGAATCTTAAGTGTTTCATCACATACACAGCTTGAAAATATTTTTTCCCATTCTATGGACTGTCTCTGCACTCTTGCTTTCTTTGCAATGAAGTTTAATACAGTTCTACTTATCTGTTTTTCTTTATTGCTGGTGTTTTTGAGATTTCATCCCAAAACAATCTCTAGTTGGTCCAATGTCATGAAAAATGTCTGTTATGGATTGTCCTGGTAGATTTATCATTCTGGACCTTGAACTTAAATTATTATCCATTTTGTGTTTTTTGTTTGTTTATGGGTTCTAACTTCTTGTGCACATGTAGTTCGTCCAATGCAGTTTACAGAAAAGACTATTTCTTCTCCATTTCATGCTCCTGACAATTTTGGAAGATCAATCAACTGAAAATTAATATTTGAAATTTCTATTCTGTTTCATTAGTCTGTGAACTTATTTTGAAGTTATTGACATGCTCTTTGGGTACCTGTCATTTTCAAGTATATTTAGTTATCAGAAATTGTGTTTTCTTCAGTTCTTCTCTGGCTCCTCATTAGCTCTATGTTGGGGAATATTATTTTAAGGTATATTACTTTTGTTTGTGTTGCATTTATTTTTAACTCTGTGAAGCTGTGTTACTGTGCCTGTCTAAAACACCTGATGGTCTTAATAGACTGAACAGCCAATAGAAATTCAGGAGAAAGGACAGGCATGGCTGGCAGGTAGAGAGAATATATAGAAGGAGAAATCTGGGAGGAAAGAAGAAGTAGCCAGAGAAGGAGGAGGACCCATGGGCCAAGCCACTCAGCTACACAGCAAGCCATGGAGTAAGACTAAGATTTACAGAAGTAAGAGAATGGGAAAATCCCAGAGGCAAAAGATAGATGGGATAAGTTAAGGTAAGGAAATCTGGCAAGAAACAAACCAAGCAAAGTCCAGACGTTTGTTGCTTGGGCCAAACAACACCCTCTGGGGAGGGGAAGAGAAGGTGTGGCATCAAGGACACAGACATGTGGAATCAGGTGAAAGGTAACCAGCAGACTTGTTTATTCAGTAGTGGGGAAAGCCTTATACACCCTCCTTCCAGCACTTAGGCTGTGTCTCAGTCTGGTGATATTGTGTGGTCATCCCTTACTGGCTGGGCATGATCCAGAGTTCTGACAGTGCCTATTCCTAGGCTCTCAGGCAAACTCCAGGTTGGCTCATAAGGAAGTACATATATATGCATGCCTTTGCAACTGGTTTGAGCCAATTTTCTTGATCCTATGGGCCTGTTCTACTACAGACATTTATAATTAAGAATAAGCTTTTATTTATTTGGGAGGTGGGTGGCAGGCCCTCAAAGAGATAAAGAACAAAAACAAACAACAAGTTTGGTGTACCAACATAAGGCTCAAATATCCCTAGTGCCTGAAAAAGTTAAAAATTTGGGAGGGGTGTGGAACACAGCTCCTCTATGAAACCCTGCTGTGCAGCAGAGCACTTAAACAACTTTTTCCATGCTAAATAGAAACAAAATATTAAGTAGAAAAATGCCTGTCACAGTACAGGTCACCAGCATTCCATCGCTGGACAGTTGAATGTGGTTCCAGATCAAACAAACCTCAAACTGGGCCACCAGCTTTAGGCTTAGCTCTTAAGAAGCTAGAAGCAGCTGGGTGGTGGTGGTACACGCCTTTAATAGCAGCACCTGGGAGGCAGAGGCAGGCAGATGTTTGTGAGTTCGAGGCCAGCGTAGTCTACAGAGCAAGATCCAGGAAAGGCACAAAGCTACACAGAGAAAACTTGTCTCAAAAAAAACAAAATAAATAAATAGATAGATAGATAGATAGATAGATAGATAGATAAATAAATAAATAAATAAATAAATAAATAAATAAATAAATAAATAAATATAAAAAGAACCTAGAAGCAGGCAAAGCCAGCCAAGAGGGTCATGCAGGGGATCCAGGTACACCTTAGCAGTCTAAAGTTTACTTGTGTGGTTAAAAAAGGTTAAAAGATATGAAGTAAAGCAGGTTCAGATGAAAAAAAAAACCCTCTAAAAAGTTCTAGGGTGCTTAACAATGATGTAGGCTTAAGAAAACAAAGAAAATGGGTATAGATAATCATAGAAAGAAGTAAATAGTTTAAAAATAATAAAATAACATCTTTAAAAAAGAGAAGTAAAATAATAAAAAAAGAATAAGCCATGTAGAGATGAATAATACACAGGGAGTCTGAATCTTATATGTTATTGTGTTGATTTGGAATTTTTTGGATGCTAATGTGCAAATAATAGCTGCTGACAGACATGAGCTTGTGAACAGAATTGCTAAATTGAACCAATCTAGATTCTTTAGGAATGCCTTAACATTCAAAAAGAAGACAAAAAATATATATTTGTCAAATGGGAATCAAAAAAAGCTTTGAGTTTTATTCCCACAGGAGGTGAGAGCTGTGCATTCCTTCAGGAGTAATATGAATCAGGTTTGATCAGGGAAGACTTCCTAAACCTGCCAGGTGGTATCTATCAACAAAGATTATAACTGGTCTTCCCAGGAATTGGCCATTATCTCAAAATTTTCTCAGGGACCCATTAAAATGATACCTCTGCCTACAGACAGCAAGAGGCAAGTCTAGAGAAATCTATGCTCACATTCCCAAGAGTTAGCAGGAGTGGGTGGTCTTTGGTTATTTTGTGGACTATGGGTGTTTGTTATCATTTAGGGCAATATAGTATATTGATACAAATTTAAAGTTATTTTTGTTATATTGTTTTTGTTTCTACTCTGTTTAAAGGATTTTTGTATATTGATAAAAATTTAAGGTTATTTTTGTTACAACACATTGTAAGTATATTTCTACTTTTGTTTGAGGTATTGTGTCTATACAGTTCATTTAAAAATGTAGGGTGAAGTTTTAGTTTTTAAAAGCTATTAGTGGTAGTCATTTATGGAAATCAAAATTTTAGATATGTTAAATATGCTTTGCAGATCATATAGAGATATATGTTTAGATAGATAGATGGTCTTCAAAACTTTCAAAGACCTACAGAATGTGGCATTTAAAATGTTTTGTTAATTTAAGGTTTTTCTGGACAATGAGACACATCTGCTCCTGGCAGCAACTATTTACTTCAGAGATGATAAGCATTGAAGAAACTCCTTGTGGCATTTGCTTTCAATGTGGCAAGGGTAGACATTTGAGTAAGAAATTGTTTTTGCCCGGACTGATTGACAGTATGTTATATAAACTGGACATGCAGAACCCACAGAAATGTCACCACTGAACTTGGCCCAAACAAGGCAAGATGATTCTTTAGAGTTCTTGCTTCACAGAAGAAACTGCCATACATTCTGCAGGACACAGAGGAAAGTGACTGGCAAACTTTACCAATACAGGTGGGACAATCTTTCAAATTTCCTGCTTCATTGAAAAGTCTAGCAGATACTATGGGCCTGTAGGCTGAAGATAAATGCCCCAATGTTGCAGAGAAAATTTGGGTGACTGTCTAGGCAGCCAGATGTCTCTGTCATTTCTTGAGGTTTTGGAAGTTGTTTGCAGTGCACATTTTGTTTATTTAAGTAATATATCCTTCTGGGGCCTTTGATAGAGTTGAGGACTAGATAGTTACAGTTTCACTTTTTTCTTAGACATGATAGAAAGTAAATTAGGTGTAAAATTTTGGATTTATTAAGATAGGATAGATTATGGCATATTTTCTTTAAATTTGCCAGACAGAAATGAATTGGAATTCAGTGCATTGTGAATGTAATCTTTACTTGATAATTATTCTTCCTATGTTAAAGTTAAAACATTTAATTTTTGTTTAGGAAAAAAGGAGGATATGTGAGGAACATTATTTTAAGGTGTGTTACTTTTGTTTATGTTGCATTATTTTTAACTACGTGAAGCTGTATTACTGTGCCTGTCTAAAACACCTGATGGTCTAATAGACTGAACAGCCAATAGAAATTCAGGAGAAAAGAAGGCATGGCTGACAGGTAGAGAGAATATATAGAAGGAGAAATCTGGGAGAAAAGAAGAAGTAGCCAGAGAAGGAAGAGGACCCATGGGCCAAGCAAGTCATGGAGTAAGACTAAGATTTACAGAAGTAAGAGAACAGGAAAATCCCAGAGGCAAAAGATAGATGGAATAAGCTAATGTAAGGAAAGTTGGCAAGGAACAAGCCAAGCTAAGGCCAGGCATTTATAAGTAAGAGTTAGGTGGTGGGCCTCCCCAAATACAAAACAAAACAAAACAAAACAAAACAAAAAAACCAAAAAAAAAAAAAAAAATCCAGCTCTATCTTGTCTTTCCTTAAAATTGCTTCAGGTACTGAGTTCTTCTTTTATTTTAATCCTATACAAATCTTAAGACTGTTTTCTCTATTTCCATAAATAATTACATTATCATCTTGATTATTATAACATTGATTCACATGCACCTTCTAACATTATTAGTCCTTGTAATCCACTAGCATTAAAGATCCTTCTCTTTGCTGTGTCCCCTTAAGCTTTTTTCATTAATGTTTGATAGATATCAGTGTGCTGATCTCTCCTGTATGTGGGTAAATATATCCTTAAATACTTTATTTTATTTTGTGTAATAAAATGTTAGACATGAAAATCCTTGGTTCCTGATCAAAGATCTGACAAAGGCAATGTAATAAGGAAAACTTGTCAAAAACACTAGAAAAATGATGAGTGAAACCATCACTGAATTTCTGTAGATGTTTAATGACTTTTAGAGCAAATTTAGGAGTTCTAAAAATTTCAGAATTTCTAGGCTTCTGCTGAAAGCACACAGTTTTCTTTAAGTTATCGCCATAATGTTTTATTTTTTATTTGGTGGATTAGAAAGTTTATGAATAAAATCAACATATGAATTTCTAGGTCCATATTGTGAATGAATACCCCATATTTAAGGAGAATAACCTTTCCATACTATATGTAAAACATCCCCACCACCCACAAATTACTCCAAGAGCATCTCTCCAAGTGTAGCCGGGTGGTGGTGGTGGCGGTGGCGGTGGCAGCGCCGCCTACGCACGCCTTTAATCCCAGCACTCGGGAAGCAGAGCCAGGCGGATCTCTGTGAGTTCGAGGCCAGCCTGGGCTACCAAGTGAGTCCCAGGAAAGGCACAAAGCCACAGAGAAACCCTGTCTTGAAAAACCAAAAAGAAAAAAAAAAAAAAAAAAAAAAAAAAAAAGCCCTCAGAATCTTAGGTGTAACCACCCTTGAGGTGACTGTGATGTAAGAAACACTGGTTTCCATATCCTTTCAAGTCCTTTCAGCTCTCACCTTGTGACTCCAAGGTCTATATTTCTACTCTTAAGATGTTTTTCTATTTGCCTTATTTTAATTTTAACTTTTCAGTAGAGATTTATTAGGCATGTGGGGCAGAGATAATATTAGTCTAGTCATTTTATAATTTATCAACAGTTGAATTATCAGGCTGTATCTACTAAACACATACAACACAGTACATGCATTTGTGTAAGTGGTTACAAGAGGATATTGTATATATATATATATATATATATATATATATATATATATATATATATATGAAGGATAGCTCAGAGAATGCCACATAGAAGGCCGAAAATACACAGGTATTTTGAGACTATACAAACCTGAGATAACAAAGCCTTCTGAGGCCCTTGTTCATTTAAAATATGAATTTATGAGAGGGCAGCCATTATCCTGTTCTATCTCATAGTTATTACCATATGTACATTGTTTTAAGCATCTCCAGACCAGTTTGATTGCCCACTTTGGGAATAAACTCTTCTTGGTAGCCACCTGAGAACTGGAACAGAAATGTGGAAGATGTTGGGAGTTTCCAAATAATGAGATAACATTGGATTGGCCTCAGAAAAGGGATACTAAGCACAAATGATCTTGCCTGGTGTCCACTTCTTTAGACTTGTAAAGTGGATGCTCAACAAACTTGTCACCTGTCATGTGCTGACCTAGGCAGGTGAAAACAGTAGTCATTCTTGAAAAAGCAGAGTTTACATACATTGACCTTTTTGTTTGTCTGTTTAAAGGTTCTGAATGGTGCATCAGGCACAGCATGCACAGAACCTTCTTGGGCAGACCCTGCAGATGTGACTCTGTTAGCCACATAAGTCTCTGCAGTTATCCAGAGCCAGGCCGTTCAGAAGGCAGTCCAGCAACTGTCAGCAAGACAGCCTGGCCCATGAGGGCAAGCACTTGTCTGCACATTCTCAGGCTGTTTGTCAAATTATGTTATAGAAACACCTTCAGCCATTTCCCTGATAAGTATAAATTTCTTCATTGGCTACATTTACAGTGGTGATTTAGAGCCTTTATAAATAATCACCTGGGGCAAATGGCCCGATGGTTGATGTCTTAATCATCTTCTGAAGCTAGCACTACATACTATGCGTGCTTTGGCCTCCTGCCTCAGCTCGGAAACATCACTACTAACACAAACATGATTTACAGGTGATCTCTTTTTAATAGGTGGGAGACTGTGGTATAATTGAGGCCTTCGACTGTGGGTCAAAGAGACTGCTTTGCTCCCAAAGGTGTTGTAAATTACAGTTGTGGCAGCTCAATCATTATGGCAAATGCTCCAGCCTCAGTTTCCTTGTCTATAAAAGGAGGAAGTTGCAAGATGTAGGTCACCTATCAACTCTGATTTCAACATTTCCATGGGTGCCTTCTCTTCACAGATAGTGCAACCCCCATCCAAAGTTGTTTTTTTTTTTTATCTGTTCAAAGAGAGAAAGAAAGACCATGAAGATTTCTTATGTTCTAATTCACTGATATATTGTAACATGAAGTATCATATTTTTAAAACATGCAGAGGACCAAGAAAATCAATTCATGTGTACATACCTATGTGGAAATATATACACATATGTCACACACATACTCGTGTATAATTTTCTGATTGCTTTCTTTTCTTCTTGGTTTCTCTTTATGAACATAACCCCGAAAGTACTCTTTCTCTTTGGAGTAGTGTTTCTGAGACGTCCCATACTTGTACCCATTTACATGGTTTCCTATAAACTAGTTTTCCATAATTTTTTGTTTCTAAAGAAAATTTTGGTGTTAGAAACTGAAATCCAAATATATTTAAGGTGAACATTCTGTAGGCAGAGACTACTTTGTGCTCTGTTTACTATATACTCAACTCCTAGAATAGTGTCTGAAACTTATAAGGGATTCCACAAATTTTGCTGAATGAAATGTATGATTTAGTCATGTTTATAAAGAAAGGAAAAGAAGAAAGTGAGTACCATATCAGGTCATCTATGCTGTTCACAAACCATTCTGTTCTCAGGTCTCTGACATTGGGCTCCCGTCCGCTGACTTCCTCCGTGAGGGATGGGCTGCCATAAACTATCCCTGGCCACCGGGCGATGCCCTATAAGTTATTATAGGGCAGAGATTTCTCCATCACCTTGTGTCTGCTCAGCTGAGAATCCTTTATGGATTAAGCAGCCTATGATAACCTTAGCATGATGGACAGCTGACTATTACAAACCATCATATTGACACAGAGTAGGAAGAAACGGAACTAACTTTAGCAAAGTGTAAGGGAAAGTCCAGGTAAGTTATGTTTTCTTTCTTTTTACATTATTGTATGATAACTCTTCTGGAAGACATTGCGACTTTGTTCAGAAAAACAAAATGTAAGAAAGTAATATAAAGTATGGGAAAATCAATCAAAGGAACAAGAGTTGAGAGTTCAACTTCTCTCAAAACAACACAGACACTGGGAAGATGTGGGATGGGGCTGGATATGGTTCTATGGTAGAGTGCTTGTCTAGGATGCACAAAGAATGTGCTAAATAAAGTAACCAGAACTGAAAAGACAAAAAATAGTGTATCTTTGCAAATACAACTTGAACATTTTCCATAAAAATAATATATCCAGAATTTTGTTTGGAAGTTTTTTGTTTTTTTGTTTTTGTTTTTGTTTTTTTTTTTTGTTTGTTTGTTTTTTTTTTTTTTTAAACATTTATTTTTAGATCCTGACTTCTATATATCCAGAATTTTGTTGGGAACTTGAAAAAACTACTGTGGTGATATTTTAATTGTGCTGAAATGTGATTTTATTTGTATGTTAATAAGTGAAGTTTGCCTGGAGATCAGAAGTCATAGCAAGCCAGAGACAGCAGTCAGGCGGTGGTAGCCCACATGCTTAATCCAATCACATGACAGGCAGAGTCTCTGTGTGGTCAAGGACACAACCAAGCATGGTGACACAAACCTTTAATCCCAGTACCAACCATAGAGACCTAGAGGTCTGTATAGACAGGCAGTGATGAGGAAGTCATGTGGCTGGGCTTAGAGCCAATGAGAAAGCAGAACAAGGAAGCAATAGAAACACAAGTCAGACATTATTAGGTCTCTCTCTGGGGGAAGCTCCTTCTGGTGGTAAGCTAAAGCTAGGTGGCTCTTGCTCTGATCTCTGTGGCTTTAACTTTGTATTTGGCTCTGTGTTTCTTATTTAAGACTGTTTAGAAATTTGTCTACAAAATACTATTTGTTTGTTTGCTTGCTTTTAGAACCCTACCTCTGTTTACCCCCTTTCTCTCCTCTTAGTCCTTGCCCTTGATCTTCTCTCTGCCCTCATATCCAGTCCTCCTCTGTTTCTATTCAAGGAGGGGAGGCCTCCCATGGATATCAACTAGCCATGGTATATCATGTTGGAGGCTGGATAAGGGTCCCCAAAACCAGTAAAAGAGTCAGAGATAGTCCCTGCTCCCACTGTTAGGAGTCCCACAAGACTACAATGCTATACACAAGTAACATATGTTCAGAGGACCTATATCTGTCCCAAACAGGCTCCCTGGTTGTCCAGTCAGTCTCTGTGAGCTCTTATGAGCCCAGGTTAGTTGATTCTGTGGGTTTTTAGTGGTTTCCTTGACTCCTCTGGCTCCTAAAATCCTTCCTCCCACTCTTCTGCAGGATTCCCTATGGTCCTCCTACTGTTAAACTGTGAGTCTCTGCTTCTGTCTCTATCAGTTGTTAGATGAAGCATCTCTGATTACCATTGGGCTAGGTAGGCATCAATCTATGAGTACAGAAGAATATCATTAGGAATAATTGCATTTCACTGACTTTTTTTGGCCAGTTGTGTTTGGTTCTAGCCTAGACCTCAGGGATATCCCACCTCTGCTTCTTATGATATGGGTATCAAGATGGACCTGTCATTGGTTGGCCACTCCTATAATTTCTGAATCACATATACCCCAGCACATCTTACAGGCAGGGCAAATTGTAGGTTGAAGGTTATGTGGCTGAGTTGGTGTCCCAATCCCGCCACTAGAAGTCTTGCCTGGTTCCAGGAGATGGCCAGTTCAGGCTCCGTATACTCCATTGTTAGGAGTCTTAGCTAGGATCAGCTTCAAAGATTCCTAGTAACTTCCATTGTCATTGGTTCCTAGTTCATCCCCTAGATGACCCCCAATTTCAGTTGTCTCTCCCGTCCTCTCAACCTCCATCCTTCCCACACCTCATTGCTCCTGTTCACATCCTCCTCACCCCTCCTCCACTTGCAATGTTTATTCTATTTCCCCTTGCCAAGGAGATTTGTATCTTCCCCTGATGAGCTCTCCTTGTTACTTAGCTTCTCTAGGTGTGTGGATTGTAGCATGATTATCCTTCAGCATACAGCTAATATCCACTTATAAGTGAGTACATACTACTGTCTTTCTGGGTCTGAGTTACCTCACTTAGGATTTTTTTCTTGTTTTATCCATTTGCCTGCAAATTTTGTAATATCATTGTTTTTAATAGCTGAGAAGTACTCCACTATGTAAAGGTACCACAATTTCTTTATCCATTCTTTTGTTGAGATACATTGAAGTTGTTTCCAGTTTCTGGCTATTATAAATAAAGTTGACTGGGCGGTGGTGGTGCATGCCTTTAATCCCAGCACTTGGGAGGCAGAGGCAGGTAGATCTTTGTGAGTTCAAGTCCAGACTGGTCTACAGAGCGAGATCCAGGAAAGGCGCAAAGCTACACAGAGAAACCCTGTCTCGAAAAACCTATATATATATACAAAGCTGCTTGCTATGATCATAGTCAAGCAATTGTCCATGTGATATGATGGAGCATCCTTTGGGTATATGCACAGAAGTGTTATAGCTGGGTGTTGAAGTAGACTGATTCCCAATTTTCTGAGAAACTGCCATATTGATTTCCAAAGTTGCTGTACAAATTTTCAGTCACACCAGCAATGGAGAAGTGTTGCCCTTTCTCCACATCCTCTCAAGCATAAACTGTCATTCTGACAGATGTAAGCTCATGTGGTAGTTTAAATGTAACTGATGTCCCCATAATCTCACAGGGAGTGGCACTATTAGGAGGTGTGGCTTTGTTGGAGTTGGTATAACCTTGGTAAAGGAAGTGTGTTACTGTGCAGGCAGGCTTTGAGGTTTCCTATGCTCAGGATACCATCCAGTGAGACCATCAACTTCCATTTGCTTGCAAGATATAGCACTGTTTGCTCCAGTGCCATGTCTGCCTGCAAGACACAATGGTCCCCACCATAATAATGGACTGAACCTCTGGGGCTGTAAGTGAGCTACCACAATTAACTATTTTCTTTATAAGTTGCCACAGTCATGGTGTCTCTTCACCGTAATAGAAAACCCTAACTGAGACAGATGGAATCCTAGAGTCATTTTGACTTACATGTCCCTGATGGCCAAGGATGTTGAACATTCCTTCCAGTGCCATTTGAGATGCCTCTGTTGAGAATTCTCTGTTTATATCGGTACCCCATTTTAAAATAGGATTATCTTGTTTTTTGATGTCTAGTTTCTTGAGTTCTTTATATATTTTGGAAATTAACCCTCTGTCTGATGTGGAGATGGTAACGATCTTTTTCTATTCTGTAGGCTTCATTTTGTCCTATTCATGGTGTCCTTTGCCTTACAGAAGCTTTTTGATTTCATGAGGTCCCATTAACTGTTGATCTCAGTGCCTGTGCTATTGGTGTTCTGTTTAGGAAGTTGTCCCCTGTGCCAGTGCATTTAAGGCTATTCCTTACTTTCTCTTCAATCCAGTTCAGTGTATCTGGTTTTATGTTGAGGTCTTTGATCCACCTGGACTTGAATTTTGTTCAGAGTGGTAGATATGGATCTACTTGCATTCTTCTACATGTTGTTAGACCAGGACCGTTTGTTGAAGATGCTTTATTTTTTTTCCTATTGTATAATGTTGGCTTCTTTGTCAAAAATCAGGTGTCCATAGGTGTGTGGATTTAAGTCTTTGTCTTTGATTAGATTCCATCGATCACCGTTTGTTTTAGTTCTGTGGGGAATTTTATATTTTGTACTTTTTACAGAATAATATGGTGTTTTAATTAAGAATAATCAGGATACTTTAGCTGTCTCTGTCTTGATTATAGTTTATGGCATACATGTATATCTCAGTCCCTGATTGTGTGACAGCACCCTCTATCTTTCCATTCATCATACTTCTAAGATACTAATGTGCTTCTTCTGAGAGTGGGGCAGAATACAGAGTCTCTGGCTCATCCTTGGGTTTGAAAAATTAGACAGTCTCCCCATGCCCTGCAGCTTGAGTTGTCTCTAAGAAGAATTTGCTCCCATGTGACTTCTGTTCCTTCAGAGCTTTATGGCAGACAGGCCCTGGACCTTGAGGCCAGCTCTGCAAACCTCAGTCCTGTATGTTTTCCTGCAATACCTCCCCCATGTCACCAAAATCTCCTACCAGACTCCTTTAAAGAATCTTAGAAGTGAAGTTCATTAGGACTTGATTCTGGCATCACCTCAGGATGTTTCTCTGCCTCTCCTCCATGATCAGGGTCCTCCTTAAGACCCAGGTCAAAGGTGGATACTCAGCATGTCCCCAGTTCTTCCTAGTATACTTGTCTTGCCTTAAGATATGGAGACAAGAGCTGTGGTTATGAATGAAGATGCTAGAACTATGGCAGCAAAGATTGAACTCGCCTGGGAATTTTCTGCTGCAGGATAAGTGATTCTGTGCCTTTCTTCCCATTACAACCTTCAAAAGAGGGATGTGAGGGCTGAATGAAAATATGGGACATATGAAGGTAGTTTATGAATGCTGGTAATGATGGTTCAGGAAGCAGGAAGGACACCCTTGCCCAATGATTGCACAGAAAGAACACCTGCATGATTTGTGAAGAACATGACCTAGTTAAGGATAATAAATGGTGCATTATTTATTAGCAAGAAAGGTTCTCAAAATGTACCTTCTTAATTACTCCTTTCGAGACTGGCATTAACATTAGGCTTAATAGAACTTTTATAAGTTCATGGTAGAGTGATTTTCTTAAATGAAAAATGATAAAATAAATGTAAACAATTAAGATCCCCTGAGCAAGATAAACCTTTGGCAGACACTCTTTTAAGGCCACATTATTTCAGGATAAAAGTTGCTAAATTTTTCACCAATTGCTAAAATTTCACCTTCTATGAACATTACGCATGAACAATAATTATTTGTTTATAGAATTGATAGATATGGCTGACATCAATAATCAGTAGATCATTTTAGGTAGATAATGTATCTCTAAAAAGAAGGCCAGATATTTCTGTACCTAGAATATTAAAATAGAACTCTTTCCATCTCAAGGAATACCTCATCTCTGGGGCTGGCGACATAAATGTCCTCACAAAGCTAAGGTCATGCAGGCTAAAACTGTGTACTGAACGTTTTCAGCTGCAAAGTCAGATTGTCATGGAATACTGATACCAATTAGCTTCAAATTTCACATAAACAAGGAACATTTTACTGAGGAAATACTTATCAGCTATTGAAAAGTTTTTAAATAAGTGTGCTCCTAATATTGGATATTTTTAATGTCAGTATATCTCAAATATTTAAGGGGACATATTTATAGTCAAATCTTATTCATTACTTATTTTGAATTTCAAATCGAACTGGGCCTCTTGTATATTTATTTGCCACATCTAGAGTCCTACTCCAAAAGTCCAATTTCTCTCTCATAGGCTCTTTCTGTTAAGTTTCCTTCTATGACCCAACTGGTTTGGAATACTTGCAGATAGATACATTGGGCATGTAAATCTATGGCCCATTATTAGGCAAAATCCAGTCTCTGGTGTACGTCTCCCACTCTGCATTCTTCCTCACGCAGCTTTTAACTGTCTGAGATACTTAACTCAAGTCCCAGTCATGTACTTTAATAATCAAAACACATAGTCACTCCACACTCATTTCATCCGCAAACCACACTCATCTTTTCTACAACCCTTGCCCTTCCTCGCTCAGCATTCATTCCCTATTTCTAAAATGCATCTGTGATTTCTCATCCTCGAACTTGCTCAACCACAGTGACCCCAGTCTGCCCTTGACCTTTCTTGTAGAAGGCGCTTCTATGCAATTTCTTCACTTTTTTTTTTTTTTTACCTTTCCAAACTATTATTCAGCCTACCCTTTACTTTGCCAAACAATAGAGTCTTGGGAATCTTTCCATCACCCCATCATTTTCCTAATATCTCTATCTTTCTTCCTAAATTCAGGAACTCATGAAAGGATAATGTCTCTAAATGACATGATTTTCTGACAAAAGCCCAGCAAAAACAAAAACAAAAACAAACAAACAAACAAAAAAAAACCTCTTCATGAAAAATTATCCAAGGTGGATAGCCAAGCCAAAAAAAAATAAAAAAATAAAAACTCTTCATGAAAAATTATCAAGGAAAAATAGCTAATGAAAATCACAAATACGGACTGAATAGTATAAGAATAAAAAGAGATAGAGAAAGCCACAGAAATATTTAGGTGGGGCTGATACTGTAAATGTGTCCCAATTTAGTTGTGTATAGGTGCTAATTTTGTATAACTATTTTTATATGCACACAACACCTTTAAATGAATATGAAAAACAGATGGAGAATCTTGAGAGGTGTTTACATGACTTGCTTTAGGTAAAAAATGAGTTCTTTTTTTTCTGCACATTTTTAAAAAATTATTTTATTTTATTTTACAATATAATTTAATTCTACATATCAGCCACGGATTCCCTTGTTCTTTCCCCTCCCGCCCCCTTCCCCTTCCCCCCAGCCCACCTCCCATTTCCATCTCCTCCAAGGCAAAGACTCCCCCGAGGATTGAGATCAACCTGGTAGATTTAGTCCAGGCAGGTCCAGTCCCCTCCTCCCAGGCTGAGCCAAGTCTCCCAGGATAAGCCCCAGGTTTCAAACAGCCAACTCATGCAATGAGCACAGGACCCGGTCCCACTGCCTGGATGCCTCCGAAACAGATCAAGCCAGTCAACTGTCTCAACTATTCAGAGGGCCTGATCCAGTTGGGGGCCCCTCAGCCATTGGTTCATAATTCATGTGTTTCTATTCATTTGGCTATTTGTCCCTGTGCTTTATCCAACCTTGGTCTCAACAATTTTCGCTCATATAAACCCTCCTCTTTCTCGCCAATTGGACTCCCGGAGCTCCACCCAGGGCCTAGCCATGGATCTCTGCACCCAGTTCCCTCAGTCATTGGATAGGGTTTCTGCCACGACTGTTAGGGTATTTGGCCATCCCATAGCCAGAGTAGGTCAGATCGGGCTGTCTCTCAACCATTGCCAGCAGTCTATTGTGGGGGTGTCTTTGTGGATTTCTGTGGGTCTCTCTAGCACTTCGCTTCTTCCTATTCTCATGTGGTCTTCATTTACCATGGTCTCCTGTTCCTTGTTCTCCCTCTCTGTTCTTAATCCACCTGAGATCTCCCGCTCCCCCAAGCTCTATTTCCCTCGACCCTCGCCCTTCATTACCTCCACTCACGTCCAGGCTGTTCATGTAGATCTCATTCATTTCTCCGTCATTGGGAGATCCCCGTGTCTTTCTTGGGGTTCTGTTTTCCAGGTAGCCCCCCTGCTTTTATGAGTAGCAGTCCAGTCATCCTTGTTTAACATCTAGTATCCTCCTATGAGTGAGTACATGCCATGTTTGTCTTTCTAAGTCTGGGTTACCTCACTCGGGATGATTTTTTTTTTCTAGATCCATCCATTTGCCTGCAAACCTCAGGATGTCATTGTTTTTCTCTGCTGAGTAGTATTCCATTGTTTATATGTACCACATTTATTTATCCATTCTTCAGTTGAAGGGCATCTAGATTGTTTCCAGGTTCTGGCTATTACAACCAATGCTGATATGAACATAGCTGAGCAAGTGCCCTTATGGTATGATTGAGCATTCCTTGGGTATATGCCCAAGAGTGGTATAACTGGGTCTTGGGGGAGATTGATTCCCAGTTTTTTAAGAGAGCACCATATTGATTTCTAAAGTGTTATACATGCTTGCTTTCCCACCAGCAGTGGAGGAGCGTTCCCCTAGCTCCACATCCTCTCCAGCATAAGGTATCTTCAGTATTTTTGATCTTAGTTATTCTGACAGGCGTAAAGTGGTATCTCAGAGTTGTTTTGATTTGCATTTCCCTGATAATTAGGGGTGTTGAGCAATTCCTTAAATGTCTTTCAGCCATTTGAGTTTCCTCTGCTGAGAATTCTCTGTTTAGTTCTATAGCCCATTTCTTAATTGGACTGTTAGGCATTTTGATGTCTAATTTCTTGAGTTCCTTATATATTCTGGATATCAGTCCTCTGTCAGATGTGAGGTTGGTGAAGACCTTTTCCCATTCTGTAGGCTGTCGCTTTGCCTTGTTGACCATATCCTTTGCTCTACAAAAGCTTTTCAGTTTCAAGAGGTCCCAATGATTGATTGTTTCTCTCAGTGTCTGTGCTACTGGTGTTATATTTAGGAAGTGATCTCCTATGCCAATGAGTTCAAGACTACGTCCTACTTTCTCTTCTAGCAGGTTCAGAGTAGCTGGATTTACATTGAGGTCTTTGATCCACTTGGACTTAAGTTTTGTGCATGGTGATAGATATGGATCTATTTGCAGCCTTCTACATGTTGATATCCAGTTATGCCAGCACCATTTGTTGGAGATGCTTTCTTTTTTCCATTGTATACTTTTGGCTTCTTTGTCAAAAATTATATGTTCATAGGTGTGCGGATTAATATCAGGGTCTTCAATTCGATTCCATTGGTCCACATGTTGGTTTTTAGGCCAGTACCAAGCTGTTTTCATTACTATAGCTCTATAGTGGAGCTTGAAGTCAGGGATCGTGATGCCTCCAGAGGTTGTTTTATTGTACAGGATTCTTTTGGGTATCCTGGGTTTTTTGTTTTTCCATATGAAGTTGAGTATTATTCTTTCCAGGTCTGTGAAGAATTGTGTTGGTATTTTGAGGGCGATTGCACTGAATCTGTAGATTGCCTTTGGTAAAATTGCCATTTTTACTATGTTAGCCCTGCCTAACCATAAGCATGAGAGATCTTTCCATTTTCTGACATCTTCTTCAATTTCTTTTTTCAGGGACTTTAAGTTCATATAGGTCCTTCACTTGCTTGGTTAGTGTTACCCCAAGGTATTTTATATCATTTGTGGCTATTATAAAGGGTGATGTAACTCTGATTTCCTTCTCAGCCTGTTTGTCAGTAGTATATAGGAGGGCTATTGATTTTTTGAGTTGATCTTGTATTCTGCTATGTTGCCAAAGGTGTTTATAAGCTGTATCCGTTCCTTGGTGGAATCTTTGGGGTCACTCAAATATACTATCATGTCATCTGCAAATAGGGAAAGCTTGACTTCTTCCTTTCCATTTTGTATCCCCTTAGTCTCTTTATGTTGTCTTATTGCTCTGGCTAGAACTTCAAGTACTATATTGAATAAATATGGGGAGAGCAGACAGCCTTGCTTCTTCATTCCTGATTTTAGTGGAATCGCTTTGAGTTTCTCTCCATTTAATTTGATGTTGGCTGTTGGCTTGCTGTAAATTGCCTTTATTATGTTTAAGCATGTTCCCTTTATTCCTGATCTCTCTAGGACCTTTATCATGAAGGGGTGTTGGATTTTGTCAAATGCCTTTTCTGCATCTAGTGAGATGATCATGTGGTTTTTTTCTTTCAGTTTGTTTACATGGTGTATTACATTGACAGACTTTCATATGTTGAACCAACCTTGAATCCCTGGGATGAAGCCTACTTGATCATGGTGGATAATTGTTTTGATGTGTTCTTGGATTCAGTTTGTCAGTATTTTATTGAGTATTTTTGCATCAATGTTCATGAATGAGATCGGTCTGAAGTTTTCTTTCTTTTTTGTATCCTTATTTGGTTAGGAATCAGGGTAATTGTAGCCTCATAGAAGGAGTTTGGTAATGTTCCTTCTGTTTCTATTGTGTGGAACAATTTAGAGAGTATTGGTATTAACTCTTCTTTGAAGATCTGGTAGAATTCTGCACTGAAACCATCTGGTCCTGGGCTTTTTTTTTGTTGGGAGAATTTAATGACTGTTTCTATTTCCTTAGGGGTTATTGGACTATTTAAATAGTTTATCTGGTCTTGATTTAACTTAATTATGTGGTACCTATCCAGAAAATTATCCATTTCTTTTAGATTTTCCAGTTTTGTGGAGTAGAGGTTTTTGAAGTATGACCTGATGACTCTCTGGATTTCCTCGATGTCTGTTGTTATGTACCCCTTTTCATTTCTGATTTTGTTAATTTGGATGCTTTCTCTGTGTCTTTTGGTTAGTTTGGATAAGGACTTGTTTATCTTGTTGGTTTTCTCAAAGAACCAACTCTTTGGTTCATTAATTTTTGTATTGTTCTCTTTGTTTCTATTTTTTTTGATTTCAGCTCTCACTTTGATAATTTCCTGGCATCTAATCTTCCTGGGAGACTTTGCTTCTTGTTGTTCTAGAGCTTTCAGGTGTGCTGTTAAGTCACTAGTGTGAGATTTCTCCAACTTCTTTTTGTGGGCATTTAGTGCTATGAATTTCCCTCTTAGCACTGCTTTCATAGTGTCCCATAAGTTTGGGTATATGGTGTCTTCATTTTCATTGATCTCTAGGAAGTCTTTAATTTCTTTCTTATTTCTTCCTTAACGCAGTGGTGATTCAGTTGAGCATTATTCAATTTCCATGAGATTGTAGGTTTGCTGTAGTTTTTGTTGTTGTTGAAATCTAACTTTAAACCATGGTGGTCTGATAAAACACAGGAGGTTATTCCAAATGTTTTGTATCTGTTGAGATTTGCTCTGTGGCCAAGTATGTGGCTGATTTTAGAGAAGGTTCCATGGGGTGCTGAGAAGTAGGTATATTCTTTTTTTGTTAGGATGGAATGTTCTGTAGATATCAATTAAGTCCATTTGAGTCATAACATCAGTTAAGTCCTTTATTTCTCTGTTAAGTTTTGATTTGGGAGATCTGTCCAGTGATGAAAGTGGGGTGTTGAAGTCTTCCACTATTAATGTGTGGGGTTTTATATGTGGTTTCAGCTTTAATAATGTTTCTTTTACATATGTGGGTGCCCTTGTGTTTGGGACATAAATGTTCAGAATTGAAACTTCATCTTGGTGGATCTTTCCTATGATGATTATATAATGCCCTTCTTGATTTCTTTTGATTGAGTTTAGTTTCAAGTTTATTTTGCTGGATATTAGGATGGCTACACCTGCTTGTTTCTTAAGACCTGTTTGATTGGAAAGTCTTTTCCCAGCCTTTTATTCTTAGGTAGTGTCTATCTTTGAATTTGAGGTGTGTTTCTTGTATGCAGCCGAAAGATGGGTCCTACTTTCATATCCATTCTATAAGCCTATATCTTTTTATAGGTGAATTAAGTCCATTGATATTAAGGGATATTAATGACTAGTGATTGTTCATCCCTGTTATTTTTTGGTGGTAGTGTGTGTCTACTTCTCTTCTTTGGGGTTTACTGTTGTGGCTTTATCTATTGCCTGTGTTTTCGAGGGTGTATCTGACTTCCTTAGGTTGGAATTTTCCTTCTAGTGCTTTCTGTATGGCTGGGTTTGTGGGTAAGTATTGTTTAAATCTGACTTTCTCTTGGAATGTTTTGTTCACTCTGTCTAGGATTGAAATTTTGGCTGTCTATATTAGTCTAGGCTGCCATCCATGGTCTCTTAGTGTCTGCATTACATCTGTCCAGGTCCTCCTGGCTTTCAAAGTCTCCATTGAGAAATCGGGTGTTATTCTGTTGGGTTTGCCTTTATAGGACACTTGGCCTTTTTTCTTTGCTGCTCTTAATATTCTTTCTTTATTCTGTACATTTAGTTGTTTAATTATTAAGTGTTGAGGGGACTTTTTTGGGTGTCTAGTCTGTTTGGTGTTCTATAGGCTTCTTGTATCTTCATAGGCATTTCCTTCTTTAAGTTGGGAAAGTTTTCTTCTATGATCTTGTTGAATATATTTTATGTGCTTTTGAGTTGGTATTCTTCACCTTCTTCTATCCCTATTATTTATAGGTTTGGTCTTTTCATGGTGTCCCAAATTTCTTGGACATTTTGGGTCATGACTTTGTTGGCTTTAGTGTTTTCTTTGAATGATGAATCTATTTCTTCTACCATATCTTCAACGCCAGAGATCCTCTCTTCCATCTCTTGCATTCTGTTGGTTATGCTTGCATCTGAAGTTCCTGATCATTTACTCAGATTTTCTATTTCCAGCATTCCCTCTGTCTGTGTCCTCTTCATTTTTTCTATTTTCCTTTTCAGTTCTTGGACTGTTTCCTTCATCTGTTTCATTGCTTTTTCATGATTTTCTTCCAGGGCTTTATTGTTTTCTTCTACTTTATTTGTCCTTTCCTCTAGTTTTTTATAGCAGTCTTCCCATTTTTTGTTTGTCTTTTCCTCTATATAAGCCTCTACCTTCTTCATGATGTTATTTTTAAGGCTGTTCTCTTCAGCTTCTTCCAATTTTTGATGTTCAGGTCTAGATGTTGGAGGAGGGCTAGGTTCTGGTGATGCTCTATTGCTCTTCATTTTGTTGTATGTACTTCTGCTTTGACGTCTGCCCATCTCCTTGTGGTTCGTTCTTGGTCTTATCAGTGCACTTGGTCCAGATGGAGCTGACAGATTCATGAAGTCTCTCTCTCTTGTACAGATGAGAGGTCTCTTGTCCAGATGGGAAGTCGGGGGCAGGATGGGAGCTCTTGTCCAAGTGGGAAGTCTGGGGAAGGATGGGCGCTGGGACCCGGTTCTAAGTCTCAGGAAGTGGCTGGGGTCTCGAGTGGATGGGCGTGGGGACAGGGCGTGGAGATTGTAGGGTCTGCCGGGGGTCTTGGAGAAGGGGAGCCTTCCCGGTAGGGGTGGGGGTAGAAGTGATCCTGCCTGGTGCCCAGAACCTGGGGCCAAGTTAGGCAGGTCTTCCCTGGGGTGGCTTGTGCCCAGGGATGGGATCTGGGCTCAGAATGAGTTCTTATGTGAATCAGAAGGAAAGGTAAACAAAGTACCTATTTTATGCTATATCATTGAGTCCCTCTTTGTTTACAAACTAATAAGTAGTTAGGTCCTGCCAGATGCCTCAGTCTGTTTTCTTGACCTGATTTAGCACCATCCCCTATAAAAACATTTCTTTCCAAACCAGCCTTATTATGTTAAACAGCTTTTCCATCACTGTGCAAAACACCAGATATAAACTACTTAGATGAGGAAAGATTCATTTTAGCTCATGGTTTCTGAGACTTCAGTCTGGGGTCATTTCAGTCAAACAAATGATAATTTGTTTTTGGCTCTGTGATGAGAGAGGATATCACATTGGTGTCTGGGGCAGAAGATAAAAATTTCTCAGAGCAGAATGAAGTAAAAAGAGAATTTCTGTTATTAAAAAAATGCCTAGTAATCAACATATTAATCAACTCAAGAGATCTGATGCCTTGTGATCTAATCACCTGCCCAAAGCCCCAAGTCTAGGCATTGGAGACCAAACCCTCAACGCATGAGCTTTTAAGAATCCCAATCACAACACTTATCTTTTCCAATCATCCTGGATTTCTCATGGACCCACCTTACACTTGACATCCACACTCACAGGGGTAATTGTCCCAACTTTTTCAGCTACTCCTGTGAAGCCTTTATCAGCTTTCACTTGGCTCACAAAGAGTTTCCTGCTCACTTTGGTCTTGCTTTTACATCTGTCTCCTCTAACAGTACTGACCAGTAGCTACAGTGCTCATTCATTAAATGCCTAAGTGAGTACTCCAGCACATATGCGAAGAACATTTCTTTGGCCACTGGGCCTAACCAAGTCAGTCTGGGATACCTTGGAGAGTGCTGGGTGGTATTTTTATCCTTAGTCTCCCAATTCAATTTAATTCTAATATTCTGAGACCATATACCCTCCCCCCTTTAATTTAATTTAAGCCTCACTTACTAGATCACACTTTTTATAGTATGAAAGAATGACAAAGGCTTCCTACCTATCTGGAATTGCTCTTACCCCATCTCTGAGCTTTTCTTGTTGCCTAGTTGCCTGAGTTCCTGATCTTTTCTTTTGCCAGCTGTACACTGAAGACAATTGGTGCAGCACCTATGAATTCTAGATGGGAATTAGTGATGTTCATTGCTATTGGTGACAGCTTGCCCCCTGCTGGGCACCATGTTTAGCATATCACACACAAGTAACATGAAAGCAAGGTTTTCTGGTGAGCCTTTCACTCATTTGGTGAAGAGAGATAAGAGGCAGAATAGTGGCTGCCATAGGTTCAATGTTTCCATTTCCTCTGAATTCTTCAATTGAAATGCACTGTCAGTCTCACAATGTTTGGGAGTTAGTCCAGTGGGAGACAACTACAAGGATGGGGTGAAAGCACTCAAGATTGGGCTTGCTTTCTTAATGATACATATAAAGTACAAACAAGGCTTGGCAACCTGCGACTCAAAAGGGGGTCCTAAAGGAACCAGCTCTATTAGGATCTTCACCTCCAAGTTTCAGCCTCAAGAATTATAAACAATAACTATTTACTTTTAATAAACCACCCCATCTATGGCTCTTAATAATTGCAGTGTAAACTAATGGCATGTCAAAGTCAGGTTCTCGGCTGCCAAAATCCATGTTTGTTCCATGACTCTCCTTGAGGGAGAACAAGCGTCAATCTCAAAGTCAAGATCAAGAACAAAGAGCAACAGTAGGCTAGTGTTGAAGAGGCATAAGCAGAAAGTATCCTTGGTAAATACAACCAGAGCTCATGAGGACAGTAGTAGGAGTCATTCCACATCTTTCTTCACCTCAGGTGACATCTTCTGCAACCCACTTAGAGCTTACTTGAAATCCTTTTATGTGTTCTTGCCAGCATTTACTCCCAATCTTGAATTTTTCTTTGTGCCTAAATATCCTTTTATCCCCTTCCTAGGACCTTTGTGCCTATATTTCTGCAAATCACATTTCTGGCATCTTCCATAGTCTTCTGTATCTAGTTGCTCCCAGGGTCTAATTTCTGCTCAGAGGGACAGTACACTTACTCTGGAAACTGCCAATGAGCTCATGTTTCCTTATGATTTTTGTTCTATGTAAAATTATCTGCTTACCCTTTGATCAAAAGAGCAGACAGACCAAAAATGCCCCTGTGGAGAAGGGTCTGCCCTTGTCTTTTTGGAGCATCTCCTGACTTTAGCTCCCCTGGACATTTCAGAGAGGAAACCCTACTGCCCATTGGGCCAGCTTTCCTTTCACTTTCCCAATAGGGATGGTATCTCTGAGCTGTGGTTTTCACACATGCCCAGCATGCTGCCAGCAGGGATCAAAGAGAGAGTCAAAAGAGGCAGAAAGAGCAAAAATCCAATTCTGATGCCTTTGCAGCTGGCAGTCATTTAACATTTCATCTCCATGAGTTTCCCAGGGTGCATGCTGGGGCTGGCTGCGTTGAAACCTTGACCCTTCCCTGCTTGTTGTCTTCCTTCCCTCTGGAGCATGTAGAGATGTACACTATCAGTCAAAGAGACACGTGTGGGTGACAGAGAACACAGCAATCAACTCGGTACCCTAGCCAAATTGTTTTCAATTATTTCAGACTGAAAATTACCTTTTCTCTGTTCCTTTGCTGTCCTCACCTTGTCTTGCCCCTTCAGCAACTCTGGTTTCCATTCTAGCTTGATGAGGTCAAAATACCACAAAAATCATCCATTCTCACCTAAGTCTTATCTATTTTTTTTTCTTGAAATATCAAAGAATTCAGTGTGCTCTCAGAAGTATGGCATATCAAGAGTCTGGGTTCTGTGGTCCTCATTTGAACTTTCCGAGGCTCCTGCAACACAGGCTTCCAGTTCAGTCAGTTTGATGTGATGACTTTTGAGTTTGGCGTTTAAGGAACTATGAAATAAACATCAATACAATGCTGGCTCTTGTTTCATTTGAACTACTTAGCCCTCTAGGGCAGATTCTGGCAAATCTAGAAATTCAAGTTTCACTGATAACTGAACTTTAAAGGACTTGAGGTTATGGATTAAGGGAGTCTGAGTCGCAAAAAAAACTGCTTCAGATTCAAAGTAAACAGCACAGGCTGCTCATCAGCCTTGCCTAAGCCATTTCTGGTTGCAAGTTGGCCCCACTGGAAGTCACTCTACAGCCTGTGTCAATTCTTCCAGAATTACAAGTTGCCATGGTTACAGTGGCTTCTGGAAATGAACTTTATAATTGCTGCATATTGCATATAAACAGCTGGATTCCCTCTTTCAATTTCACTCTGAAACAATGAAGGGCCTAGAAAATAGCCTTGCATTTGAATCATTGACATGTTAAAGACCATTATCCCAGGAGCAAAGCATCATGGCAGAGGAAGCCTTGAAGAAATGATAAGTCACACCCAGAGACTCTTTACACACAGAAGAATGTAAAATATGAGTGTGTAGTTCCACATACACAGGACTAGAATACAGGAAAAGCTGAGCATGTCCTGTTTTTGAAGACCCATCAGTCTAAAGCCTGTTATCCAGCGTACAAAACAGAAGCACACAGGTTGAGTGTTACCTTCAGAAGGTCCAGTGGACAGGCAGGTGCAAGGTATGGTAAAGAGAGCAACTTGGTGTTGTGGGCACTGCTGCAGCTAGAATGCAAAGCCTGGGCTAGAATCCTGATTCTGTAAGGAGCCAGAAATGTGGCCTCTAAGTGTCAACTATTCTAGAGCTCATTCAGTTGTCTATGGATTAAGGAGTTGTTTAGAAAAGTCTTTCATTCTCCTAGAGTTTTCTGTCTACATTACTGATAGTTACGAAGAAGTCAGAACTAATGGCCAGGTATCCTCTGAACACCTACTGAACAAGTCCTTCATAGACTTCCAAGATGACCACATCCATTGCACTTCAGAAAAATACAATGAGCCTGATTGTTAGAGTAAAATTACTGCAAGGAAGGTGAAAGGTGAATGGTAGTAAACACCCTGGGGGGGCGGCGGGGGGATATTTTCAAGATGATTAATCTTGTACTACATCCTGGATGCTCAGTTGGCTAAGGAGAAAATGTTGCTCCAAACAGGAAGGAAGCTTGAAGGAAGAGCACATTTGGTAGATTTGCAGGAAACCCAGGCCAACAGTGAGTGATCAGGTGGTGGAAAGAAGAAAAGCAGGGAGAAGCAGGGACAGGCCAAGTTCCACCTCACTTCAAGAGTGTGTCTTCAGTGTTTCCCATTCATCCACACAGGTTTCTCTTCCTACGATAGAAACCTCAGAATACTCCCAGGAAAAGTTACATGCTGAATACAAGGTGCTAAGGTAATAATTAAAAAATCAGACAGAGCATTTAACCATGCACAGATCTTCAAAGAGGACTATTTCTCTCTCCTGCTTGGAGCTTGCTCTGGCAACATCCTGGTTCTGCATGTAAAACTGTGGAGGTCAACCTCCTTGCTCTTAAGGACTGAGCTGTCTGCTCTTTCTCTCTCTCTGCACAGGAAGGTTTGATCTTGCACAAGGTGAGTCTGTTGTGAAATATAGCGTGTAATAAGAAGGCTTCATTCTTTTCCTTGGGACCAGAGTTTGTTTTCAGGCAAGAATTGTTATCCAGAAGTCTTGAAGAGATGATTTAATACAGCACACCGTGCACTCATTCTAAGAATGAACAATACTTTTTAAAAATAACTAAATGGAGCTGGAGACATAGCTCAGTTTTTAGAGTGCTTAGCATGCACGAAACCTGTGTTCAGTCTTCAGCATCACATAAAAAAACAGATGTGGTGACACACAGGCCTATAATCTTCCAAATACAGGATATACTTGAAGGGGAACAACTGGGACCCTTAAAGGATCAAATTCTCCAAAGCTCTTTGTTTATATTTGATAAGCCTCAGAATTTTGGATACAAGTTACTAATTTGTCAATATTTTAGACTGAGAATCTATTGAATGTTTGGATTTTTCTGTCATGTGTATGTGCACCTCTGTGTGTGTGTGTGTGTGTGTGAGAGAGAGAGAGAGAGAGAGAGAGAGAGAGAGAGAGAGAGAGAGAGAGAGAGAAAGAGAGAGAGAGAGAGAGAGAGGAAAGAGAGAGAGTTTGCTTGTGTGTGAAGGCTAGAGATCAATGTCATGTATTTTTTTTTTTTTTAATTTCTGTGACAGTTTCTCACTGAACCTGGAGCTTACCAAATTGTTTAGACTAGCTGGTGAGTGAGTGCCCAGGACCCTCCTGTGTAATCCTCTGCTGGGATTACAGGTGTATACTGCTGAAGTTGGTTTGAGAATTTTTACAAAGCAATAAACAATAAACAAGCAATAAACTTGTTTCCTTAAATTTCTTTGTTTCGTTAAATTCCTTTGATTCATGAACAAAAAGTAAATTAAACTAAAACAAGATACATCGCAAAGATGAGTGATTTGCTAACAGTAGAAATGTTAGCTTCTGCCTTGATGATCTGTGACATTAAGATTGTGAATTCTCTGAATTTTGATTTTTGTTTGCATGTAGGAAGTTTCTGGGACTGCTGGAGGAAATTACCTCTTGGAGATATTAAAATGAGTTTTTATAATCTCTATTTTCAAAACCTAACCAAGGAACAGAAAGATCTATGGGTAGAGAACTGGGGCTGGGGAGATGACTCAGTCAGTAAAGTGATTCACAGACATAAGAGCCTGAGTCTGACCCCAACACCCATAAAAAAGTCTGGGCATGATGGTGAGTGCTTTTAATCTCTGTACTTGTGAAAAAGGAATGACAAGGGATGCCCTCATACTTCCTGGTTATCCAGACTAGACAAATCTACAAGTTCCAGGCCAGTGAGAGACCATGTCTCAAGAAACAAAGCGACCAACTTCTTAGCTAGAGCAACCAAGTTAGTTTTCTGACCACCACATGCACATGCATATACATGTATGCATACCCCCCACACACATGTTCACACACACACACACACACACACACACACACACACACACACACACCACACACACACACACTTTCTAAAACAGTTTCTCCCAGTTCATTGTAGGAAAATAAGAGCTGCCTCTGTCCCAGACAAGTCAGAAGATTGCTGGAGGGTGTGAGCATTGATAGAGAGGAGCGTTATGGGACAGAACTCTTCATGACAGAACTCTCTATTTCCTTGTCTTACATAATCTTTATCCACTCATCCGGGGCTGTCATTCCTGCCTCTTACCCTCAAGAGCAAATGCAGCCAGCACAGTGACATTTTAATAATAATACTTTGTACTTATACAGCACCTGTCAGCCAATGATCTCGAAGTACTTTCCCTGAGATTAAGTCATTAATCCTCACAAGGGTAAGTGACTTTCCCAAGGTCACAGAACAATGAATGTCAGGGGCAGTCGAGCACTCTGAGTTCCTCACTCTTACCCAAGCTCCTAAGACTCTCTGCCTGTTTGCCCTCCAAAAAGCCTCCTTTGACATTGTCCAAACTCACACATCTGTAGGGAGTTTGATTGCACCTTTGAGTCTTCTGTGCAGGATCTTCAACTTCCAAGTCAAGTGGGCAGGCATCTCTGTTTTGAGTACCCCTCTCTATGGCTAGGAACATAAATGTTCACAGAAAGAGGCTGGTATACTACTACATCAAATAATCACTTTGTAGCTTAGGTTGGGACGTTATGTTCACAAGGCTCACTTTTCCAATGAGAAAAAAAAAAAAAAAAAAAGTATGTTCTGCACCTGTAATTAGATCTGTTCATAGAAAACACTGGGACAGACTGGCTAAAAGCAGTTCCATATTCTCAGTGGCTACTTGCTCCCTTATAGTCAAATGACAGCATCAGGGGCTCAGGATAGCATGGGTTGGGGTTGGCATGACTACCAAGGTTTGCACATTCAGATAGCACATAGGAGGATCAGTTTGTGAAGTGGCAAAATGCAAATAATTAAACTTCTGCACACAAATTAGACCTCAGCCCTAGATAGTACCTGTGATGGCAGAAGGGGTACCCAGAACCAAGGCACAGATGAAAGCTCTCATTGAAATATAGCTATAAGAACTGCATGATATTAAGTTTGAAAATACAAGTACAAACACATTTAAAACAAAGTCCGTGGGGATGAAGGTAGGAGAATGAAGACCATCTGCTTTAACTCATAGTGTGAGACGGATCCAGTCCCCCACTCTTCATAATGATGGAGATAAATAGGAATGAAAGCCTTGTTCGGGATACCAGATACTCTACCATCAACTCCCAACAGTTGAGTCTTGGCTAGAAAAAACAGTGACTGTGAAATCTCTTGCATCTATTCATGAGGGAAAGTAATTATTTCTTGGAGGGTCAGAGCATCTTAAGTTTTCCTCAAGTTCCTAAAGACTTCTTCATAAACTGATACTGGAAAGTACCTTTAGACAAAAAAGATAAGGGAAAGGAAGATAGAGAAGTGTGTAGTAAGTCACTCACAGTCCTGTGAGATGTACAGGGTCTTTGTCCATGAAAAATAAGTAACAATGTGTGGTAATTGCCTGAGAAATATTTTTAAGTGAATAAGAATATTTCAAAAGAGGTTGGAAAGATTGCTTAGTTACTTACAAGCATTGGCTACCCCTCCAGAGGATCTTGGCTAGATTCCCAGAGCCCACATGGCAGGTCAGAATCTTCCATTACTCCAGTTTCAGGGTCCCTATAACCCACTCTGGCCTCTAAGAGTGTCAGGCACGCAAATGTTACACAGACATATATACAGGCAAAGCACACACACTCGTTAAAAAAAATGAAATGATTTTTAAAAGACTGAATTAAGGGACAGAAAAGTTACTGTCACCAGAAAAGCCCCATGGAGTCAGTAAAATACAAGCATAGCTTTCATGGGTGTGTTGTCTGTATTAGACACAGCAAAGGGAAGCTTGATAATCAAAGTTGTATTTTAAGCTCTTACTGCTATGGACAAGACACTGCACATTTTCATACATTTGCCCCTGAATGTATATAACAGAACAGTGAAGGGATTACCATCCTCATCTTAAAGCTGATGAAGTGTACTCAGAAATATATTAAATGATTAGGTAACATAATACAGTGAGTGAGTAGAAGACACAATATTTAAACTTGTCTGTCCAATACCTTCTGGTCTTTGCTAACTGTGTCATACATTATCTTTCCAAATCTGAAATGTTATATTAAAATAAGAGATATCAGATGCAAATTGCATGATTTGGGATCCTTACCAGAAATGCTTTAAGAAGGATTTAGAGAAGAATCAATAGGTTTGAAGTGGAAGTTGTGGCTGTACAGGGCTTGGCATTGAATGATTAACATATGGATTTGCATTCATGGGTACAGAGGTTGTCAAACAGTTTTAATGGATGGGAGAAATCTCTAGAAAATTCTGGAGAGTACTTATCTAGCAATATTGTAGACTATTAGAGTGGAGAATGAGAATACTGAGAGAAGACCAGGGTCATTGTCCCAAGTATGGGAAGACTTGGACAAACCTGAAGCAACCACGGCAAGAGGAGAGTCACAGAAGATGATTTGAAAATTCTGTTGAAGAATTTGTGACCATAAGGAACCACCATCCCCAGACCAAAGGAATTCTGAGGGTTTGAAGATCAGGAGGGTTGCAAGACATTTTATTTGATCCTTTGAGGAGAAGAAACTAGCCTGGGAAACACAACATTCTTTTTTTTTTTTTGAGGATGTCTGAGAACAGAAGCCCCCACCCTGTTTTTTCAACGTGCCCCTGGAGACCTGGTTGGCATCTGTGACTGGGGATATCTGACCTTTTCGAACCACAACCTTACAGCTCTCACTTAAACATTCTTTTCCGCTCATTAAGAGCTGCTCCACTAGGGAGCTTTAACACAGCATTAGGTAGTGTTTTGTAATCTAGCTTCCAGAAAGCCCTTGGGAAGAAGACGCTGTTCAACTCTACATGTGTCTCAGGGAGTCTATCTGGGGGAGAGATTTATTGTAGCAGGGGAGGGAGGAGAGAGAACGGGGCCCAATGAGGAGGAGTCTACAGCTGCCCCCTTGTGTCACAGGGACACTTGCTTATCAACTGTCCTCACTACATGAGGTTTGCAGCCTCATTCTGTTTTCTTAAGCTCCTAATCTCCTTACTCCTGTTCATTTGCTCTTAGGAGAAAGTGGGGGCATTTTCATATTAAAGGGACCAGGCTCTCCCTTCTCTAGGCTTTAGCTGTGGAAATGTAGCAAAGAACTAATGGGCCTAGGTTCATGAGTTGTCTCCGTGTGCATGGGTGAACATGCGTGTATATGTGTTTGCCCCTGTGTGTGCCTGTGTGCCCCCTCGTAGGTGTGTGTGTGTGTGTGTGTGTGTGTGTGTGTGTGTTTGTGCAATTGTGTGAGTGCATGCATATTTGTGTGTGTCAGGACTTAGATCTCCTTCAGCCTTTTATCACAGATTTAAACATATTACCACAGATTAAAACCAAACAGAAACAAACAAACAGACAAAAAACCTACCACCACCATCACCACCAAACAACAAAATCTCACCACCTGGAGATTCTGGTGACACAGAGGGCTAGGGTGAAAGATTAAACACAACACATTTTGGAGATGATGGCAGGTCCAGCTGTAGGCCTTGGTAATTCTACAGGGGAGGATGACCCTCAACAGTTAGTATTAAAGTCACAGCTTATGTGAGCTGTGAAGGCATGACACTGTATTTTCTCACTGGAAGAAGAGGAAATCCCCTCCTAGAGCGTCTGTGCCCCATTTTCTCAGACAGGATGGGCCAACAGGTGGGGCCCTGCATATGTCTGAGTCTCTGCTTTTGCATTTTAATAGGACAGGTTTGGAAACAGTTCCTCCCACCAGAACGCGTGCCACTTTATGACACTGAGCATAAGCTTCCAGGCCAACTCGAGAATGAAAAAGCAGCTAAGAAACCGAGCAACCCTGCCTGAGATCATACAACACCTACCTGCACTTCATTCCCCTGCCACAAAAGCTGCAGCTCCCATGGAGGCCAAGGAGCTGTCACCAGCATGTACAATTGCCTCATTACCAGAGAGAAGAGCTGTGCACTGGGAACCTTCTCAGCCTCCCTGGGGCACAGAGACCCAGGATAACAGCGTGCCAATGCACCCCCTGCTGGCTTTTATTGTATGCTAATGTAATGGGACCATCAGTCTGAAGGCTGTCTGTGCATAGAAACTGGATTTCTTTTTGTCTAGTTGGAGCAGTCATTTTAAATTCCAGCAACGGGGAAAGGAGTGTGAGTCGTAAGAGGAAGAAAGGAAAAAGAACAGACCGGAGGAGAGAGAAGTAGTAAGATTAAAAATTCCATGTGGGAAAATGAGGAGTTCAGAGAGGTTTCCGCTTTAAGGGGATGTAACTAAAAAAGCAGGGTGATGGGCTCACCTGTATTTCTCATCACAGATCACAAAAAAGTACGGACGGGACCTGTGTTGCATAAAGCATCGAAGCCCAAGGTCAACCATGGTCCAGGGAGTAGGAAGCAAAGAGGGGGCATCTCAGAGTGAGTTTCCATGCCCTTTTTAGGAATGACATTCTCCTCACAGAAGGTGGAAGTATCCAGGCTGCCTTGGAAACACTTTTCACAGAGGCCTGTTTCCAGCAGTGACTTGGTAATGTGTAAATGTAGGAAAATGGGGGGTGCATGGAACAAGCAAAAGAGAATGGAGATAAGGAAGTCGAGAAAGGGAAGGGAAAATGAACAAAGGGAAGGAAGAGAAAGGCTGATTTAATGAAGTTGAGCCATATGTGGTAACACCCGGAAGTTGCTTACCCTCTTCAAGAAGTTAGGACACACCCTTCTACTGCTGCTAAGTCTCAGACAGAAAGCTGGTCAGAAAATGGGCTGTGGTGTGTGGTCATGTTGCCCCTCTTGCTTCTGTTACAAGATATTTAAGGATCCTACTTACAGCCAGTTTCCATGTCCCTTAGCATGTAACACAGGCCAGTTTAGATCACATGGAATCAGGCTGACCCAGGCCTCTAAAATCCTCTGTGAGTCAAAAAATGTCTTTATTCTGGGTATTGACTGGGAAGGCTCTCTCTTCCTTTCAGGACCACACCACGCTGCTGATCACATGATGCTCTGTCTCTTCCAATGCCCTCCTGCTTACAGATCCAATCACAGCTACATGGTTAGAAGGCCCTCTCTTTTAATAAAGCTCATTGGAAAGGGTAATTTTGGCTCAGCTGCTCTGCTGGACCTGCTACTTATCTTTTAAGTTACAATAAGGCCTGAAATGGGACCTACACAAAATATTATGTAAACTCAACCAGTGAACTGGCATTTCAGCTTTGCTTCATTCTTTTGCCTCGGATCTGCTCCATGCTTCTACTCTCTAAAGGCCACAGCTGGGCTCATCTGTTCATCATCAGAGCTGTTCTCAGTAGAAAAGAAAGAATGTAAGTCAGGATCCTGAGAGCTGTTCTCTAACTTCTGTATACTTCCTTGGTAACATGATCCCTATGAACACAGAACAGGTTTTCAGTGCATATTTGTAAGAATACATAGTTTAAAGCATAATGCAGTAGCTGAGGTTTTGCTCTGTCATCAGAAGACACATTATGCTGTAAAATCTTTTTCACAATTGAAAAGTATCCAGTGCCAATGAGCCTTTCATGCATACACCTGCCTTTCAGGTGCATCAGTACCATAGATGGTATCAAGGCCACTTACTACTAGAGGAACAAAGCCATAAGATGAGCTCTACTAGGACATCAGGCAGGAAAATCAGAGTCAGGATTTCTTCACTTGTGATCAAAAGTCAGGTACCTTCCTTGTGAGTTCATCGTATTGAGCCATTTTGCTGTACTAAAGATTCCAGAGTGGTATCATGTGCTCACCTGGACCACCTTCCATGGGGCATGGGTCATAGGGAGTTAGGATTGAAAGGAATTAACAAGGCAGATGGAAAACAGCTCTGGGACTTCAGTGGACACTATGATAGAGAGCAAGTGTCAAACTGTGATCCCTTATTTGTACCTTGGTTTTTTTTTCCTGTGAAACAAGAATGTGAACTAGTTAAAAAAAAAAAAAAAAGAACTAAAGATATTTAGCTTCCATAATCTACATTTAATCTTTTAGCTTCACATTAAGAACTTCAATTCTGGATCCTTTTAGGACCTGTCTACATTAGCACCTTGGTTCCTTTGAGTGTCTTGAAACTGCTTTGTCTTACACAGGATTTTAATCCTCATGTCCAACAAGGTCAAAGAGAGTCAGATTCTGAAATCGGAAGATTAATGTTGCAATGGATGGGAGAGAAAGCACAGGGAGCCTGTTACCCAAGCATGAGAATTCTATCTTGTGGACTTTTTTTCCCTCCATAGCAAATAAGGTTTATGGATTGCAATGAAGAGACTGTGGCATTAAAATAAGTCTTTTTACAGTACTTTCCCATTTAAGCCTTGCACAGGCAGCATGCTGGATTGGGCCCCGAAAGTCAGACTCACTAGTTTTTCAATTTAGTTTGTTAATAGCCTGCCTTTCATAAAAGCATCAGGCACAATCACCCCAATCCCTAAATCAATAGGATGATGCGGCAATGCCTCAAAGAAATGATATTTTTGAAATAAATATATACCATTCCACCAGGCCCGTTTGACATCAAATTTATATACTCAATAAGAAAGCACAATTAATGGTCCCGAACTGTATTTTCCTTCACCTATTTCACATTTCAAGAGGCACGGGATTTCTTAAGAGAAAAAAAAATCATAAAAGAAAGAAAGAAAAAGAGCAAACAAGCCTTCTGTTCATCAATAGAGTGAAGGTAATAAAAGCAGTCGTGGCTGGTGGGTGCCTCCTCAGAACCAGTTCTTGTCCAGTCCCATTTCTCTTTTTTTTCTGTTATTTGTTCTGTTGCTGCTTCAGTAGAAAAGACTTGCACAGCTTTAGTGAAGATCTCATCCTTCTTCCATTCTGTCTATCTTATTATTCAACACCCCCCGTGATGTATTATGTGTTTACTGTCCCTTCTCCCTGACACATGTCATCTCCCTAGGGACAGGATTTGTGGTATTATATTCAACACTTGTATCTCCTTTTGGTAAGTATCCAAAATAATTTTGCTCTCTCTTTGTTACTGTGGTTTATTGTCAGTTCCTTCATACAGGGTTGCCTTATGTAGCTTAAGCTAACCTTGAACTTGTGATATTCTACCTCCAGTTTCCCAAGCAGCTAGGAAAATGGGTGGACATTGTTGTATATGAACAAAATAATTTCTTCAATAAATAAACTGAATCAGTGAATGAATGAATAGATCTGCTTGTTGCTATAGGGCTTCTCTCCAGGTTCCACCAAGCCCCACAGTCCCACAATCCACGTATAAAATAATCACTCAGACACTTATATTACTTATAAACTGTATGACTGTGGCAGGCTTCTTGCTAACTGTTATTATATCTTAAATTAACCCATTTCTATAAATCTATACCTGGCCACATCGCTTGTAACTTACCGGCGTCTCTACATGTTGCTTGTCCTGGCAGTGGCTGGCTGTGTCTCTCCCTCCTTCTTCCTGTTTCCCCAATTCTCCTCTCTCCTTGTCCCGCCTATACTTCCTGTCTGGTCACTCGCCATCAGTGTTTTATTTACATAGAGCGATATCCACAGCATCTGCTACTTCCTCTCCAAGTGGTGTTGATCATGGAGCTGTGTAATAATATTTATTAAATAAAAAAGAAAAGCTGTAGAGATTGCTCAGTGGTTAGAACCACTTTTTATGTCAGAGAACTCTGGTTCAATTCCTATCACCCCCATAGTGGGTCACAACTGTCCATAACTCCAGTTCCAGGGGATTTGATACTCTTTTCTGATTTCAGTGGTCACCAGCTACACAAATGATCCACAAAACTCACATGTGAGCAAAGCATTCATAACAAAAAATAAAATAAATATAACAGAAAAATAAAAATTAAAAAAACAGGAAGAATATAACTTCCATTTACACAGTAAATCTATTGATCAACAGACAAAACACCCTCCACATGTTCCTTAAACAAGTGTGTGACACCCAGGGAGTAGAAGAGACTCAAACACAGAGAGAGCAATGAGCAGAGCAATAGAAAGCAGGAAGGAGGGCAAGAAGAGAGACAAAAGAAGAGAGAGGGGAGTGAGAGAAGAAAGAGATAACATGAGCAGAGTAAGACAGAGAAGAGAAAGACAGACAGGGTGAATAGTGAGAGAGAAGGGCAAAGAATTAAAGATAACAGAGAGCTACTAAGAGAAGAAGAAAAGAGTAGGGGGCCTGGTAATTGGAGAAAGCTACCTAGGTTATCTTTCAGTATCCTTTGAGGCCAGGGTAATTTTTACCTTGACTTTCATAGGTCTTCTATTTTCTGCTTTCTAATTATTTCTCTAATAATAATCTTGTTTATATTGATAGTGCAGAAGAGAAGTTTATGAACTGTTGTTCTGAGATGCTAAGGGAAATATTTTCATGTATTCTCGAACTTCCATTCAAGACAGTCTTCTAGGTCATTTACCCTTGGTTGCTGAGCTGTGGCTCCAACATGAAGACTGATTGCAAGGACCACAAGGCATGCTAGAACTTGGGGTGATGTACTTTGGAAAGACTTTGCACAGTGCAAACACCAGCTCTCCCCTTGGAGAATCATCTTATTAGACAGTGACAAGAGCTACATCTTACTGTGGGTGTATGGAGTTGTGCTGTGTTCTCCTGGCATTTGAGTAGCACATAAGCTATCACTGGTGTTGGGCTGCGACAGCTAGACAGATTGCAAAAGTATTCTGACTGTAGTAATGGTAGATTTAGAGGAAAACACATTGCGCATGAATGAATGTTTCAGAGCAGCCTGCTTTATGTAAATCAGATCAACTGAAGAAGTGGAAAAACATCTCTTAGCTCAATATCCAAGCAGATAGTAAGTAGACTTTCTGCCTAAATATTTCTAGGCATCTACTTTCTGAAGGTATTTCCCCTTTGGAGGCTGGGAGGACTGGTGAGGGTTGAGGCTCAGCACAGGTTACTGTTTTTCTATGCTAGGACTGAGTCAGTTTTGGAAATTCTTTGGGCTTTATGTAGACATAATAGCAGCAGTGGAACTATGAAGAAGTAAAGGTAACTGTGATGGATCTGACCCTACAAGCAAGACTAAGGCCAGTTCTGTGCTGAAATAACCTGTCTTCCCCATATAGATCCATGAAGCTACTATGCTCTTAACTAAAGACTGGTCCCCCAGAATGGTAGCTGATTGGCAGTATCTAATGGGGAATTGAAAGGAGTGATGTGTATCCACTTTGTCAAAGGGAGTCCTGTCAAATAGTGCAGCAAAAACAATGAACATGTCATGGCTCTTCATTCTAGGAAAGAAAATGTCTAAGCAAGGAAGTACGTCATTAGTCAAGGGTAACATAGAAAGCCAGACTAGTAATCACCAAGTTTGGATGTTTAAGCAAGTAACAAACAGGGATAGGACTGAGCCTGCTCTTGCTATAGGTTTATTTATAAGAATGAAATAAAATTGGATTCAAGCCAGTTGTCTTAAAGACATACTATAGTTTCATGGTGGAATTTCTAGTTCATTAAAAAAATTAGCTCTTACTGCTTTGTTGATGAGTTATCATTTTTATCCAGAACCAACCACTATGATGAGGGGAATACAGAACCAAGAGAAAGTTATGGAAGGTCCCAACATTAAAAAAAAAAAAAAAAAAAAAAAGAACAGCCAACCAACCAGACAAACAAACAAAACATCCTCTACAGGGCCCACTGAAGATCTTGTATTTCTCACTTTGAATTTAAAACTTTCTAAGGAATAAGGAAGAAATATAGTCAAGTATAGGGATGATGGTGTTTCAGGAGGATGCTTGGAGCCCAGGAGTTCAAGATAACTGTTGGGAACATAGTAAGAAACTTCATGTTCCATCAGATTAGGGACAAAAAGAAGGAAGAAACAAGAGAAGGAAGGGCTGAATGTGAGAAGACTGTCTTTTTTCTTATGCACATACATAGTGTGATGGTGGTTATTTGGTTCTTCTTTTCCTTTGTGCCACATGACTGATCACAGGAGTTTATGAGAATGAAGAGGAGGTCCTGTGGGGAAAGGCAAACGGGGAGCTGCTAGGACTTCACCAGGTAGCGATGGAGGCAATGGACACAGAGGAGGCAAAGGGAATATTACAGAGAGAATCTTGGAAAATAGAGAGAAATGAACATTCTCCTGAGCCTCTATGTGATTTCTTTTGTCTTTTGTCTACATACTCCTCTCTCTCTCTCTCTCTCTCTCTCTCTCTCTCTCTCTCTCTCTCTCTCTCTCTGTACATATGTTCATATGTTCAGGTGTATATGGAAGTCTAAAATCAATGTCAGATATCTTCCTTAATTATTTCATCATCTTAATTTTTGAGAAGGGGACTATTATTTAAAGTTTACCAGTTTGGCTACTTGCCTCTCTGGCACTAAGATTATAGGTACATACCGCCACCATACCCAACTTTTGACATGGGTGTTGAGTATCCAAATTTAAGTCTTCTTGCTTGTATTATAAACACATTACCCTCTGAGCATCTTCTCAACACCTCAGATTCCCATCTTTAACAACACTAAGAGATGTATATTCCTAATTGCATTCAACAGGTAGGTAACAAACTATTCAAACACTTGAGTACTTACTCTGAGTTAGAGAACTTTCTGAAAGCCAAGATAAGTTATGAACTTGTTTTATATAATTCCAGAAATTATCTTTATAACAAATGTCATTCTACTTTCTTCACACTTCTAATGTTTTCATATGAAGTTTAAAAGACAAATTAACTAGCTATCATTACTTATTTTCAAAGGCATGTTAACTGACTTTCCTCCTGGTTCCTGAGGCTTTGATGGAGGTGGAGTATAAACACATACATAAATGTCATGTAACAAACTAGCTACATTTTCCAGGCCATGGTACTATAGGGCTGAGTCTCCAGGATATTCAAGACTTTGATAATATCTCTGATTTTTATTTGCTGTTATTTCAAGTGTGATTTTTTTCTATTTCACTGACCTAAGTGCAAGAAGGGTGAACTATGGCACAGGGGGAGGGTGCAATTTAATTTAGAGTTTATTTTTGAGCAACATAGGAGCTTGGCTAGTCTTTATGTTATGGAATATTCCACTTAGCATATTCACCTGTGCATTGTTAAACTTAAGATCCTCATCCTCCAAAGAGAGAATTCTGTGTTGAAGTCCACACTTAGAACTTGGGTGGAGATAAAAAAAATCTGAGACTTATGAATCTTGTGTGTTTACTGGAAGACAAGCAAGTCTGCGGATCTATCTGCTGTGAAGGGCAGGTGCTCCTTGATGGCCAAGCTTGTAATGAAGGGAAATGGTTAAGAGGTCAGCTCTAAATAGAACCTCACAGTCTTCTGGGTGACTCATCTCAATAGATCTTGTCACCAGAAAGTAGATCAGAATCTGCAACAAAAGATACATCAATGCTGCTCTTTGTTTTGAGGGAATTTAAAAATAAAAATTCAAAATGTTCCTCACTATATCAAGGAAGCTGTTAGTGTCCAGATTGCTCTGTGGACAAGATGTCATGACCTCTAAATCAAACAGAGCTAATTTTTAAGCTGTATCCCTGCCCCTTTTTCCCTTGTGGATGCAGGTTGCAGATTTGGTCCAGATATTATCTCACAGTATATAGAATGTGCTAGCTGTTACAGCTTCCTCACCCAGTCTGGCCATATTAACCTTTATATTATTAATCCTTATTGGGGACAGGAGGAATCTTCCAGGTGAGCAAAATCTCTAATCATCATTCATAAATTGCTTTAAGCTTATTGCCTAGATGGTAAGATTATTTACACACATGTGAACGCACATACACACCTGGCACAGTGGATCAGGATACTATCACATAATTCTGGATGATAGAGGCACACTCTATTGGTCTGTTCTGGTTTCTCTATGAACCCTGAGATCTGTGCACACCTGCACCAGGAGAGAGAGGTGAGTCAGCTGTACACTTTTAGATTACATAAGCTTACAATGTTAGGGAGTTGCTCATCATATCAAGACTAAGATCTTGTGAAAGTCACTCAGCTATGTCACCATCTAGGCCTTCTTCATGGTCCTCTTCATTCAATAATTGCCACCAACATCTGTGGCATCATTATATTCTGCAAATGTCTTCCACAATTGAATCTGATCTCCAAACAGAGTACTTTCCCCAAATCATTACTGATGCTTAATTTTGTCAGCTTTAAAGGATACAAAAATCACCTAGCAGCCAAGTCTTTGAGGATGCTGGAAGGATTATTTAAGTTGGCATAACAGACATGATTATATCTACCTTAATTGTGAGGGTGCTGTTCCATGGTCTGGGGTCTTGGACTGAATAGCAGAAGCAGCTTAGCTGAGCATGAAGACTCATCACTTTCAGAAGATCATGAATGTGGCCATCTGTCTCTATCTCCTGCCACTATGCCTTCCCTGCTTGATGGAATGTATCCTCAAACTGTGAGCCAAGATAAACTGGTCTGTAAGTTGTTATTGTCAGGGTATTAGATCACAGTGATACAAAATAAGTATTATATATTTCCTTTGGTCATTGCTGTTCTTAACTTTAAAACTAAAAACATAGATGTAAACATTTAGAAAGTGGCTCCAAAAGGAAGATATAGCCAAGCAGAACTTTAACTTGGATTTTGAGACATTTAGCATTGTCTCTCCGTGTGCTTGCCCATGCATGAGGTACCTGACTCAGGCATGAGCCTAGAACGTCCTTCATGTCAGCGTTAAATTTACTCCAGCCTCCTCTTTTAGTCACTCTGTTTCCACAGCCAACTATATTTTGGTTTTGGTTTTGATCTTATTTTATTTTATTTTTTTGAGACAAGTTCTCACTGTTCTCAGGCTGGCCTCAAATGTGCACAACTCTCCTGCCTGGGCATCCTGAGTGCTGTAATAAATGTCAAGCACTGCCATGCCTGGCTTTCTTTTTACCTTCTACTCTGCCAAAGAGAAAGTGTTTGAACTAACTTTCCTAACTTTTAGCAAGCTTGTTTATAGAAAGCAGAGTGGATAATGTCTAAAATGCAGAAGCCCTTTCAGTATATTTTCATTTAGATATAAAATTGAGGAAAGCCCAAGAGATGGTAGAATTGGATGCCATAATAATAACTAGATTGGGCAGATTTACTGTGCATGCTGCAGCTTCCCAAGAAAGTGTATTTGTGGAATCTCTTTGTTGGTTGTATCTTTGCTTAGTGTAACTTAAGCTAAAACTGAAGTTGGAAAAATCGATGACAGCATTGTTCAGTGGAGTTCCTCTCAGTCACAATCCTTCATGAATTTACCTGTTAAAGGTATGCCATTAATAATTTGCTCATTTAGATTACACATTTCTGCCTTTATATGTCTCTTTCAAAGTAGAAAATACTCAGAGAAAAAGATCCAGTAAGCACTTTCCAGTGTCTAATACTCCATGATAAGTGAAATTGCAATTTTTTGCCACAGAACACACCCAAGCAAAATTGTAGAGACTACAATTGTCCTCATTTCTCTGCCCAGAGAACTGGGACCAAGTACAACAGATCCCTCAGGGATCACTAAAACAGAGGGTCTGTGTACACTTCCTTGCAGGTTGATGTTCACTTTCATATGGCCTATGATTCCTTTCTTCCTTCATCCTTTGCTCTTTCCTTTCCTTTCTTTTTCTTCCTTCCTTCCTTCCATCTGTCTTTCCCTGTGTATGCTGTATGTGTGTTTGTGTTTGTGTGTGTGTGTGTGTGTGTGTTTCTGTGTGTTGTGCTGGTATGTCCACCTGTCTGTTTCCATGTGGAGGCCAGAAGTCAACTCCAGTATCTCCCTCTGTCTACCTTATTTTTTGAAACAGAGTGTCTCGCTGAACATAGAATACACCCTGTTGGCTAGACTGGTTAGCTATCGAGTCCCTGGAATATCTGTCACCACACCAATAGAACTGGCATATAAGGTGTGTCTGGCTTTTATATAGGGTTGGGGGTCTGAACTCAATTCTTCATGCTTCAAACTGACCTACATCTCAACTCCCTTTCTTTATTTTTAGTTTGGTGATAAGTTAAAAGAAATAGTTATTGAGGCCTCAACTTTCTTATTGAAAAATATTTATATGTCATTTCATTAATGATCATAACAACTAAATAAAATAAATCTGTGTATATAATAGAGTATACATAGTATATAATCATAGGATATTCACTAAAATTAGAATAAAATTGTAATTCCTATATGGGTGCAATTATTTCATATCTGCAAAGAACCAGAATACCTTAAGCTCAGCAGGTAGTACATGCTGCTACATGACATGCTACCTTCTCCACTGGTGTCAAAATATCTTTAGCTTTTCCTAAGCCTGGGAGCTCCCAGAGTAATCCCAGATTTATTAATCCAATCTATGGCACAGTCATGAGACTAAATCATATTCCCATAACCTCACTTCTTCATGTGGTAGAAATGGAGGAGCACTTCCATGCAGTCCTGAATATATTAACAGTAGTACCATATAAACTGGGTGATCTCAGTGTGCACACTTTCTCTTTCTATCCATTTATCTGACTTCCCATGATCCTCCACGCTGGTCTGTTTTAAGCTGTCTGTTATAGCATTAGCATCCCTTGACAAGATCTAGAAAATAGATGAAGAGTCCAGGAGTAGAATTTCAGGCTCATGGATAAAATACACACGATGCTCATGGAAGCTATATTCTGGAAAAACCTCTGTCTATTAAGTTGTCAAATGACTGGGGTTAATCTACATTTATTGCTGTGATTGCATTATTTTAATATTTTGCTCTGATTATCTTGATAACATTTCTTCTTAATTAAACAACAGAACAGTAACAAAAAATGTGAATGGGTTTATTTGCATCTCAAAGAATTGTATAATGTGTCCAATGTCTGCTTCTTACCTGGAGTCCTAGTTCCACTTATCCTGACGAGGCTGCTGCCATTGTCTGGTTGTGGTCATGCCTGGGACTTGTACTTGTCTGGTGTTATGTAAGAGAATAGGCTATTGCTATTCCCATGCTTAAGCTGCTTTTATGGCTCACAAGGAGTACATTAAGAAGTGAGTATCTAGTGACCAAGTGACGGTGGTTAGGCAGATGTGGAGAACCCTAACTCTGTCTTCTGGAGATGGTATCATAGAGGACAGCATTGGGGCTTTTTGCCTGGACAACGCTTTCTTCATCAACATGTCCTGAGGAGACTGAGATGGACTCTGGCTGCAGACGGATGCATCAGGAGCTCATTCTTTCCTCACAGTTGCCAACTTGCTCCCTCTGCTACGACAGGCCCAATCTCCACACACATTCTTCGTAGCTAGATTCTTCTTCCTTGCTTCAGTTCTTGAACTGGGTTTTCTTCTGTCCTGCTTGACATGGGACAGGTACCATTGTCAACCTCTTCTGCAGCCTCGTAGCTCACTCTCCATCTTAGATCCTGAATATGGTTCCACCATCCAGCTTCATGTTCAAAATCTCAGACTGGATCAACTTTCACGGGGAATGTTGGATAATTTTAACACAACCATACAACTCTATCTTAGAATATGCAACTCTTTTTATCTACTGTATTGTTTTATGATTTTATTTTTAAATATTGGAATGTATACATGGTTATTAGGTGTCCTGGACCTGGAGCTACAGGTAGCTCTGAACTGAACCCTAGTTCTCTTCAGGAAAAGCACTCACTCTCAGCCACTGAGTCATGCCTCTAACCCCTTACCTACCATATTCCTAAATTTTTGTTTTTGTGTTTCTGTCCCTATGCCTTGACCAAAGGTTCTGGTTTATTTTATAATGAACACAACCTTCAAAATTTAAATTTCATGCATTATCAAATATGTATACCTCCTTATAAGTGAAAAATTCACATGTAGACATTATTTTAGAGTACATCTCAGAGATCAGAATATAAAGTTAAAAGAATGAGAATGTAACTCTTGGATAGAGCTCAGAAAATCACTCAAAAGAAGGAAATGAAAGCTTGGCTCCCGAGGATACAACTCCTTCTCAAACTTGGGGAGGGTTTGCACTCTGTGGCACTTTCTCCATGAACTACAATTGCTGTCACAAAATATTTTGATAGGTGCTCACTCCTGCTTGAATCTTGGTAATAAATATTTGTCCAGAACCTAACACTTATGTCCAAAGTTTACAATGCACATATTGCATAAATATATGTTGATAAATAAACTTGGTAGCTGGTGTATGAAATGCATGTAAACTCTCTTTTTTTAAGCAAGATTTGAATTTTATAGACTGTAAAATATGGATATTGCTCTATTTATCTTGATGTACCTCTGTAAGAAGGTGACTGCTGTGATTGGAAAGGCATACCATATAACTGAAATAAGGCACTTTATTTGGGGTTTAGGATGTCCCCTGACCAATATGTATAACCATAACTACCTTGAGAAATTAGTTGTTCATTGCATAAATATTTTCAAGAGGCCTGGCTAGAAATGCTGAAGTGTTTTATAAACACTGCAGGAGAAGAGGGACTGGTTAGTGCTCTGAACAAAGGCTCAGTGCTTATTGGCTGTTGTAAGAAAGGAGTCCTTGTTTAATGAGAAATGTATAAGATACTAGGATAACATGATGTACAATGTTACATGTACTTATTACTCAATAGGAAAAGTTATTTTTAAAATAATATTGTAGATCATTAATAGCAAGATTCCTATGACTTTTTCAGATACAGTTACCCTCTCCTTCTTCTGCATTTATCTCCCTTGTAGACCCAAATTAGAGCTTCCTGCTTTCCCATTTCTCTGATCAGAATACCTGTATACTGCTATTCTCCTCTCAATTACTCCTAAGCAAACTATAAAACATATAAGTCTGGGTATAAGTATACATACACAGTTGAAGTGAATTTTTTTTTTTATCTGGGCTGGCAATGCTCCCCGCAAAAGCCAAAGGTCTAACAAATCACAACTTAAGGAATAAGAAGCCTACTTTCAAACTGTTGGTGGGAATTTTCCGATAGAGTCCCAAAACATTACAGTTTATTGCTGTTGCCACTGGTTGCCTCATAGAGGCAGAAGGTAAGTCTCTGTTTCTGTAGGCACCATGCACTTCATATACAGGCCCAAAGACCCCTGAGCTGGAACTGACATGAGAGCCTCATCCCAGAGAACTGACTTTCATGGAACCATAGGTGTTATGCTGACTTCTAAAGGAGGAAAGTAACCAAGAATCCTCCCTAGCTATAACATCTATAAACCAATACCTCTTTAGTCAGACCCAAGATCCCCTTAACAAGAAGGAAAGCTATCAACTAGCCATGGCTAGTATAGGCTTAGGTATTGGAAAATAACTTACAATTGTCTTACTAAAGCGGCAAAATCACAAACTACATTTTAAATATTTGTCCTTACACTCACAGTTCACTGGAGTCCTCACCCCTTATCAAGGAAACTTCTTATTGTAACAGACAGAGACTATTATAGAAAACCACAACCAGTCAAAATGCAGAGTTTTGGTGTCTAGTCCTAATAAATACATCTACAAAGTCCTCACACATCTAAGGCTCAGGGAGCATTTCAGAAGAAGGGGCCAGAAAGATTGTAAGGATCAGGAAGTTGGCTGTGAGATTGTGTCTCCTAATATTTCAGCAGTTATACCCATAAAGTCTTACTACATGACTGCCTCAACATGAGCTGAACAAGGATAGCTATAGATATGCTAATGTGGATTGGGATAGCTCAGGAGGTTTCAACTTTACACAAAGAACCATAGCATCTAATGAATGCTGAAAGTGGATAAGTAATCTTACCCAAGGGTAGAACACACCAACTAGCTATCCCACACAAAATGATCAGCCTTGAACATGTACATACAAGTAGAATTATACACACTGTTTTGGGGACTATTTATGTGTTTAGGAATATTTGTGAATATACATATATGTATTGAACAACAATTAATTTAAAAATAGGCCATTTGAGTTTGAAAGAGAGCAAGGAAAAGTACATGGGAGACTTTGGAGGGAGGAAAGGGAAGAGGGGGTGATGTAACTATGGCATAATCTCAGGAAACAAGGCAAACAGAGCATGTTGTAAATGCCATGAGAGCAGAAGAATTAGGCTTTGGTTGCACATACCTCTCCTTTTACTTATTCATTTATTCATTTCAAAAAAAAAATCATGGATGGGACTTGGGAGATGGCTCCGTGGCTAAGAGTCATTGTTGTACAAGCACAAGGATCTGAATACAGTTCTCATCACTGACCTAAAAACCTGGATGTGACCTCTATCCTCTAGACAGCAGCACTGTGGGCAGGTAGAAACCACAGCATTTCAGGTGCTTACAGACTAGAAATTCTGGGGAATACCAATTAGATATTTGGATATCCCTGCATTAGGTTCAGTGAGAAGCCTTATTTTAAAAGAATAAGGCAGAGGAACAGAGTAGGATACCAAACATCTTCCTCTGGCCTCTGCAAGCATGCACACATACACACCACATGCTCATGCACGCACAAAACACATCATAGTTTCACAACTACACACATAAGGCAAAGGGTATTCACTTCCATTTGGATTTGAATATGAGATGTTCCCACAGGTTCACGGGATGAGGCATGGTCCCAGCTGATAGCGTTATTTTGAGAGATGCTGGAAACCTTAGGAGATAGGATCTATCTGAAAAAAAGGAGCTCAAGGAGAAATGTGTGCCCTTGAAGGGAATATCATATCCACAGCCCTTTTCAGTGTACCTCCCTTCTCCTAATTCGCCCAGAAGAATAATATTGTACTACTTTGGCTTATACCATGATGTCCCACCTGAATGGGACATCAACCCAGAAAGAATGGAGTCAAATTCGTATTGACTGAGATCTCTCTAACCATGAACCAAAGAAAGTGTTCCTTTTGTAAGTTTTTCTTTTTCTTGAGGTGTTATTCACAGTGGAGGTCTGCATCTCAGACAGGCTATCTCCCACACTGCATGTCGGGAACCATCTCCATGATAGACATGTTACGCTAAACCACCACATTTAAAATCAGTCCAAATGGGTGCCTGAGCAGTTGAGTTTCTGGAGGTGCTAGGGACTTGCTGACTATGCTTTCTCTCTACAGTCTTGGATAGCTCTGAGGCAGCCAGAGAGAGCAGAGAAGTTCTTGGGAATATAGATTAGATATTTGGATATCCCTGCTCCGAGAATCCCAAACACTTTCAGCAAATTAATGAAAATATGCAGTTATCAAAAAACGGTCAGACTTTATATGAACAAGAAGAGCAGTCTCTAGCAAGCTGATAGCCTGCACATTTTGTCTATAGTGCCACCATGTTCAGCCTCCCATGTGGAACTCTGTTTCTTATCTCCTGCTTGCACGATGTCATGGGTAGAAATGGTTTCCAATGTGTTTGTTTCCTTCCTGCCCCAGTTTGACTAGACCGAGAGTGTTTATCTGCTTAGACCAGGATAACCGTACAAGTTTCTTAAATGGCTCTCCTGAAGGCTCCTTTTAGACTGCCCTCTCTGTCCCCACTAGCCACCTCAGATAGCCCAAGTTTTGTAATTACTTTGCTTTGACGTTGTTGCTCCCTTTTCTCAGTGACCCGAATTCAATTTCCTACATTCAGCCATCGATCAGATATTTATGATGCCCAGCTTTCGATGTGCTGAATGTTGCAAGATCCCAGCCATGTGTTGGAATCTCTGCCTCTAATGGATGAGATAAGACAAGGACAGTGACAATGCACCTGAAATGTGACAAGAGCCATTTCAGTATTGTCTACAAAGTTCAAAAGTGCGTCTAGAGAAAAATCCCTACCTGGCAAGGTTTGGAAAGGTAGGAAAAAACCTAAGAATCTACTCAGTTGAAGCAGTGTAGACAGGACAGTGTGGTTAAGAGAAGACATATGTGGAGGGTTAAGGGTAGAGAAATGTAATGCTTAATTTGTAAAGTATGGCCATGTAAGTTTCCTATGTAATACAGAATAAATTTGAAGAGTATGTTAAGTGAAGTCCTTAGATGATTTGGAACCCTAGGCCAATGTATTTGAGTTATGCACAGCTGACTTTGGAGAAATGCCAGTGTGTTTTGAAGTTCACATACCGTATTATGACCTGGATATATTTTTGCTTCCCTAGACATGATGTCATGGGAGAACGCTGAACTAAGAGTCAGGAAAAATGTAGTTTCAAATTCCTGATTGCTCCTTCTGTTACTTCTTTTTGGATTACCAATGAAACAAATTAGTAGGAACAAAGGATCACTTGACATTTGTGCTGCTGAAGTCTGCATGGACTATGGAATATAGGAAAAGTACAGTGGGAAGATTGGAAAGTGGGAAGAAAAATTGAGTGTGGGATTTCTATAACCATAAGATACCATGAAGTTGTGTTGAGCAACATTAGAAAATACGAAAGTATTTGTCTTTACCCTTTTTTAAATTAATATTGCACTGTACAACTCATGGACATCTTCATATCAGATTAAGAAATACTTCTAGAAGGGAAGTTATTCTTCCATTGTTTGTAGCAACACCCTGGCTTAAAAAATCACCTAGTAGATTCTTCTTAAATGAATAATCTTTGAAATCCTATCTCTACTACAGAGGAATAGCTGTGACTAAATGTATGCTAGAGAGGGTATGGTTATCCATGTGCCATAAGGGATTACCTTAACTAGATCCAGATCCAGAACAGTTCATAGTCAAACATGTACTAGTTGGATGGCAGTCCATTTGGAAGAGGAAAGACTATTTAAAGAACCATGTTTAAGAGACTATTTAAAGAACCAGAGTTTTTTAAGCATGACCCTTTGGGGGACATTAGGAGGACTCCAGATTCCTACCTGGGAGCTGAATCTTCTGGCTTTTGCTATGACATTACATCTATCTTAACTCCACTTGCTGTGCCTTCCCAGGCTGATAGACAGAGAGGGTTCATGGAAAGCTTGGACATCAGACTCTGGATGTCGCACTAGAATTTTTAGACTGTGAAGAAAGTCTTCGCTTACTTCTGTTTCAAGAGTCATCACTTTGTTGTGTCCAGTGTACAGCATCAACTGTCTATGTCCAGTGTACAACACCACCTGGCCGTGTCCAGTGTGCAGCACCACCTGGTTGTGTGCAGCGTACAGCAACACCTGCCTGTGTCCATTGTACATCACCACCTGCCTGTGTCCAGTGTACAACACCCACCTGCCTGTGTCCAGCGTGCAGCACCACCTGGCTGTGCCCAGTGCATGGCTTCTTTATCCTTACTAACTGCCTCAAGACAGAGTCACTTACCATTTGGCTTTCGTGCTCTCTGCTCAGTGGGACAGCAGCTGTGCTAGGTCAATTCTTCCACACTTAACAGTTACTGTGTCTGATTTTCAGTTTGACTTTTCTAATTACATGCCTACTATTACCAGCTTAAACAAATCAAACAAGGCCGGGCGGTGGTGGCGCACGCCTTTAATCTCAGCACTCGGGAGGCAGAGCCAGGCGGATCTCTGTGAGTTCGAGGCCAGCCTGGGCTACCAAGTGAGCTCCAGGAAAGGCGCAAAGCTACACAGAGAAACCCTGTCTCGAAAAACCAAAAAAAAAAAAAAAAAAAAAAAAAACAAATCAAACATCACTAATGGATGTGATCACATATATACTAAGAGGAGGGGAATGCCACAACTGTGCTAGGTCAGTATCTGAAATTTATGCAGAGGTACCCATATTAAAATTAGTTACCCCATATCAATGTTAAATGTTCTATGGATGCACTTCTCTATGGTTATAAACATAAACACTTATATGGTAGTTTAATACTGTGTTCATTTGTCAGATTAACTACAGTAGGTGATTCCCAAGGCCCTGTGAACTTCATTTTGTAGAAGATGGTGATTAATACAGAGATCCACAGCTGGTCAATGAACAAAGAATACAAGACTGTGGGTGTCAATCCTTAAATGTGACATCTATATTATGTCTCTATTCCCCAAAACTCAGGGGTCTTCTCATAGTAGGAGACAGAAAGATTGTAAGAGCATAGTATCTAGGTTCTGTCCTACATATGAAGAGAGACATTTTGGTAAGAATACAGTGGCAATGACAATAAATCCAAATATCACAATGCTACAAACTGGTCAAACTGAAAATCAGTTTATCATTTATATTTTACTTGACAGGGAAAAATGAGTATACTAATCAAAACAACCATAGTCTCCAATACCAGAAACTTAATTCATCTTTCCTAAGAAAAAAGTTTGTAAAGGATTAACATAACAGAGCAGAGGACAATGGATTGATCACCTGCCTGGCAATTCCCACAACGCTTTCAGAGATTCTTTCTCCTTCCAGTGTTTTCTACCATCTTCTTGTATAGTGGATAGAGGACATGGTCGATTTCAGAACAAGCTCCCATTTCCCATTTGAGATACGTCTTTACCAAAATGTGCCTTTTGTTGCTGTAACAGATTTCTATGAATATGGTAACTTACAGCAACAGAAATATATTATTTGTTAGGTGTTAAGGTTAGAAGTTCTGGTGACTCCTAGTAGACTCACGTCAGTGTCCTCCTGGCAGGACTGCACTCTTCTGTGTGGTATTGGGGGGTACCTGCCCTTGTTTTCATTCTGCTTCAGAAAGGGGCTTATATCAATTGGCTTCTGACCCCTCCTTCTATCTTCAAAGCAACTATATCATTCTGACCACTATTTCTTTGTTTACTTTTTACTTTGTTCACTCACTAAAAAGTCTTTTGAGTTGAATACACTGTATTTTACAATGCAGGGTGATCCTCCCACCTTAATATTAGCTTCAAAAATATTTTTACTATTTTTATTTCTTATGGATTGAGAATCTCATAAAATTAATGTATTTTAATTAAAAAATCCTTGTTCCCTTCCTGTCATTTCCTCCATTACTCCACCCCAACTTTGTGTGTTCTCTTTCTCTCTGTTTTGTTTAAATTCCCCTGGGGTCCATTTGGCACTTATATGGGCATGATTGTGAGACCCTCTACTGGATCATGGGATAGTCACTTTGGAGTGGGAATATTGAAGAATCACTCCTTAAGCAGTCATCAATTGCCAATAGCTAATTCACTAAGTGTGAGATTTCATGAACCCCTTCCCCATAATCCATGCTGGATATTTGTCAGGCTTGATTCTGTGCATGTCTTCTGCATGTAGTCACAGTCACTTTAAATTCATATGTGAAAAGGTTCTGTCATGTCTGGAAAACACTGCTTCACTGCAGACATCCACTACCTCAAGCTGTTACAGTCTTTCTGCCCCTATTTGAGAATACCCTTGAGTCTTGGGGAGAAGTGTGTCATAGATGTCCCATTTAGGGATGGATGCTGAAGAGTCTCCTACTCTCTGTGCACTGACCAGCTTTGGGTCTCTGTATTAATCACCTTCTTCTGCAAAATGAAGTTCATAGACCCTACAGAAGAACCTACTATAGTTCTGCTAAATGGACAGAGTATTGTACTGACACATAAGTACCTAACTTTATAACCATAGATTAATGCACTTCTCAACCATATGAAGATTGTTAACTAAACAGCGGCTGCAAAGTCCACACTATCATACGAGGTAGTACTGTGATTTGTATATACAGTATACCCTTGAATACTCATTTTATGAGTGCTGAGGTCCCAATCCACTAGCTGTTCACAGCAAAGAAGCCAGTCTCCTATGGGATGAAATCTTTTAAACCAAGAGATAAAATAATTTTTCATCCTTTATTTTTTTTCTCTCAGATGTTTGTCACAGTACTAAAACACTAAAAAATACACGAGGGATTGGAGCCCCAGGGACCAGACAGCTGCCTCTCTCCCTGCGCCCCGCCCCCGGTCAAAAAAAAAACAAAACAGCCCCATGAGACACTAGTGAAAACTGGAGTTATAAGCCCACCCTGCACCGATTAAGAACAGGTAAAGCCCCATCTCTGGACTGGGCAGAACTGGTCCCTAGCCCCTAGGCTCTGAGGGCACATTCCATGCCCCTCCTCCAAGCCATTGGAGCCCCAGGGACCATACAGCTGTCTCTCAGGCTGCCCCCTCACCAAGTAACATCACCTGTAACACCAGTGACCACTGGAGTCATAAGCCCACCTTGAACTGATTGGGAATAGCTGCTCCCTGAGACAGAGCCCACTAGTGCCCAATGGACTAAGAGCTGCTCCCTGAGACACAGAATCCATTAGCACCGATTGGACTAAGGGCCCGGGAATAGACCAAGAATAACTTCCTGTATTTTATTGGACCACCATGACTTAATGTTAGATTTCAATAACAACAAAAATTACAGAAAGCTTACAATCACATGGAAACTGAAAAATGCCCACATGAATCACTAATGCGTCAAGATAGAAATAAAGAAAGAAATTAATGATTTCCTAGAATTCAATGAAAATGAAAGTACAACATATCCAAACTTACGGGACACTAGAAAGCAATGCTAAGAGGAAAATTCATAGCACTAAATGATCACATAAAGAAGTTGGAGAAACCTGACGCTAATGATTTAACAGCACAACTGTAAGCTCTAGAGCAAAAAGAAGCAAACTTACCCAGGAAGAACAGATGCCAGGAAATAATCAAATTGAGGGGTGAAATCAATAAAATAGAAACAAAAAGAGCAGTACAAAGAACCAATGAAACAAAGAGTTGGTTCTTTAAAAAAAATCAACAAGATAGACAAGCCCTTATCCAAATTAACCAAAAGGCAGGGAGAGAGAATCCAAATTAGCAAAATCAGAAATGAAAAGGGAGAGATAAAATCAGACAACAAGGAAATCCAGAGAATCATCAGGTCATACTTCAAAAACCTGTACTTCACAAAATTGGAAAATCTGAAAGAAATGGACAATTTTCTGGATAGGTACCACATACCAAAGTTAAATCAAGACCTTATAAACTGTTTAAATAGACCAATAACCCATAATGAAATAGAAACAGTCATTAAAAGTCTCCCAACGGAAAAAAGAAAGAAAGAAAGAAAGAAAGAAAGAAAGAAAGAAAGAAAGAAAGAAAGAAAGAAAGAAAGAAAGAAAGAAAACACCCAGGACCAGATGGTTTTAGCACAGAATTCTACCAGATTTTCAAAAAAGAGCTAACTCCAATACTCTTCAAATTGCTCCACATAATAGAAACAGAAGGAACATTACCAAACTCGTTTTATGAAGCTACAGTTACCCTGATACCCAAACCACACAAAGATGCAACAAAGAAAGACAATTACAGACTAATCTCTCTCATGAACATTGATGCAAAAATACTCAATAAAATACTGACAAACTGAATCCAAGAACACATCAAAAAAATTATCCACCATGACCAAGTAGGTAGGCTTTATCCCAGGGATGCAAGGATGGTTCAACATATGAAAATCTGCCAATGTAATACACCATATAAATGAACTGAAAGGAAAAAAACACATATTCTTCTCATTAGATGCTGAAAAAGCCTTTGACAAAATCCAACACCCCTTCATGATAAAGGTCCCAGAGAGATCAGGAATACAGGGAACATACCTAAATATAATAAATGCAATTTACAGCAAGCCAACAACCAATATGAAATTAAATGGAGAGAAATTCAAAAGAATTCCACTAAAATCAGGAACAAGAGAAGAATGTCCATTCTCCCCATATTTATTCAATATAGTACTTGAAGTTCTAGCTAGAGCAATAAGACAACATGAGGAGATCAAGGGGATAGAAATTGGAAAGGAAGAAGGCAAACTTTTACTATGTGCAGACAATGTGACAGTGTACATAAGTGACCCCAAAAATACTACCAGGGAACTCATACAGCTGATAAGCTCCTTCAGTAATGTGGCAGGATACAAGATTAACTAAAAAAATCAGTAGCCCTCTTATATGCAAATGATAAAAGGGCTGAGAAAGACATCAGAGAAACATCACCCTTTACAATAGCCACAAATAATATAAAATACCTAGGAGTAACTCTAACTAAGCAAGTCAAGGACCTGTATGATAAGAACTTTAAGTCTCTGAAGAAAGAAATTGAAGATATCAGAAAAATGGAAAGATCTCCCATCCTCATGGATAGGTAGAATTATTATAGTAAAAAGGGCAATTTTACCAAAAGCAATCTACAGATTCAATGCAATCCTCATCAAAATCCCAACACAATTCTTCACAGACTTGGAAAGAAAAATACTCAACTTCATATGGAAAAAAAAGACCTAGGATAGCTAAAAGAATCCTATACAATAAAGCAACCTCTGGAGACATCACCATCCCTGACTTCAAACTCTACTATGGAGCTATAGTGATAAAGACAGTTTGGTACTGGCATAAAAAAACCTGACATGTGGACCAATGGAATCGAGTTGAAGACCCTGACATTAATCCGCACAATTACAAACACCTGATTTTTGACAAAGAAGCCAAAATTCTACAATGAAAAAAGAAAGCATCTTCAACAAATAGTGCTGGCATAACTGGATGTCAATATGTAGAAAATTTCAAATAGATCCATATCTGTCACCATGCTCAAAATTCAAGTCTAAGTGGATCAAAGACCTCAACATAAATTCATTTGCACTGAACCTGATAGAAAGAAAGTAGGAAGTAATCTTTAATGTATTGGCACAGGAGATCACTTCCTAAATATAACACCAGTAGCACAGACACTGAGAGCAACAATTAATAAATGCGACCTCTTAAAATTGAGAAGATTTGGAGGGCAAAGGACATAGTCAGTAAGACAAAACAACAGCCTACAGAAAAGGAAAAAGATCTTCACCAATGCCATATCTGACAGAGGGCTGATATCCAGAATATATAAAGAACTCAAGAAACTAGACATCAAAATACCTAACAATCCAATTAAAAAAATAGGCTACAGAGCTAAACAGAGAATTCTCAACAGAAGAATCTCAAATGGCCAAAAGACATTTAAGGAATTGCTCAACATCCTTAGCCATCAGGGAAATGCAAATCAACATGACTCTGAGATACTATCTTACACCTGTCAGAATGGCTAAGATCAAAAATACTGATGACAACTTATGTTGGAGAGGATGTGGAGCAAGGGGAACACTCCTGCACTATTGGTGTGAGTGCAAACTTGTGTAGCCATTTTGGAAATCAGTATGGCGGTTTCTCAGAAAACTGGGAATCAATCTTCCTCAAGACCCAGCTATATCACTCTTGGGCATATACCCAAGAAGTGCTCAATCATACCTCAAGGACACATGCTCATCTATGTTCATAGCAACATTATTCATAATAGCCAGAACTTGGAAACAACCTAGATGCCCCTCAACTGAAAAATGGATAAAGAAAATGTGGTACATATACACAATGGAGTACTACTCAGCAGAGAAAAAAACAATGACATCATAAAATTTGCAGGCAAATGGATGGAACTAGAAAATATCATCCTGAGTGAGGTAACCCAGACTCGGAGGGGCAATCATGGTATGTACTTACTCATAAGTGGATACTAGATGTAAAGCAAAGGATAATCAGACTGCAACCCACAGCTCCAGGGATGCTAACTAGCAGGGAGGACCCTAGGAAGGATGCATGGATGGCCCAGGAAAGGAGAAATAGATGAGATCTGCATGAGCAAACTGGGGGTGAAGGAGGCAATGGAAGGCAAGGGATGGGGGATGAGAACATAGGGGAACAGGGAGTTCAAGCTGGAACAGGGACAGAGTGGGAGAATAAGGAAAGAGATACCATGATAAATGAAGACATCATAGGAATATGGAGAAACAGAGTGCTAGGGAAGTTCCCAGGAATCCACAAGAGTGACCCCACCTTAGACTAATGGTACTAGTCGAGAAGATGCCTGAACTGGCCTACTCTGGCAATCAGATGGCTGAATACCCTAACTGTCATCATAGAGTGACTGATGGAAGCAGATTCAGAGACCCATGGCTGGGTGCCAGGCCGAGCTCCAGGAATCTAATTGATGAGAGAGAGGAGGGTTTCTATGAGAAAGGGACATGGAGATCATGATGGGGAAACCTACAGAGACAACCAAACCAAACTAGTGGAAACTCATGAACTTTATTTTTTATTTTTTGAGACAGGGTTTCTCTGTGTAGCTTTGCACCTTTCCTGGAGCTCCCTGTGTAGCCTAGCCTGGCCTCAAACTCACAGAGATCCACCTGCCTCTGCCTCCCGAGTGCTGGGATTAAAGCCGCCTGGCAGAATTCATGAACTTTAGACCAACAGCTGTGGAGCCTCTATGGTACTGGACTAGGCCCTCTGGATAGGCAATACAGTTGTTTAACTTGCACTGTTTAGAGGGTTCCCAGGCAGTGGGGTCGGAACCTGTCCCTGGTGTATAGGCCAGCTTTTTGGTGCCTACTGCCTATGGTGGGACACTTTGAGCAGCCTTGGTACAAGGAGGAAGGGCCTGGACCTGCCTCAACTGAATTACCAGGCTGTGCCATGATTCCCCATGGGAGACCTTGCCTTGGAGGAAGTGGGCATGGGGTGATGGCTTGCAGGGAGGAGTGTAGTGGGTAGCTGTTCCAGCTTTGATCTGGGAGTACTACCCACATTGAGGCTTCTGGCAACTGTCACGCCTATGAGGCGGGGCCTACATGGGAGCCCTTAAGACCCGAGACCCAGATGTGCCTATCTCTTGGTTCCTGGATCCTGGATGCTGGATGTAGACTGAGCAGAGTTCTCCAGAGAACACTGCTGGACTGCACTTCACCTCTCCTGGACCCTGTAAGCTATCCCTTTACTTGTAAGTTAACTTCCAAAATAAACCTCCCTTTTAACTACATGGAGTTGCCTTAATACTTCCACCAATAGGGGAGGCCTAGGGGGTGGGAGGAGGGAGGAGAGGGGAATCACTGGTTTATTGGTGAAATTATAAAGGCCACTCCACGTAGTTAAAAGGAAGATTTATTTAGTGGGTGACTTACAAATGAAGGAATAGATAAATTGCGGGGGTCTGGGGAAGGTGTATCGCAGTCCAGCGGTGTTCTCTGGAGCTCTGCTCAGTCAACCTCCACTGTGTAGGGTCCAGGAACAGAGAGAGCATTCGCCCATCCAGGTCTGGGTCTCCAGACGCCTCCCTTGGCCCCGCCTCATAGGCGTGACAGTTGCCAGAGTCTCAATGGGGGTTAGAACTTCCAGATTCAAGCTCGAATGGCTACCCACTACATCTCCCCGTTTTTGTCTAAATAAGAAGGTTCTAAACTAGTACAAGACTATATACAAAGGAATGGTTATCAAATATTGTCCAGGAATAATGAGGGATAATGATCTAGATAAGATGGAACTACAACCAATGCAAACAATATCAAGCAAGAAACACATACTAAAATCCGGAGAAGTATAGAGCATAGGTAAATGGCATGTTATAAAGATCATTCCAAAAGGTGTCCTATCCTAAAGAACCTGCCTGAATCTAATACTTAATATGTTCTATCTAGGATATTATATATACTAAGTTGTAACTATAACTGCTAGTCTTAATCAAAGGGTGGGGTAGGGTTCTGTTTTTGTTTTTCCAGGATAATGGAAATACCCATCTTCCAAAACTCATAAGGCCTTGGATATCCAGATGTTTACAGCAGAAAGGAAGAATCTATTGGTACCAATCTACACATGGTAAAATCTCACTGTCTAGCATCTATCTTTCTATCAATCTAGAAAAGTTGAGGTTCCAATTCAATTATAAGCCAATCTGGCTTTGGAGATGGAATTGGCTCACTCCTTCTCTAAACCCAAGCATATTGCTAAAAGAAAAGTTTGAGAGATTCTTCAGTCCGGTATCAGAAGAGCCCTCTGGTGTGAGACAGAAGGAAATGAATAAAAAGGGACCATTGTCTCCTAAATTCTAATTCTTTCCATGCTTACTCTTGATTTCTCAGAATCCTTTCTTACATGCTATGTCCTCTTTAAATCCAAACCTCCCATTTTTGATAACAAATAAGTTTTTCCAATAGCAATCTCAGAATTCTCCAGAAGGAAGATGGGGCCCCAACAACAACAACTCTACCCAATCCAGAATGATGCCATGGTAATCATCATCATACCACACTTCTTGCCAGAATTTCAGACAATCATACCCATTACTCTAAGACTTGCTGCAGAACCTACAGTTAGTTTAACTGAGATTTAACTATCTGAGCTTTCTCACACTACCCAGCAGAGATAACATCACCCCCTAAACAGCAGGAAGCAATTCTAAGAAAACAACACCCCTTCTCCCTTAGGTTTCATATTTCTCAGGGTTATGGATGATGTTTATAGGGTTGGGGGTGGAAGAAAATATTAAACTCAGTATTCTCCTTAAAAAAAGGGAAAAAGAAGAAATGGAATGGATAGGTATAAGATATTATGGTAGATCATTGTATATACTAGTAAACAAATTTAGTAAAATAGCAACCTTAGATAATTTTCACTGTAACTTGTACTGTTATGGATTCTTATATGCTGATACAAATGTAAACTATTTTATATTCCTGTTTAAGATAATTTGTATATTGATACAAATACAGAACTCTATTTGTTATAATGTACATATATTTCTACTCTTATTTGAAATATTTTTATATTGATACAAATGTAAATTTATATCTGTCATACTTTATGTATGTTCTACTTCTGTTTAGGATATTCGGTATATTGATATATATTTAAGATTATTGTCATATTGCATATCGCACTATATATTCCTACCTCTGTTATAAATATCTTGTGTATTGTCACAATTTTGAAGTCATCGTTCTTCACCATACATTTGCTTATAGACTGTTTACCTTGTTTACATGAAGCCTTAGTCCTTAGGTTATTTCAGTAGATAAGACTTATAGATTTATAGTCACCTATGCCTGTCATCTCTATAGTTACATTAATTAGGTTATACAGATTTACAGATACATAGGTCAGATGGACAGGTAATCTTCAAACACTTCATAGACCTAGAGAATATGGCATTTAAATAACTTAGAATTCTGTTGACATGAGACACAATTGCTCCTGGCTGCGCCAATTTGATCCTGAGAGAATGTTGGGCTTCTAAGACATTTCCATTGGGAAGTTTGTCTTCTTGGCACAAAATGGCCTACTGGGCAATGAACTGCCCTTGCCTTGATGGCTGACAGTACAAATGCAATGCTGTCCTTTCTGGACAAGCGGGACACAAGGAAAGCAACCACTGTACTCTGCCAAGACAGGGTATGATGGTCTCTCAGAATTCCTACTTCTGAAAATGGTCTTTCAGATACTCTAGGCCTGTAGCCAATTTGAATGCACCAACAATGCTGAGAAACATTAGATGACTGTCCAGGCTGCCAGCTGTCTTGGTCTACTCTTGCAAGATTCCCGAAAGTTGCTTGCATCCATCTACCATTTCTCAGGTACCATTATGTTCCTTCTCAGGTCTTTGATGTGGTTGAAAACTAGATAGTTGTAATTTCCTCGGTTATGATAAAAGATAAGTTAGATATAAAACCTTAAACTCACAAATATAAGATAGATAGGACATCTTCTTTAATATTGTAACTGTAATTCTTGCTCGATAATTGTTTTGTTATATGTAATTTTACCATGTTAAAATTAAAACCTTCCTTTTAAAAAAAAAGAAGAAAAGGGGAAGTGCTGTGGATATCACTCTATATAAATAAAACACTGATTGTCAGTGACCAGGCAGGAAGTATAGGCGGGACAAAGAGAGAGGAGAATTGGGGAAACAGGAAGAAGGAAGAGAGAGACTGCAGCCACTGCCAGGACAAGCAGCATGTAAAGACGCCAGTAAGCCACCAGCCACGTGACAAGGTATAGATTTATAGAAATGGGTTAATTTAAGATAAATAAACAGTTAGCAAGAAGCCTGCCACGGCCATACAGTTTATAAGTATTATAAGTGTCTGAGTGATTATTTTATACGTGGATTGTGGGATTGCGGGGTTTGGTGGAAGCTGGAGAGAAGCCCTCCAGCAACACTGGTTGGTATGAAAAATGAATAGAAAACCTCTTAATTAAAGAAAAATAAAGAAATAAAGAAATACACGAGGAACTAACTCCCTTATTTTGTTAATCTTAGTTTATTTCTGGTTCTGTCTCTTCCATCAGGCAGCCTCTGTACATGGAATAATGACTAACTTGGGTCATATAAGGTCTACACCAAGCAAAAGAGCAAGAATGAATATTTTGACCCATTCATATTATAAAGAACTGTGTGTGTGTGTGTGTGTGTGTGTGTGTGTGTGTGTGTGTGTGAAAAGAATGGAGTTTTTCTTACCAGAGCACAGCAGAGGCTTCTGTAATAAAAGAAGTCAGGCACCTATATATATTGCTGAGGAAAGGGAGGGAAATGGGTATATTGGCCTAGTGCTTGACTCCTTCCTGTGAAAACGATACCATACATTCAGCATAGACCATCATAGAATCCTCCTTAAAATGTAAGCAACTTAAGCCTGGGTGTGGCTAAGTACTACAATTTCATCACACATCAGTGTGATTTTTTTTAATTTTTAGTAGATTTTAGCAGTATTTTAATTATATATTTTCTGAATTTTTTTAACATTTTCACAAATATGTTATTACAGCAGCAATGTGAAGAGGTACAGTCTTTCCAAATTCTTTCTTTTTTAATTTTTCTCTTATTGAAAGTAGATTCTTTTCTCACAGAATATATCCTGATTACGACTTTCTTCCTTCTACTCTTCCCAGTTTCTCTCACCTTCCATCCCACTTGGGTCCACTCTCCTTATGTTTCTCATTAGAAAAGAACAGGCTTCTAATAGATAATGCTAAAATATAACAAAATAAAATGTAGGATAAAAAAACTATCACATCAATGTTGAACAAGACAAACCAACATCAGGAAAACACCCCAAGAGAAGGCAGAAGAATTAGGGACCCACCCATTTGCACACCCAGGAATTGCCTAAAAACACTAAACTGAAAGCCATAATATACACACAGAGAACCTGGTTTAGATCTCACAGGCCCTGTATGCTGCCTCAGTCTCTATGATTTCATGTGAGTTTAGCTTGTGTTGATTTAGAGGACCTTGTTTTCTTGGTGACCTTTATTCACTCTGACTCTTACACTCTTTCTGCCTCCTCTTCTGCTGGGTCCCTGAGCCCTGATGGGAGAGATTTGATAGAAACATCCCATTTAGGACTGAGTGTTCCAAGGTATGTATGTATGTATGTATATATGTATGTATGTATGTATGTATGTATGTATCTATCTATCTATCTATCTATCTATCTATCTATCTATCTAACTAACTAACTAACTATATCTCACTATAGATTAAGGGGTTTGTGGCTAGTTTGGTGGTAAAATTTCTATTTTGATAGCATGCAGAGTATCTTCCTGTAGTAAAGTCACTAGCATACAGGGGTGAAGACTCGAAGTGAGCACCACCTAGACTTCTCTATGTTCAATGAGTTGTATAGGTATCGCTTGCATCAGTGGGGACTTGCTGTCAGTTTGGGGAGAGCAATATATTGGGCTTACAATAGCCTAGGTTGTTTGGGGCTTCACATGAGAATCCTTTGGCGAACAACTCAATTAGATGTAACTCAGTCCAAGTACTAGAAACTTCTTTTGGTGACAAGAGACAGCCAGCTAAGACTCTGTCTCTGGCATTATTTAGCAATTTCATTTAGAGTGCCTTTCCTATGAGTTTATATTTTGGGTGTTACTACTGAATTACCCATCTCTCCATAGCACCCTTCCAATGCGCCTTCATTTTAGCCATGTCTCCTCATCCTCCTTCCCTCAGCCTCCTCTCCCCACCTGAACCTCCCATTCCAGCACTCTCCATACACCCATAATTATCTATGCCATTTCCTTTTTCTAAGGAGATCCATCTGTACCTCTAGTCCCTTACTCTATGGCTACCCTCTGTGATTATACAGATTGTAGCTTTGTTATCATCGGCTTTACACCTAATAAATGCATATAATCAGGATGACTTTTCAAGTTCCACTCTTTCATCTGCAAATTTTGTGATGTCATCTTTTAATAAGGGAGCAATTTGTAAATGCACAACACTATGTTTTTTTTTTTTTTTATCTATTCTTCTGTTGAGGGATAGCTAGGATCCTCCCCATCCCCCAATTTCTGGCTATTGTGAATAGAACACCAGTGAACACAGTTGAGCAAATGTCTTTGTGCTGGGATGAAAGATCTTTTAGATATATGTCCAAGCATAGATTTGCTGTATCTTGAAGTAGATCTATTTGCAGCCTCCTGAGGAATTGTCATTCTGATTTCCATAGTGGCTGTATGAGTTTGCAACCCCACCAGCAATGGGCGAGTGTCCCCTTTATCCCACATTATCATCAGCATGAGCAGTCACTTATTGTATTGATCTTAGCCATTCTGACAGGTATAAGATGAAATCTCATAGTAGTTTTAATTTGCATCTCCCTCTTGGTTAAGGATGCTGAATCTTTAAGGGTTTCTCGGCCATTTGAGTATCCTCTCTTGAGAATTCTGTGGATATCTGTACTCCATTTTAACTGGATTATTTGTTTTCTTGAAGTCTAGTTTTTAGGTTCTTAATATATTTTGGATATTAGTCCTCTATCAGATGTATAGCTGGTAAAAATCTTTCCCCATTTGGTAGGCAACCACTTCACCTGAATGACAGTGCCCTTTGCTGTGCAGAAGCTTCTCAGTTTCACAAGGTCCCAGGTATTAAGTGTTGATCTTAGTGCCTGTGCTAATGGTGTTCTGTACAGGAACTCTTCTCCTGTGCTGATGAGTTCAAGGCTATCCCCATTCTCTCTTCTACCAGGTTTAAAGTATCTAGTTTTATGTTGAGGTCTTTGTTTAACAAACTCTTGGTTTCTGCTCTGGCATTGCCTGAGGGGAAAAAAATAAACATAAGAGGGCTTGAAACTGAGATGTCTCTAAAAACTTCTATAAGAAACTACTTACTTCTCTGATGCTGTGATATAACACCTTGACCAAAAGCAAGTTCCAGAGGCAGCACAGTCTATCGTGGTGGCAGGGAATGCATTATAACAAACATACAATGCCAATCTGGCATTCAGGAAGAAGACTGGCCACATTTTAATCACACACAGGAAACAGAGAGAAAGCAAAGGAAGTGAGGCCAAGCTGTAAAACCCCATAGCCCACACCTGAAGCATACCTCCTTCAGTTAAGCTTGACATCCTATACATTCAATAACCTTCCCAAACTCCTTGCAACCCAGTGTTCAAACACACGAGCCTATGTGAGAAATTTCACTTCCCAAACATAACACAAGGAAAGCCAAGGATTTTAAGAGTTTGTCTCTCACCTTACAATATGACTCCATTCTGGTTATAGTTTTTATTGCATCACCAAATATATGCACTTTGACAGATGGGCCAATCTTAGAAGGGTAGGAGGTTATCTTCCCTATTCATCTACTCACCTGTCCCTTCCTCAGTGTTGTTTCCTCCAGGAAACTATTCACAGTTTTTTCCCTAGAAAATTCTGTCTCTTATGCCTGCAAGAGAGCATGATCTGTGTCTCTGGCCCCAACAGAAAGCCAGTTTATGGGCAAATATATCCTTCCAAGGTCAGTAGCTCTTTACATATGAGCATTAATTTATAATCAAACACTGATGAATCATGCTATTTTACTGAAAAGCACAGTCCTTAAGTCAACTACCTAATCTAAAGCAAGAAATTAAACTCTAAACCAACATAAACACATTACAAGTCATTAGTGTAATTAAAAAGGAATGTATAATTAAAACATTTGTGTATTTTAGCTCAAATTCATCTGCGGTCGGAAATTTTAATGAACTGTTCATCAAAGAAGTCTCCGGAGTCGGGGATAAGTTTAGCATAACAAGAAACTGAATGTTTTCTTTCCTCGACTTCAGGAGCTCTGTTCCCTCTGGTTTCTAAAAAGCAAGCTGTCATTGGTTCCACCAAACTAATAAGGATTCTAACTGGTTATGATTGCTTCCATGTTTTAGACTGATGTTATCTTTTTATCCCTTAAGAATCGTGTTTTTCATAATTACTTCTCTTTTGTCCTTTCCTTAAGACAAATGATTTTGTAATTAGTGATGAAGGAAGGAGTCGTCACTCCAAGACATCTGTCAAGTTGTCAGAAGTATGCCTCCCTGTAGCTATATTTAAACTTCCTGTTTAATAGCCTCTTGCTTTATTTCCCAAGAACATCTCTGAGGAATCATGCCCAGGATCCCCTAATGATCAGGTTCTATAAAACAGAGCAATTAGATTGTAAGAAATATGGCTCCCCAGTACCTCTTTCCTATTCACAATGTTCACCCCTTTCTCCTAATATTCTCTTCATCCAGCATCCCACCCACAAGGAGGTGTGTGCTCTGAGGGTTCTGATTTCAAATTCTAACCCATGAGATAGCTGAATATGTCAACAATTAGGCTGACATTTCCCCCCAACTTCAGCATTCAGTTTTAACAATGTTCTCTGCCTACAAATGAGTGGCAAGCTATTGTGAAGAATAGAATGAGTTCCCCTGGGGAGAGCCAAGCAGCATCAGCTCTGTGCTGTTCCCCCATACCCTGCAGAGAGATGATGTACATGCTAACATGCTTGCTGTTCTGTGTCATCTGCCTTTAGGGGCAGCCTCCTGGTGACTTGTAAAGCCCCATTCTTCAGAGCAGAACCCAGAATGACAAGAACATACTGTGGCATGCTGAGGAATACAGACAGTCCATCTCATGACTGATTCAAGATTACCATTGATCTACAATTCGGATGCTATTCTGTCTATAACAGAGAATCTAAATTTCATCAAATTCTCACTCTGCTGTAATCAATCTTTATTCTCCTTCAGTCTATTTAACCTGTGACTCCTGTTCTTTGTAAAAGAATGTCTGAAGAAGCCCAGAATGTTCACTGATTTCCTAGGACTTACACAAAACGGCCAGAGAGAACCAGGATTAGCAAATCTTAGCCCAATACTGACTTTACTCTTACCTTGGTAAAGACAGACAGGAATGACCACACACTGAATGAGCAGAAATGTTAATGTATTGACTACCTCCTGAAGAGATGTCTTTGTGTATGCTTCTGGCTTCCCTCCTTCAGAACACCCACACAGCTGGCCTGGAATCCAAAGCACTTCTAAGCCTTGGAATTATTTGAACATTGGGATAAAGAATCCTATTGCTTAAAGTACTTTCCCTCACAGGTGCATTTGCATTAAAGGCAGATATTCTAAAATAGAAAGTGCCCAGGATACACCACACACACACACACACACACACACACACACACACACACACACACACACCACACACGATACATTGCCTACACTTTAATCCACTCTTTAAGGAGTCAGAGTGCTCTGAAAGCAGTAGTAGAATTTTGATGTGGCTAGCAGCCTAGTCCTGGGTCCCTCTCATCGAATCCTATGTTAGCTGTTTAGGTGCACGAGCATTGTACAGGACTAAGGCAGAAATGAAGCAGACGTGGCAGGAATGGTAGGGGCAGCAATGAGCCCTCTTGCTTACTTCTGTGGTTACTTTCCCTCTTTATCCCTTCCTGGAGTTTGTGCCTTGTGATTATATTTAGGATGAAAGAAATTCCCAGATCTCTCTAAGCTGCACTTACTTTCTTTCCTATTTCAGTGCCACTTCCCATTTGTGGTGACTGTCATGCTCCTTAAACATCTTTCTTTAGACCGTTGTTCATATCTGTGTCAGAATGATCATCATGAACTTCTGACTGCCTTCTTGAATAGCCTTGTCAAGAGGTTCAAAAATCTCCATGATACCTCTGGGGTTATTCCATGGCTTTGTTTTACCTGACTTTATATCTTCAATCACTGATGAGCATCTTCCGTTAATAAACAGTCTGAACTTTCAGCCCTTTGACTCATTTGCTTCTGCCCCACCCATTCCAGTTTAATTGCTATTGGACAAGCTTATAGGAGATATTGCAGATAGAATAAATGTTAAGAAGAAAGTATACAATGTTGACCCAAACCTTGGAGTTGTCTGGCTAAACTTGGTCTATTTACTTGGTAATTTCTTTCAAATGAGAGTACTGACCCACACCAGCTTTATTTTTTTTAATTAAGGAATTTTTTTATTCATTTTACATATGAACCACAGATCCCCCTCTCTTCCCTCCTCCCACCCCTCCAGTCATCCCTGCCAACCCAACCCCCATTCCCTCCTCCAACAAGGCATGGACTCTCATAGAGAGTCAGCAGAGCCTGGTACATGTCAGTCTTTTTTTATGTCCATGTTGATTACCAGCAGCTCAGTGAAAGACTTCAGAAACTTGTTTCATCTATTTCACATTTGAGAGAGGCAATTCTTCTTTCCTGTCCACACTACTGTTTTTCACTTTTATGCATTTGCTTGGTGAAAATACTGCACTAGATGCCCTGGGATTTGAAAGTATTGGATTTAAATAATAAAACTACCATTTGAAGCTCCTATTCTGAAGAGGCTATACCATATCCACCCGTCATATTTATACCTAATCCCATTTTCTCTCAGAGATCAAATGAGAAATCATCGTGCAAGCAAATAGTCATGCCTCCTCCCTACTATTCCACTTGCCTCTGGTCAATGACTGATACAGACTTAAGTGGTTCACAACTATTTGCATTGACTATAAACATACAGAGGCAGAGCTTGAGTACACAAAAGTAATGTTTCTGAAGCCATGGAAATAAAATAATTGTAGGTTCGATAATGAGTGAATAATTGGAATCATAAGCCAATGGTGAAAATTGAACATTTGGGAAGGAATAGGTGAAGCTAAGACAATGTGAGAGATGTATAAACAGATGAAAATCTACTTGGATGAAAACCCAACGTGTCATGTCACATACATTAACATCATGTATATTGGAGTGGGTTTTTTGTGTTTTTTTAAAAGTAATATACAACATATAGACAGTGTACCTTTTGATGCTTATCAGCCCCATACCTTGATGCTATATTATTTGAGAATTAAGGAGATACTAGAATATGTATTTTAAAAACTTAAATGTAGCCGGGCAGTGGTGGTGCACGCCTTTAATCCCAGCACTCGGGAGGCAGAGGCAGGCGGATCTCTGTGAGTTAGAGGTCAGCCTGGGCTACCAAGTGAGTTCCAGGAAAGGCGAAAAGCTACATAGAGAAACCCTGTCTTGAAAAACCAAAATAAAAAAAAAAAACTTAAATGTTTAGGGGGCAAGAGAAACCATGGAATTTGAGAGGAAAATCTTATTTTAAAATAGTGGTGAGCTACAACTGCAAGGAAGGAAGAATTGGGGAAAGAGAGACTTCCTAGTTACTGAGAGATAGGTGCAGAATTTGTACCACATGCAGAAACTTAGAGACTACAAAGCTCAACAATGTAATTCATGATCCAAAAGCATTGCAGGAATACTGCCTGTGAGTAATGTGTGAGTTGCAGAATCTTGAAGCATGGGGAGAGACAGTCTCTGTGGGTACCTATCTGGACTGATCAAGGCCTAGAGGTATACTTATCTGTGGCGTTTTGTCACTGTATAATCCCTAGTGAACTGAGACCAAGCTTTTATGAGAAGAAAGCAAGGAAACTGATTTGATTAACATTCTGAAGATTGAGAATTTAAAATCTAAATGGAGTTTAATTATAGAAGAAGGAGCTTATCCATCTTGCATATTTCAGTTGTAGATTGAAATTTAAAGCAATGTTGCATCCCTTCCTTCAAAGTGTTAGTGGCCCCACTGCCCTGGAAGTTGTCAGATGGTCAGAGTTACTAAAGATCACTACTAACTCTCTCCATCATCCTCATCCTCATCACCTCTAACTCACAAAAAAACTATAACAGAGATTCAAGTCGCTATCTAATAGTACTAGTATTTCACGTCAAAATAGAAAAAGGTCCTAACACAAGAATGTGGATATGCCTTTTGATAGTTTACCAGAAGAATGTTTTCATTTGCTGCATCCTGCACTGAAACGTGGAAGCCTCTCTTAGTTGATCTTTCAGGTCAGGCCTGGTCCCCATAAGACTTTCTCTTAAGAAGAACTCCATATGGGGGAATCACACAGTAAATCCCTGGTACTCTAACAGAAAAATAAACATGATGTTACCATTTGAATAGGATATGAGGTTTTAGAAAACTGAGAATTTGAGTGGTGTGTGTCAAGCAAACCAAAAGGAGAAAAAGAATACAGGTCTTATGCAAGCCCTTGGGCAGTTTCAATTGTTATTACTTATTTGCGAGTCTAGGAAATATCTTAGATCTTTTTTGTTTGTTTGTTTGTTTTGTTTTGCTTTTAAAGCTATGTCCATTTAATTTGTGACAAGGGAGGCAAAAATATACATTGGAAAACAGCCTGTTAGATAAATGATACTAGCAAAACTGGATATCTTCCTGCAGAAGAATGAATTAAATTCATATCTTACACATTGCACAAAAATTATTTCTAAATGAATAAAAAAAATCTTAATTTAAAGCCTGAAATGTTGAAACATCTAGAAGAACATGTGGGGAAATCTCTTTAAGTTATTGTGATAAGTAAGAAGTCCTCAATACACACAAATAACACAGGAACTAACCCAAAGTATCAACTGATGGGACTACATGAAAACAAAAAGTTTCAGCACATCCAGTCATTCGAGCAAATGGACAGTTCAAAGAATGGGAGAAAATCTCTACCAGTCACACTTCAGACAAGAGAATAATATACAGAGATTACAAAAAACTCCCCGTTTTGAATATATTTTGTTATGTTTCTGTTCTGAAGTCCTATTTGTACTCTGGATTCCCCTGTAGGAAAAATAGCAGTTCATTTCCTGAAAGTGTCCCCGTGATGATTATCTGCATCCCCCTCCACATCTGCATACATGGCAGGCATTGCAGCCTCCAGTTGAAGAGCTGAATATGAAAAAAAAAAAAAAAAAAAAAAAAAAACTTTTATAAAGTAGGTATCCTAGAATTTGAATGCCATGTTCATTAACCTTTCTTGACAATAGTAAGAATTGACCTAATGATACCAGGTATGGCTATATTTATGACATTTCACTCTTCACAGGCACTTCAAGGATTTTTTTTTTAATTATTTATTTTGTATACGGTGTTCTGTCTACCTGCCAGAAGAGGGCGCCAGTTCTCATTACAGATGATTGGGAGCCACCATGTGGTTGCTGAGAACTGTACTCAGGACCTCTGTAAGAATAGCCAGTGCTCTTAACCACTGAGCCATCTCTCCAGCCCACACTTCAAGGATTTTCAAATGCCAGCATATGAATGGAAAGTGGTTAAAAACATGCAATGGAAGACAGACACTCAAAGGCAATAAGATGGGTTTCATATTACAACTGCAGAAGGCTTCTCCAATGAGTGGAGAATTCCCAATCAGTGGTATTATCTAGGATTCAAAGAAGCTCTCCTTTGAACTCTCTCCAGCTAGTAGGTAATAAGAGTGCTGAGCTAGCACCTTAGTCTTCCCGTTAAGCCCAAATATATGTTCTTTTCCTGTCCCATTCCCTGTGCAGAATACATCTTAACAATAACTTTTACATACTACAGCAGTTCTGAGGCCTCCAGGCAGTACATCCTTTCCTTGAACATGCATGCCTCCTAACATACACATCCATACTGACACTTTTGGAAATATCTCATATTAACATGGTAGAAATTTACACAAACTGAATCTGTCAGAGTAAACGATTTCAAGTTGTCTCTAATGACCGTGATTTCCATCAAGGTTCCTATTTGATATAATTAATCCTATGTGCACAGAAAAGGGAAATATGACAAACTCTAGAACATAAATCTTGCTGTGAAAATTCCACCCCAGAAGCTGTAAGAAGATGTAAGAAGCATAATGACTACTCCTATCTTGGCAATGACTCCTGAAATGTATTTATGAATGTTGGGTTTCACAATCTTAAGGATAAGAAAAACTTAATTGTAACAATGGATATTTACTTTTATAAACCTGAACACAATTACATGTACTATTATTTGAGAGTCATATTATCTAATGAAGTAAGATGCTATACACATACTAATAAAAATGAGATGCCTCACAAAGTGAGCATCAAATTAAAAGAATGTCACAAAAGAGACTGAGAAAAAAACAGAAATATTAAAATGCACTCAGATGAAATGAAGACAGAAAATATGTCTAGAAAGCAGAAGACAAAAGAATATAAAAGTAATAAGATAAGTCCATCTGTAGAATATAACATCATAAATGTGATCGGATTTAGAGAAAAAAAATTAGTCAAAATGCAGATAAATTTACGAAAGGAAAAAAATGCAATAAAACTTCCAAGAGATGAATGATATGTTTCTAAAATTTTAAAAAAAGGTTGCTGAGATAAATATACCATGGGTGTGAACAGACACTTAGGCAAGGACCTCACTGCAAAATTCTAGATGTGTGAGCTGAACAAAAAATCCACAGTGTCAATAGTAAAACAACTCAACAAACAGAAATCTAACCAACAAACAAAGCCAGCAGAAGTCTCAGAATCACAGGCATAGTTCGTCTATAGAATGGAAACACTGAGCTATCTGAAGCTGAAAAGATGGAGAAAATTACTCAGATACATAAAGAAACCAATCTTCTGCTTGCAATTTTATGCCTAGGCAAACTCAATCAAATATAAATGGAAAATGAAGAATAAAGACAAGTTCATACCTGTTGACTGTCAAAACCACATCTGCAAACCCTTTCTCAGATGGCTACTAATGCTTTTCTATTTCAACAGGAAAGACGGGGATGTGTGAGACAGAGTATCTAACTTCAAGAGAGGAAAAATAGAATTCTCAGATTGGTGGCGAAGGAAGTCAACTGTGATCAGCATTTCCATATTCCACAGTGATGTTAACAATAAGCTTTGAGAGAAACCTCAAATGGACAGTTTAGTAGAGGAAGGGAAAGTGTACTGTGTGAGAAATATGTGTATGTGTGTACAGCATATACTATATCAACATCTATCTATCATCTATTATATATAATATATAATGTATAGATAATATATTTGTAGATGATAGATATCAATCTATAATCTGTCTATATGGCATCAGTATATATAATAGATACATAGATAAATATCTAGCATCTATCTAGCATCTATATAAATAGATGATAAATATATTGATAGAGGCATCATATATAACATCTATATAAATAGGTGAGATATATATATATATATAGAGAGAGAGAGAGATAGATAGATGATAGATAGATAGACTGACAGACAGACAGACAGACAGACAGACAGACAGATAGATAGATAGATAGATAGATAGATAGATACAGATATCAGACCCAAAGAGAATAATGACTTTACATAGAATCAGTCGGATTGGAAAGGAAAAAGAAGTAAAATACTCTCATATATATGTATCCTTTTATACAATATGGAAATCACATATGGTTAGATGGTCTATTAAGGTAAAGACCAAGCAAAGAGAAGAGCCAAGTTTTATTGTTCATCTCATTTATTTCTCTGTCCAGGAATGTTCCTCAATGTCACTGACTTGGCCAGACAGCTCAGATGCACACTAGAAAGTCAGGGGAGGAACTAGGAAGGTCACTCATGATTTTCATGCCCATAATAATCCTTCATGACCACTTTCAAGTTGTTGGCCTCTGCTGTCTTCCTCTAGTCTTAAAATTTTCCATAGTTCTCTAACTGGAAACAGATACTTTCACCATAAAGATTCCTATTATGTGTCATGTTGGTTTGTAAGCATGCCATTCATCCACTGTGGTACTATGCTCTGTCACTTCATATTACAGTTGTATGTATGTGTATGTTCCTGTATGTCTCTTTTTCCCCATCAAAAGCTGCAGCTTGGGAGAAAAGTGTGGCATCCAGCAGTGGACAAAGTTACAGTAGAAAACCAAGACAATGAGCAAACCTTGCCATCATTCACACTCAGGTCTAAGCAGGAAGAAATCTGCCTGAGAGCCAGCACACAAGAAGTTGGGGTGGAGGAGCAAGTAATATCTATGAAAAGATACATACAGTAAAAACAGGAAACATTGTAACATGCTGTTCCTGGAGCTGAAATGTACCTGCTGCTGTTCTAATTTCCTTATGTGCTTGTATGCACGCAATGATTAAAACCACCTGCTGTTATGAAGTCCATTTTTTATAGATGAGAAAATTGGGGCATGATGAGGTACTGCAGGATTTAGGCTCTTGCTTTCTCAGGCAGCCTTGGTGCCTTGAACTTCTTTGTTGGTATCATCGAGAATATTCTTACTGTCTGTATCCCAGTTCCACCCACAATCTGTGCTTTAGGGACAGGGCGGCTGTTTCTTGAATCTTAGTAATACCCACGTGGAGCAGTTAGCAGAGAAGGGGAACCCAGCACTGTGTATGAACTGACTCTTGAGAACACAGAGAAGTACCAGGAACTCTGCTGTGATTGCCCCTATACAGACTAGCAGGAATTTGGGGGGAATGGATCAGTTCCATGTTGCTTAACCATCTAGCAATACTGGGTGACAGCTAAGGATATAAAAAGATCTATTGATTGTATCATATTCATCCTAGCTGGGCATGATGGGGATGTTTGTAATCACAGAAACTGAGAGGTTAGACAAGGAAATCACAAGTTCTAGAGCAGCCTGTGCTATATGACAAAACTTTGCCTCAGAAATAAATCTACAAGCAATCAAACACACAAGTGCATTTTTCTAGGCAAAAAATCCTCAAATTAATATTTAAATCTTTCCCCCAACTTAAAGTATAGGGATATTCACAATGAAATGTATTATTTTGCATAATCAATATATGCTAATATAAAAAGAAATATGTGTACTTAAAACAACAGAGAAGCAATTACATATTTGTGTAAATTTGTGACCCTTATTATTTGACTTCAGAAATAAGAATATGTATAATTTTTTTCTTTTTAAACAAGCGTGATAGGTGAGGTGTTTTCTAGAAATTCCAAAAAAAAAAAGAAAATGTTCAACATAAAGTGATTTTGCTATGATATTATATGTGATTTTTGTCAATTTCCTATATTTTCCTGCATACAAAAGTTGAGGGAAGCCAAGTTTCTTAACAAGGTGGATCCCATACTGCTTCTTCAAGGAGGCTAGACAATCACTTGGCCTGAAACCTCTCGTTCCTCCAATTCTGGTGGAGTGGGATTTATGCCTTTATTATGTGTGTTTTCCTGTGTCCGTCCCTCACAACCTCACCCTACTATTAATGAACATTTTAATCTGGCCTTTACCAATCTGGTGAGACTCGAAAATTAAATCATTGTCTGTTTGTTCCTCTGGTAGGAGATAAATCAGTCTTAAGCATATTCTCTCTCTCTCTCTCTCTCTCTCTCTCTCTCTCTCTCTCTCTCTCTCTCTCCCTCCCTCCCTCCCTCTCTCTCTCAGTTTCTTCTGTACCACAATTCAACAATGATACTAAATCCATCCCCACAGTCCCAGAAGACCTTTTCCAGTTGTATGACTATTTTTTTTGGCCTTGACCAGATGGCCTCAGGTTCCTGTGACTCTATCAGAGTCCTTTTGATTACCCTATTTATCTCTCCCAGTACTCAATTTAAGGATCCGATCACACGTAACACATTTGCCAGTAAGATAAACCACTCAAGCTGACTGCTGTTTGGGCACTATACTCCTGGCATATGCTCTGTGTCTCATTACACCCCATAGTTATTAGATTTAATACATATTTTTATAAACGCCATAACAAAAGTAGTCAGGGTTTCTATGGGCTGTTCATTGCTCCTTTAAAACAGCCAATCAAAGGGCAGAGCCCTGCAGGACTGAGTGGAGATGAAGGGAGTCTACTAAGCCCTGAAGGCTACTAACTGAGGCACTGCTTCCCTTTGGGGAGGTAGTCACAGAAAAGTTGAGCACAACATTTTGTAATGAAACCAATAAAATACAAAAGAAGAGTTAATGTTTAAAGAAAAAATAAATCAAAAGTGACATCAGAAATGCAGTATTGAGGAAATCAATCCATTCAAAGGGTACCCTTGGCTTCAGTTAAAAGCACACACACACACACACACACATATATATATATATATATATATATATATATATATATATACTCACATGAAAAAAACATATTATCAGCAGACAATAAATATGCATTTATTGATAGAAACAGAAACTTCAAAAGACATGTAAAAAATAAGACAATACAAAACCTCTTTTCATTTGAACACCTGTGTATATATACATATATGTATACACACACAACACATATGAACTCACATACATACATAGATACACATACGTACACTCAAACACACACACACACACACACACACACACACACACACACACACACACACACACACCATATACACCAGCATCTACAATTAGTGAATCAAAAATTATTCGTATCAAGATCCCTTTCTATGTTGAACTTAGGTCATGCCAATAAGAATTTTTTCAAGATACTTTGTGGCTTCAGAATTAATTGTCAGATAATTTGCTTTAGTTTCCCCCAGTTACTTCCCTTTACAAAAAATCCAAGTGAATCCTAAATTCGGAAGTGGTGACTTAAGTCCCTTCTTCAGGAAAACCAAGACAGGTAGATGCTTAGGGCCTATCTTCTCAACTTTATATAAAGTAACCCTGGATAAAATCAAGTTGAACAAAATGAAATCTTACCTCATAAGGACTCCCAAATCAATGGGAAATTGTCACCTGAATTAGATATTGTAATCAGAAGCATTTTTGTGAGAAGAGTTGTCACAAAGATTAAAACATATAAACATCTCAAAAAATTGAATCTGACCTCTGCAACATTGAAAAAAGAGGGATGGATGATTTTCCCTAAACCTTGAGGTAGGAAATAAAGATGATTAAGATTAATATCAAGCTAGAGCAAAGAATGTGTGAGGAACTGGGGACATGCACACAGGAAAGTATGTGAGAAAATGGAAGAGAAAAGGTCAGTGTCCACAGGAGACGTTGCTGGAGCTCAGAGTGATGGTTTAGCTGCGAGCCTCAGAACTGTTGCCGCCATCACAGAACAGTCCTGAGCATTCTCATTTGAGCCCCATTGCTGCTTATCCAGTTACTCACACCGTTTCCAAATGAGGAAACCTAGGAGTTCCCTTGTTTTGTAAGGTGCCCAGTGTCCCAGAGGGGCAGAGTCAAGATTCTCAACCCACGCTGACTGTGTGATATGCAGATGCTGCAGAACACTGAATGAACTGCCAAATGGGAACGGACTGGAGGCTTCAGATCATCCACTTACCCCATTCCTTAGACTGTTTCTCTCCACACCATGCATCCTCATCATTTCCATCTATAGTGCTTCTCTTTGCCCTTCTTCAAATTGTCAAGTCCCACCATCATCACACAACCCCTCATGACATGCCTAGTCTTAGCTGCATCAGATAACAATGTTGCATTCAACACTCATGAGGACCCTTGTGGCCCTCTGGATAAGTGAGACAGTTGTTTAGCTTGAACTGTTTAGGGACCTGTTCTTAAGTGCATGAGCTGACTTTTTATAACCTAGTGCCTATGCTGAGACACTTTGCTCAGCCTTGGTGCAGGGATGAGGGGATTGGACCTGCCTCAACTGAATGTACCAGGCTCTGCTGCCTCCTCTGGAGAGACCTTGTCTGGAAGGAAGTGGGAATGGGGGGTGGTTTGGGGAGAAAGGCTGGGGGTGGGAGGAGGAAGGACAGGGGAATCACGGTTGATATGCAAAACTAATAGAAAAAACTCTTAATAAAAAGAAGAAAATAGAAACAAGACTAAGAAGGAAAAAAAAAGAAAAAAAAAGACCCTTGTGACCTCATCCCCATCTCCTCTTATAGACTGAATGGTTCTGTACCCATTCCACTCCAAATGTGTAAAGTGAAAACAAAATCTACAATGTGATGGCATTTAAAAAGTGGTCTTCAGGAGTTTCAGCCTGAATGGATTTGGGTTTTATAAAAGATACCCTTAACCAGATATGTTTAGTGTTGTGCTTTGATTTTGAACTTCCCAGCTTCATGAGCCTTAAGAAATAAATTTCTATCACAATAAACATCATTTACAGTACTTGTGCTATTATAGCTTGATTGAAATCAGGTATTTTCTCAAAACAGAATCTTATTTATTAGCAATAGAAAGTTTTCTGCTTTTCTTTTGTATTTGACATAGTCAAAAGCTTAGCCTGCCATTGATATCTTTTGGGTTAGTTACATTTCCCCCATGATGCCTTGCTAGATTGTCTCCTTCAATGCCCATGCCTCCGAGCAGGTTTTCTTCATTACCCTGACTTGGGTTCTGCAGCATACAGTACTCATTCCACTATCCCAGGCTGCTGTTAGAGTGATTTAGAAGAGTTGAAAAATCAGGAAATGAATATGCAGAGAAGTATGAATTCAGACTTGAAAGTGGAATTGTACTTTGTTGAGGCTAAAATTCCCTTCTTGCTGCTGACATGTCTTAATATTGTATGTTTCCACATGGTACCCTCTCTGGGTTTGTCTTGCACCAAAGGAAACTTTCTTAATCATAACAAACACTTAAGTTACATAAACAACTGCTTCCTTCTATGACTTTTGCTCTAGAAACTTGAAGGGGCATTGATGTCACAGTGGGAAAAGCTCACACTGTTATAGACTATGCCAAATTCTGCACATAATATTTAAATAGGAAAAAGCACAAACATCAATGATTTAGGCACTTTATATGTTCTGCTCCTTAGAGCAAATTTGAGCTATTTTGGAGTGCATCATTTAAGAGTACATGTCTTCTGTACTTTATCAGCATTCTGTTATTCACTTCAAAAATCATTTATGTACATTTAATTATCTATGTGAAGGGATATGATTCCCCAGTGGTTTTCCTTCTTTTCTTTTTTGTCCTCCAATTACAAGTCAGCTGTCATTTACCCTTCTGTCATCAAGCAGGCCTCTGAGAATCTACTTCTAGGTCACTGCCTGTAATTCTTGTGGGAAGGGCTGCTAGGAAACAAGTGTGTTAATGAAATCACGATGCTTGAATTAGAGCCCAGGGGAGTCAAATCCGTAGGCACAGTGTGCAGGCTTTGACATGGCCTCTTTAGGAACTTAAAGGCTCTCCCTGAGATCTTCTTCCTGTGTATTTTAGGTTTGAGCGACTGAAGTCTGATAATACCTTGGGCAGATGTAGTAGAGGATATATATATGGAAAGTCTTCAGCAGGGGGTTATTTTAATAATGGCAAAAAAAGAGATACAATTATTTTAAATCACTTTTAGGTGCGTATGGATGTATGCATGTTCATGTGTGGGTGAGCATGTAGGTACAAGGGCATGTGTACCCATGGACAGCAGAGGACAGCCTTGAATGTCATTCCTCAGGCACCATCTACCTGGTGCATTTTGGGTTTTGTGTTTGTTTGTTTTTTTGTTTTGTTTTGATCGACAGTATCATCGACTGGCCTGGGCCATGCTAAGTAGACTGGGTTAACTGGTTTTCAAGCTCCAGGGATCTTCCTGATTCCACTCCTTCATACCTGGGTTACAAATGCATTCAACTCATATCTGGTTTTTGTCTTTTAAATATAGCTTATGAGGACTGAACGTGGGTCCTCTACCTTGTGAGGCAGATCTTTCCTAACCAAGCTGTCACTCCAGCCCTACTTTGAATATTAAAGTCATGAAATCCAATTAGGTGTAGAAATCAGAAAGACATTGCCCCAAAAGTAGGTAAGCACCAAAATGATTTCATGGCCAGATATGTGTAGATTTGATATTTCTTTGAAGAAGTGAAAGAAACCTCCTAGAACAGGCACTCCATGCTAGGTAACAGAGGGACAAAGCCAGGCTGGTGAGGGTAAGGAGGTCACACCCGGGGTGGCTAATGACTTAGGTGGTCTTGGGTCTATGCAGTTAGAAATACAATGGTGTCTTTTCAGACAAAAGGCAATCTTAGATTGAAGGCACACTGCACTGTCAATGCACGACTTCTCTTACCTTCATAGACTCAGAATGACTTCGGGAATTTTACCGGCTTCCTTTAATTTAGATCTAGCAAAGCTGGCATTTTCACAGAGCCCCAGCCTCTTTGAAGTACCTCTATATGAGGTTTTGTGAAAAATGTGGACAGTTTAGGATACACACAGGTTGGGGAGGGGGTCCATTTGGCTTTTCTGCAGTCAGACTTTATTTTTTAAATGACCTTGTTCTCCCTTTCAGTTCTCCTCAGGATTATTTTTTTTCTTCGCTGGCTCCCTCTTTCTTCATTATTTTAATGGCTACATCTTTGCTCTGATGTGTCAATGGAAGTGGAAAATCCAGTGAAGCCAGAGCTTAGAGGAATGCCAGCTGGAACAGAAGGATAAAGTTTCCTTGGAGAAGCTTCAAAGGGATGCGGGCTGGGTAAGCTGGGGACAATGGTACCCAGGCCTGGGGACATCGAAGACCTTGCCAGCTGGCCCAGCCTGGTCCTAACAAGGCATGAAGGGACTGGGACCCCTTTCACTGTGTAGTCTGTGGTGAGAGTTGGGGGCTTTATGCACTCACATGCAAACTACATTCTTAAATTTCACAACAAATGGTTTTCTCACGAAATGAGGGGCCGAACTGTGATTCTTGCCAGAAGCAGCATGAGCTAATTTTACTCCAAAGCCAGGGCTTCCTGAAGGCAGACAAGCCTGTCCCCTCCCATCTCTCTACTTTGGAATACATTTTACATTTCTTTTTTATGGGAGAATCATCAGAACAACCGTCGTCAGTGATAGGACCTGAGGCAGATTTGCGGATCCTTATTGGTTTTAACTAGTCAGGTGGCATCTCTCTTTGATTTTTCTTTCTTTCTTTTCTTTTTGTGAATAAAGCAGGAAACGTGATTTAGAAATAGGCTATAAATCTAGATGGTTTAAATGGCATGGCTGGTTGTCAGGCACATTTGGGTCTCTGCTTCTGTAGGTGTTGTTGCTTGAGTGGCACCCAGCATAATCAGATGCAGCCTGTGTCTGGAAGGGATTTGAGGAAGGGACAAGGCATTGCCTTTACCTAGTTCATTCATATGTATGATGTGCTTCAGACAAACCTCCTCTCTCACCCCTGTGCTTTGCTAAGGGGTGTATTTGATTAATCATGCTGACTGGCCCATTTTATTAAGCTAACTTTCAGAATTCTTAAAACTGCTTTTTTTTTTTTTTTTTTTTTTTTTTTTTTTTTTTTTTTTTTTTGCGGCGGCAGGAGGGTATTGTTGTTGTTGTTGTTTTTAATACCCTTTCAAACTGAATCTTGGGAAAGCTGAGGTGCTTCAAATCCAAAACAAGTAAGAAAAAAGATAGGTTTCATGCATCTCCGTTCTTTAAGAGAACTGACACACAAGGATTTATAAATGTTTCACATCCCAGACAGCAACTACTGATTGAAAAAATCAAGATAACTATGTTCCTTTTCACAATAGTCTGGGAAAATAAAATGGGAATTTTTTTCAAGTCTCTCACATAAGCCTAGAATAAACCAGTCATTATATGTGTGTCAGGTGCTATGTCCTGAGGAAGAAAGCCATCGAGGTTATTGTCCTACCTTCAAGAGATGTTCCTGTGGACAGTCTGGGCAGAATTCGACATGAAAAATCTCACTGTTCTTAGTCAAAATATAATAATGCTGTAAGTGTCATAGATTCGAAACTGATTGGGAAGGAAATTAAAAACAGAAACATAAATAGTGTTATACAATTATAAGTCCAGGCTTCTAGAGGAGGTTAAATTTGACTTCTGTTAGTAAAAAGGAAGGTAAGGACATTCCAACAAATTTCTTTAACAAATTCTAAGGAAGAGAAAACATATGGCAGATGGGGAGGAAGGCTTAAAATAAATAAATAAAATGCAATATACTGTTTAAAGTGATTTGAGAAGGCTAAGGCTATCTGGGATCTTTTATTATGTAGAGTATGGGGACTAGGGGCATTCTGAATTGAGGGTGATTCGATCAAGCACTCCACACTTGGTGACCCACTCAGACTCTGCTGTCACAGGCAGCCACTGCGCCCTGCACGGCTTACAAATTTTTAATCTCTACAGTGGACCTCAAAATGGAAGCCATTGAAAAGAGACTGCTGCTCCCAGAATTGGGTAGGGTGTATGTTCATTCCCCTGCTGTCTCCCTGGGCTTTAACCAGTTGTTTCTGTTGCTGGAAAAAAATGCCACAGAAACCAAGTAAGAGGCAAGATAGTTACTGTGAAGCAGGATTTTAGAGGCTCCAATCTATCCTGTAGTAGAGGCCATGGTGAGGCCAAGCAGCTTACTTCATGGTGGCCAGGAAGCAGAGAAGGACGGGAGTTGGAGTTCTGCTTTTGCCTTTATAGGCCATTCAGGTGTCCAGCTCATAGGATCCTCATGCCTATATTTAATATATGTTATCCAATTTAATGCATTCATTTCAGGAAATATCCCTGAAAAGGAAGTGTGCTTTGTTAATCTAGGGTACTCTCAGTACCATTGTGTTGGCAGTCAAGATTAACCCTCACCACGCAGCTGTCCTTTCACTGGTGGCTGCTTTCACTGGTGGCTGCTATTCCACAGCCACTGTTTATGTCACACATACTCTCCTCCCTAGCACAGGGGCCTATAGTTCTTTTGTGAGCAACAATGGCTTCCTACTGTATATATATATGTGTGTGTGTGTGTGTGTGTGTGTGTGTGTGTGTATCCCTCAATTTATTTCTGACAAGAGCTTTTATCAATCTCTTGTGAAACCCCTTGAGCCTAGAATGTTACTCATTGGCAGAACACAGGAGAGAAGGTGAACTTTAGAGACAGAATTTGATTAGAAAAGAGCTTTCATAGTTCAAGTGATAGAGATTATGGCAGGAAGACACCAGACATATTCTACAAGAATCTGGAATGTTTAAGTGCATGACTGATTAGATTGGGCTCTCAAAGATCCATCGAGGAGATGTCAGGTTTAAGAGGAACACTCAGAAAACCAAGAAAGTGGTGCCAAAGGGCAAAGGTCAATGATAAGAGAGTCATAAGGTGGGAGCTAGACACACTTCATCAAGTGCCATAACTAAGAAAAGGAAAATTTGAGCCCAGTTTTGGCTATTCTGGATTCACAGAGTTCTAAGTGTTGGGAAGCACTGTCTCCAGATAGAGGCAGATATAGGATTGTTGTTAGTTATTTGATTTCTTTGGGTATTTTTATGCCAAGCCCATACTTTCATCACACACAGAGGGAAATCTCGGCTTACAAGTGGGCAGAGATAATGTTGTTCTTCCATTTCAAACATGTGGCCCAGAGCTAAGAGGGCAAGACTTCATGAAGACCCCTTGGTGTCATTGCTCAGAATGTTCATGTTATCTACTGGCAATGCCAAGTGTTATTTATTATAGAATGGGCACGAAAGTAACTGCTTTACACATTCATGCCATCATCTTAAAAATCACTGGTTTTGGGGATTTTCATCATATTCTGTGAGATAGATGCTTTTCTGAGTGAGGATATGAAGATCATTCAGCCATCTCCCTAGGAGCTTGGTCTAGTAAGGATGAAAAAACGAGACAGGTAATATAAAAGTTAAACATTTTGGTATGGAAATCACTAATCCTGTCTTTGACCTTGTATGAACAACTTGTGTAGCCAACAGTTAATATCTGAATCATTACAACATTGACTTAGTTTTTCTTCACTTACCCATGATCCTGAAGAAGCAATATACAGAAAATGGTGATATGTAGGAAACATTTAATCATAACAATTCTTTGTTGTTTATTTGTTTGTTTGTTTTTCCTGTTTCTGTTTCCTCACTGTTAATGCTCACTTACAAGTCTGTGGTTCACTAGAATGATGCCAAGAATGTGGGTTTTTTTTTTCACACTTGAGAGAATCCTCTAGAGGTCACAACTACCTGAGAGAATTTCTCTTCATGTTTTCTTCCTGTACAGTCCTACCACTATTGTGGGAAGCATAGCCCTATGGCCAAAGGAGCCGTGAGACACAGTGCCTGGCCATGTCAGCAAATTCATACCCAGTGGACCATGCAAACCTTTATAACAAGTCCAACTATACAATCCATGATCAAAATGCCATACCTATGTAAAGCTGTGCCCCAAAGCTGCACCCCTGGCCTTAACAAAAGTCTCTGTTGCTATCTAGTTATTTTGTTCTAATTGATTTCTGTATTTTATTTCTCCTTGAGATTCTGAACTGACCTCACCTAAAAGGCAACTTTCCAAGTTCCACTGCTGTCTAAATGGAAATACAAAATACCAGAATTTACTTACGTGTCATTTCCTCCATGGTAGTTGGTACCATTTACCTGCTTACTACATGTTGAGAGGCCCATGCTCCAGCCAGACATGTGGCCTGGCAACAGGAGGCCAGGAAGACCTGTGCCTCTGCTGTGAGAAATAGACCCTGAATTTTCATGCACTGGGACACTTGCTGGTAAACTCTATCGGTGAAATTGCTGGTGATTGGACATGCCCCATCTCTCAGAGGAGTGAGCTAAGGACCAGGACAAACTTCTAATATCCTTGGCTGCTTCTTGCTGAGAAGTATTTATCTAAAGTCATTTTTGTAATTACCAGAATTAAAACTGATGATATTTCAGCCCCAGTTTCTAGCCTTTATATTCTGAGTTAATTTTAATATCAGAGGTAGTATGGTCCCCTAAGCCTGATAGAGTCTCATTTCTTCCTCACTGGGAGATGACCACCTGAAGTTCTCAGAGGACTCTGTAAATCTAAATGCTTATGCTTCTTTTAATTTTAAAAGGAACATAAAGCTTCTTACCTGAAATTTTTATTTTCATATTTTCTCATCTTCATTGAGAGAATCCTGATTCACATATTTGAGAAAGGAGTCATAATTTACCTAGACAAAGAAACAGGTAAGAGGATACTTTCCAGAATGAGAATCTTAAGAGCCTTGATTTTTGTCGTTGTTGTTGTTGTTCTTTTATTTTTACATCCAGACCACAGTTTCTCCTGCCTCCTCTCCTCCCCGTTCCTCCCAACTACTTCCCCTCAGCACCTCCCTCCTCTACTCCTCCTCCATTTCCATCCAGGTGTAAGGTGGAATCTCAGAGTAGTTTTGATTTGCCCAACCTCCCAAGGATATCAAAAAACAAGGCATATAAAGTTGCATCTCCCCTTCTACTAAGGCTGGGCAAGGCAACCCAGTATGAGGAATGGGGTCTTTCAATACTCGCCTGTCAACACCAATGTGATCCTGCATGTTCCCATCCCCACTCACCCCCAGTCCACAAAAATCTCTTCTATTTCCCCTTCCCAGTGAGACTCCAGTGTGTTCCCTTGAGACCTCTTTGTTAACTAACCTCTCTGGGTCTATGGATTTTAGCATGGTTATCCTTTACAGCTAATACCCACTTGCAGGTGAGTACATACCATGTTTGTCTTTCGAGGTCTGGGTTACTTCACTCAGGATGATTTTTTTTCTAGTTATATCCATTTTCCTGTAAATTTCATGATGTCCTCATTTTTAATACTTGATTAATACTCCATTGTGTAAATGTAGTACATTTTCTTTATCCATTCTTCAGTTGAGGAATATCTAGATTGTTTCAGGTTTGGGCTATTAGGAATAAAGCTGCTATGAACATAGTTGCGCAAGTGTCCTTGTGGTATAATTGATGCCCAAGAGTGGTATAACTGGGTCTTAAGATAGATCAATTCTCAATTTTCTGAGAAACCGCCATATTGCTTTCCAAATGGCTGTACAAGTTTGCACTCCCCCCAGAAATAGAGGAGTGTTTGCCTTGCCCCACATCTTCTCTAACATGAGCTGTCACTGGTGGTTTTAATCTTAGCTGTTCTACCAGGTGTAAGATGGAATCGCAGAGTAGCTTTGATTTGTATTTCCTGGATGGCTAAGGATTTTGAGCATTTCTTTATGTGCTTCTCACCCATTTGAGATGCCTCTGGTAAGAATTATCTGTTTATATCTGTACCCAACTTTTTAATTGGATTATCTTGGTTTGTGATGACTAGTTTCTTGAGTTCTTGGAAATCAGCCCTCTGTCAGGTGCAGGGTGGATGAAGATGTTCTCCCATTCTGTAGGTTGCCATTTTGTCCTATTGATGGTGTGCTGTGCCTTGCAGAAGATTCTCGGTTTCATGAGTTCCCATTTATTAATTGTTGATCTTAGTGTCTGAACTATTGGTATTCTCTGTTCAGGAAATTGTTTCCTGTGCCAATATATTCAAGGCTTTTTACCACTTTCTCATCTATCAGGCTCAGTGTATCTGGATTTATGTTTTGTATTTCTATTTATAAAAGTAAAATACATACTTATATATATGTTTCATATTTATGTATTTCTATTGAGATCTTTGATCCACTTGGACTTGAATGTTGTGCAAGGTGATAGATATGGATCTCATTGCATTCTTCTACATGCTAACATCCAGTTATGCCAGCACCATTTGTTGATGACTCTCTCTCTTTTCCATTGTAGAATATTGACTTCTTCATTGAAAATCAGGTGTCCATAGGTGTGTGGATTTAAGTCTGAGTCTCAATTCTATTTCATTAATCCACCTGTTTTTCTGCTAATATCATGTGATTTTTATTGCTATAGCTCTTGAGATCAGGGATGGTGATACCTATGGAAGTTCTCTCATTATACAGAATTGTTTTAGCTATCCTTGGTTTCTTGCTTTTCCATATGAAGTTGACTATTGCTCTATAAAGTTCTGTAAAGAACTGTATTGGGATTTAATGGGGATTGCATTGAATCTGTAGATTGCTTTTGGTAAGATGGCCATTTTTACTGTCAATCCTACCAATCCATGAGCATGGTAGATCTTTCCGTCTTCTGACATCTTCTCCAAATTCTTTATTCAAAGACTTGAAGTTCTTGTCATACAGTTCTTTCACTTGGTTGGTTAGTTACACTAACCAATGTTTCATTGATTTTTGGCTAGTATAAATGGTGTTGTTTCCTTAATTTCTCTATCAGCCCATTTATTGTTTTTATATAGAAGGGCTAATGAGTTTTTTGAATTGATCTTATATCCAGCCCTTTCACCAAAGATATTTATTAGTTGTAGGAGTTCCCTGGTAAAATATTTGGGTTGGCTTATGTATACTATCACATCATCTAAAAACAGGGATACTTTGACTTCTCCCTTTCCAATTTGTAACTGCTTGATCACCTTAGTTGTCTTATTGCTCTAGCTAGAACTTCAAGTACTATAATAAATAGATATAGATAGACTGGACAACCTTGTCTTATTCCTAATTTTAGTGGAATTGCTTTGAGTTTCTCTCCATTTAATTTTGTGTTGGCAATTGGCTTGATATATATATTTTTTATGATGTTTACATATCCCTTGTATCACCTATCTCTCTAAGACTTTTAGCATGAAAGGGTGTTGGATTTTGTCAAAGGCTTTTTTCAGTATCTATTGATATGATCATGTTTTTTTCTTTCAAGTTGTATATATTGTGGGTTATATTGACAGATTTTTGTTGGTTGAACCAAACCTGCATCTCTGAGATGAATCCTACTTGATCATGGTGGATGATCTTTTTTATGTGTTCTTGGATTTGGTTATTAAGTATTTTGGCATCAATGTTCGTGATAGGAAATTGCTCTGTAATTGTCTTTGTTTTTTGAGTGTTGGTGTGATTTGGCTAGCAGGGTGATTGTGGTCTCATAAAATAAATTTAGCAGTGTTCCTTCTGTTTTTTATTTTGTGGAATAATTTGAACTGTATTTGTATTATCTCTTCTTTGAAAGTCTGATAGAATTCTGCATTAAAACCCTCTTACCCTGGGCATTTCTTTGACATGAAAACTTTTAATGACTGCTTCTATTTCCTTAGGGGTTATAGATCTACTCAAATTGTTTACCTGACCTTGATTTAATTTTGATAGGTTGTATCTATATCAATAAATTTGTCTGTTTCTTTTAGATTTTCCAATTTTGTGGAGTATAAGTTTTTGAAGTATGACCTAATGATTCTTTGGATTTCTTAAGTGTCTGTTGTTATGCCTCCCTTTTGCTTCTGGTTTCTTAATTTGGATAGTCTCTCTCCCTCTTTTAGTTAGTTTGGATAAGAGTTTGTCTATCTTGTTGATTTTCTCAAAGAACCAACACTTTGTTTCATTGATTCTTTGTATTGTTCTCTTCTCTTTCTATTTTATTGATTTCACCCCTCAGTTTGATTATTCCCTGCTTTCTCCTCCTCTTGGATGTGTTTGTTTCTTTTTGTTCTAGAGCTTTCAGATGTGCTGTTACATCACTAGTATGAGATCTCCCTATAATTTCTTTATGAAGGCCTTTCATGCTATGATCTTTCCTCTTAGCATTGCCCTCATTCTGTCCCATAACTTTAGGTATGTTGTGCATTCATTTCGTTGAATTCTAGGAAGATTTTAATGTCTTTCTTTATTTATTCCTTGACCCAGTGGTAATTCAGTAGAGAGGTTGTTCAGTTTCCACAAGTTTGTTTCTGATCTTTCTGCTGTGGTTGATATTCAGCTTTAATCCATAGTTGTCTAATAGGCTGCAGTGGGTTATGCCAACTTCCTTGTATCTGTTGAGAAATGCTTTGTGACTGAGTATGTAGTCAGTTTTGGAGAATGTTCCATGAGGTGCTGAGATGAAAGTGCATTTATTCTTTTGTATTTGGGTGAAATGTTCTGTACATATCTGCTAGGACCATTTGGATCATAATGTCTGTTAGCTTCAGTATGTCTCTGTTTAGTTGTTGTCTGGATGATCTGTCCATTGGTAAGAGTCGGGTATTGAAGTCTCCCAATATCAATATGTGAGGGCCAATGTGTGATTTAAGCTTTATCAGTGTTTTCTTTACAAACATGCTTGCCCTTGTGTTTGCCATATAGATTCTTAGAATTGAAACATCATCTTGGTAGATTTTTCCTTTGATGGGTATGAAATGTCATTCTCTATCTCTTTTGATTAATCTTCCTTTGAATTCTATTTTGTTAGCTATTAGAATTGCCACACTAGTTTACTTTTTGGAGCCATTTGCTTGGAAAATCCTCTTCCAACTCTTTAATCTGAGATAATGTCTATCTTTGTTGTTAAAGTGTGTTTCTTATATGCAGCAGAAGAATGGATCTTGTTTTTCATCTATTCTGTCAGTCTGTGTCTCCTTATTGGAGAATTGAGCCCATTGATATTGAGAGATATCAATGACCAATAATTGTTAATTCCTGTTATTTTGTTGTAGTTATTGATGGTGGTTGTGTGTGTGATTTCCTTCTTTGTGTTATGCTGCTGTGAGATTATTTATTGCTTGTGTTTTCATGGATGTGGTTAGACTCCTTGGATTGGAGTTTTCCTTTTAGCACCTTCTGTAGGGCTGGATTTGTGAACAGATAATTGTTTAAATTTGACTTTATCATGTAATATCTTGTTTTATTCATCTATGATTTTGGAAAGTTTTGCTGGTTATAGTCTGGGCTGGCACCTGTAGTCTCTTAGAGTTTGCAAGACATCTGTTCAGGCCCTTCTGACTTTTAGAGTCTCCACTGAGAAGTCAGGTGTAATTCTAATAGCTCTGCCTTTATAGTTTAGTTGGCCATTTTTCTCTTGCAGCTTTTGATATTCTATCTTTGTTATGTTTGTTTAGTGTTTTCAATATTATGTGGTGAAGATGTCTTTCTTTTCTGCTCCAATCTATTTGGTGCTCTATATGCCTCTTGTACATTTGTAGGCATATCCTTCTTTAGGTTAGGAAAAATTTCCTCTATAGGTTTGTTAAAAAAAATGTTTTCTGGACCTTTGATTTGGGAATCTTCTCCTTTTTCTATTCCTAGTAGTCTTAGGTTTGGTCTTTTCATAGTTTCCCAGATTTTATGGATGTTTTTAGATTTAACATTAGGAATATTTTAGAGTTAATATTTTCTTTGACCAATGTATCTATTTCTTCTATCAAATCTTCAACTCCTGAGATTCTACCTTGTATCTTTTGTATTCTATTGATGATGCTTGTAATTGCAACTGTAATTCCTGTTCCCTTGCCTAGATTTTCCATTTCCAAAATTCCCTCAGTTTGTTTTCCTTTGCTTCTGTTTCCATATTCAGGTCTTGAACAGTTTTATTTGTTTCCATCAACTGTTTGTTTTTTCTTGGTTTTCTTGATATCCTTTAAGATTGATTTCCTCCAATGTTTTTATTGTCTTTTCTTCTGTTCTTTAAGGGATTTATTCATTTCCTCTTTAAGAACCTCTGTGATCATCATAAAGTTTGGTTTTAAGGTTACTTTTTGTGCTTTGGCTGTATTGGAATATTCAGAGCTTGCTGTGGTGGAATGGCAGGGCTCAGGTGGTGACATATTGTCCTGGTTGTTGTTGTTTTTCTTACACGTAGGTTTAGGCATATAGATTTGGAGTGATTATAGGTCTAGGTGCCAATTTCTGTTTTGGCACCATCAATTTTGTTAGATGAATGTTTTCTTCCTTGGTTTCTGTTTCCTCTCTGGTCTTCTGGCTTCCATGGCCTGTGGTTAAGTAGAGGGTCTACATTGGGGGCTGGACTTCTGGTGGCCTACCTGGCCTCTGGTCCAGCAGAGGTTTCTGTCCAAGTTCGAGGTTGAAATTCCAGCTATGTGTGTGACCTCTGATCTTTGGGATCCAGGATGCTGGCCTGGCTTCTGGTAGAAAAGGAGGTTTCTGTGTGATTTTCAGGGAGTTTTCTGGCCTCTGGATTTCAGGATGCTGGCTTGGCCTCTGATGGGGAAAAAGGCTTCCACCAGAGGTGTGGGCTAGGAAATGGTGATGAGGAGATAAGAGCCAGTTAGAGCTATTCTGGGTGAGCCTGTATGGCCGGCAATCTTTTCTGGTTGTCAGGATACTGGCCTACCCTCTGGTGGAAGAGGAGGCTCTTTCCAGAGGTGTGGGCTGGCCAGTATATGATGACAAGGAGCAGAGGGATGGTTGAGATTATGTTGGGCAGGCATGTGTGGGGTAGTGGTGATGTTGTCTTATCTTGTTTTCAGGGAGCTAGTCTGGCCTTTGGTAGAGTGAGAGGCTTTCTACAGAGGTATGGGCTGGGATAAGGTCAATAGTCTTGATGGTGAATATGCCCTTCAGACGTCTTGTGAAACTGAGCTCAGTACAGATAATGTACTATGGAGATACTTGAGGGTGTATTTGAACACAAAAGTTGATCAACTACAAAATAGAAGAGAATATCTCTGAAAAATTGCAAGCAATTTCTCTTCATAACTGAAAATAAATGATGATACCTAAAATAGTCACTCTTCTGCATATATACATGGTGGGTTTTTTGTGTGTGTGTGTGTGTGTTATAGTATGTGTGTGCTCATATGAGGGGAGACACACATGGCAGAGTACCTGTTGGGGTCACAGAATGTCCTTGGGTGTTGATCTCCATCTTCCACCTTGTTTGATAGGGGCTTTCTTATTTAATGTTATATACACTAGTATCCCTGCCCTACAAGTATCCAGGAACTCTCCTGTCTTGCACCTCCCATCTTAGTTCAGACATGCTGGGATTGTACATGCTATTATATTTGGCTTTAAGTAGGTTCTAGGGATCTGAACTCTGATCCTTACGTTTGTGTAGCAACACTTACTTATTAAGCCATTACTACAGCCCCAAAAGGTCACATTTGAGTACATAAAATAGTGATGGGGCTGGCTCACATCCACACAAGACAGAGGCACTGTACATTCTGACAATATGGTTAAATATAGAGTTGATATATGTAATAGATAATCAGATATAATTATTAGATTATGATGGTTCCTTCAATGCAACAATAATGACCATAAAGTGGTCTGTTGTCTTAGCTGCTCGATAAGAAATCCTTTAAAGACCTTAGTCTGGACTCTCTCTGAAGGCAAGCTAAATGCAAGCATTAAAGGTACTCCATGTTCACATTTGTAAGGTTTCTGCTTGTGGGGAGTGCTAAAAATTCTTCAGAAAGTATCTAGAAACCTTCTCATTCTTGGAAGTCTGTCCAACACCTATAAAGACATTTCACAATTTAAGACTCTTCACAGCTCCAGTTGTAGGAAGCTTTCTTCCTGCATTCAGAATGAATCTCAGCTTTGGCTAGAACGTACTCTTCAAACTATCTTTCTTTAAACTCCATCCAAAACCTTCTTCTGTCTGTAAGACAGCCAGCTTTGATCTGGCACCATGGTTCGTTTTCACGTGCTTACCTTAATCATACTGTCCTTCCCAATGAAACACCATACATATGCCTGGTATCTTGAGATCACATCCATCAAATCTCAGGAAAACTAAAATCACCTGCTAAGGGATGTCCTAACTTTTTTTGGCCTCCCCATCATAAGAATTATATTTCAGCCCAAGAAAATGCCTCATGTGGAATCTAAATTTCATTCCTCTGAAAATTTATATTCCCTGAGGTCTACAGGCAGCATCTGAGGAGATTAAGACAACAATGCTATTCCTAAGTGAGAACATATGTGTGTATGTTCATATTCATTCTTTGATCTGTCAATATTTTATTATGAGCTATCGAACCTATTTGTATTCAGGATATTTTGATTGACTGATTATCATACATGCTATCCTTTCCTATGATTGCCATCAGAGAAACAGTCGGAAGCCAACATCCGGTGCTTGTATGGCATTTTAACCTTTATGGCAAAATAAATTATCATAGTGCTGTGCCCGTATAATCATTTCATTTAAAGATAAGTTGCAAAAGGAATTTAATTCAAATACCAAAAGGAAATGCAGCAGCTTGCTTAAAGTGACAGAACAAATCATCTCCAGCTAAGAAGGTCAGTTGTCTTCTGGCATTTCCCCTGTGTCTATTTCTCCTACCTTCTATATGACTGGGATGTTGTGAAATGGTATTAAAGAGCTATAGTGAGTTTCAGTCACCTGTGCAGGGAGAGGGGGTTGGAGAGCCAAATAGACAGACAACAGAAATTGAAAGTTGCCAGGGATTCCAAAACCCACTTGGTGCTTAGTTCAGAGTCCTCTTCAAGTTGCACAATGGTACAACTTCCTTTCTCTTCTCTCTGGTCCCATATTTGCCTGGAGAGCTCAATTCCAATCCCAGGATTCTTGGTGGCAGATTATTTTCATACAAAGAAGCTTACCATGTTCAACTTGAACAAGACTACCAACCTTCCTATATGATGAGCCTCCCATGGCCCCCTGATGAAATAAGTTTCTGGCAAAATGTGTTAAACGCAAAGTGAAAGCACCATGTATGTGAATGTTCTTTTGGAAGAGTGAGTTCCTCTAAGGGGAATTTATCAACTACCAATGCAGACAGAGAGCTTTCCTTCTAGTTAGTATATGGAAGGGTCGCTCATGTACACCCTGGTGGTAAGCATTATCTTGTCTTCTCTCAGAGTAATTTATTTCTATAGTTGTTTTTCCCCCTAGATTAATTTACTGGGATGTAAGTAAAACTCATCAGTGTCAATCCAGCTACTTCTGAGACTATCCAAACCTCAGTGTTTGCAAACCACAGACAGAGACTAATTTCTCAGCTCAGTTTCTGTCTCTCCCCATGGCAGCTCTTGCTCATCACATGAATGTGGATTCCAAGATTTTGTCTTTCTACACACAACATCTTGTTTATAGGAGCATCTTCATACACGATTGACTGAATGGATGGCTTTATAACTCCTACTTTGATTATTTATAATTTGATAACATAAAGACTTTAATCCTTTTGTTTGTTTTCCAGCCATTTATGAGCTGCTTTTCCTAAGTAAAGTGCATAAGTCTGAAGCAGAGACATTTAGGTAATGGAATAATAACAATTCTTCACATGTGATTTCCTCATTATTATACCATCTTCAAATAAGGTTTTCTACACCCCAAAGGAAAGTAGTATGTGATCATAAAGGTTATTATTCCTATTAAAACCATAGATATGTGTTAGCAGCTCCAAAATGTCTTTAATGTGTAAAGAGGAAACCTGGAGGCTCTGTCAGCCTCATGACTGAGGAGCTGTGTGGCATTTGTCAAATCAATTAACCTCTCTGTGTCTGAGAGGTTTTATAGGTATTTTTTTTTTTGAGGTTAAAACAATACTTGTTTTCTAGAGCTGTTCATATCCACAAAAGGAAAGACATGTCTAAGGGAAGGGAAGGCAATTATTTAGATGATTCAAGTCAAAATGAATCCTGCCAGAAAACCGAAGAAAAAAAGGAATGTGCAGTTGGTCTCAGCTGTCCAGATTGCCTGTCGACATCAATCAAATTCACAGAATAAATGGTTCAAGCCTTTTGCTTGTGTTGGGAAGTCACCTCTGTGGGCATGTTAGCTTGTTAAGACCAATGAGAGAATCATTAATGGCTTTAGGCCACTTAGCAGACATCTAAGAATAGTCGAAACACAAGAAGACTGAAGTTTTAGAGTGTGTGGATTTCAAAAGCCACTCATTTCTCAAGGTCATCTTCAAGTTTAGCATCACAGGAAAAGGAAAGGGATAGAAGCCATATTTGGTTCCATGTTCTAGACCCTCTCCTGCTGCTCCATTTATTTTCTTAATCTCTACCTATTGCCACAATAACAGTATGAGGTAGAATGTCACACAAGAGGAAACTGTGTTCCAATCACATAGTCAACAGCTGGAACCTTAGAGAAAAAAACCTAACTCCAATTCCATGATCAAGTGGTAGGTACCACTTGCCCTTGACCAGTATGTGCTATGAAGCCTTAAAACTTTACAAAGGTCACTGGCAGCTCCTAAGAACCAGTATGATGACTGAGCACTATGAGGTGAATATGGTGGTCTTCACTATTGTTATGGACACAACCTGTAGAGGTGTGATTGCCATATTATCAGGAATTAAGCCTGAGTCATCTGCAAGGATGTGGGCAGGGGTTCATACTTCTCTAAAACCTCATTGTAAGGGCCATAGTGTGAAAATTTCAGGGCACCCAGTTTAGAGTCATTTCTTCACTTATATTAGACCAAACGTCAAAACCATAACCAAACCTAAGTATGTACATTTGTGTCAAACAGGCAGAGCCTTCCACCTGAGCCATGGAGGCAGGACTCCAATTCTAACTGCTTCTTTCTCCCATCAAATCTCTTCACAACTACAAGTTGTATGATTTCTTTGAACCTCAGAGGCTGTATAAGTGAAAAGATAATGCAAATCAACACGTCATGGGGTTATCAGGGCTCAGAAGTGTGGATTGAAGCTCCCCAGGAGAGTGTCAAGCACCTTTGATAATAAAAAAGATATTGGTATTAATTTATTTTTTTGTCGTAATAGTAACTGTGAACAAGTCACGATAATCTACCAGGGATTAAAAGGTGGGATGGTTGCTTCCTTTTTTCCCATTGTTATCCTTAAATTAAATAATTCATGGAACATTTAGCAAATTTTATATATAAATATAATATACACACGTACACACATGTAGGCAATATAAATTATATATGTGTGAATATAAATATATGTGTGCATGCATATATGTATGTATCCGTGTGTATGTGTATATGCGCATATTTATACGTGTGTATATGTATATATATGCATTGTATATGTACATGAGTATAATAATTATTTAAGCATTAGAGTCACTGTGTTTGACATCTTGATTATTCACGAATGACCAAACTGAATCAAACATTCAAAGTAATTTCAGTTCTAATCATTCTTCTCCAAATAAAATTAGAAGTGTCATGTCACTTTCGTTGTCCTCTGAACTTTTCCAGACTGACATTCTTAATTTTGTTACTCTGTATTTCTTTACACACAAATCCCATTCTATCATTCCTGGCAAATAAGTCTTTCTTAACAGTCAGTGTGTTCAGGGGTTGATTTCTTTGGACAACTGACCTTTGGACTATCCAGCTAAGCAAGGTTGTAATAAATGCTAATGGTGGACACCAAGTAGAACTTCAGGGGTCAAGATATCTTTAGACATGGGGTATGGACTCTGTTTATGTGAACCCCTGCCAGGATATGAAACAGTATAAAAATGCTTCTATTCAATATGTTTCTAAAATAAACTTTGAGGTAATTGTTGTTATGCTAACTCAAAGCACTCCAATGTCATAATTATATGATGTAGAAAACCGCATAGAACCTCTACAAAGAGCCAGAAAATAGGGTCTTTAAAGCACAATAGGGTTGGGTCTTCTCTTTTGCTTCAACGTTTGTGTTGGTGTTATACTCACAGCAGAGAAAATAGTCCTAAGGTCTGTTCTGTAATCACCACTAGGTCTAGAGATAGCACACTCACTGGACATGTATGGAATTCTGATGTGTACAGGACATGTAGAACCAAGTCAATGACATGACAGGAAAAGCAAATTGTATCTTTCTTGAAGCTCAGTTTCATGAGACCCATAGCGCAGGGAGTGTAACAGTGTAAGAATATAACAATGTGGCTTCACAGAATTACCAGGACTCAGTTTTGGCCAGAATAAATACAAAACCTGCCATGTACTGATCCTTTAAGAGAGCACATGCAGGAAATTATTTGGACAGTGACACAATATGAATACAGGTGAAGAGATATGATTGGAGGTATTAGAACTAGCAAGAGAAACAAAAGCTGCTTGAAAGAACTCCCCTTCAGCTATCTTGACCATCCCTGTAGTGACAAAGTCCTTAGATTAGAGAAAAACTCCAAGTCCCCAGGCTAAGAACTACAATCAAAGAGACTGATGCTTAGCATGCCATCCTGCAGCTAGTAATGGAAGCTAATGAGACTCTGGTCCCTGTTTCCACAGGGCTAGCCATCACTGTGTCACCCAACAGTGAGTCTACTGTCTCTCTTAGAACATTTCTTGTGAAACCTCATTTGAGATGTGGCTTTTCATTCTCAACAGCATGACACGAACACTGCCCACTTAACGTAGCCAGGCTGTGGAAGAGATGCAGGCTCTGTTTCAGAGGGAGGGAGAAGCTTTTCTGGAAGGCTATGGATGATTTGTGCATAAAATAAGAAATCATGTTTACAAGGGTGAGGCGAGGAGCATCTGGTTTTGCAGGGCTCTACAATGAGATTCTAAGTTTGACTTGGATTGATAAGGGTGAGACAGATATCTGAGTTCTGCTGTGCAGATGCTGCCCACGTTGATGAGGTGACTCAAACCTAAATGAGATTAAAATATATTGTTTTTCTAGGCAGTAAATGATCAAAAGAAATTGATTAAACATATAAGTGAGGTGTCAGTGACAATAATTAACTTGCAGTTCAAGACACAGACAGGGCCCTTGCTATTCATTCTATGAAAATTTATTTTACTTTGATTATGTGTGTCTATGTCGGAATATGTGTACGTGAGTACAGGTACCTACAGCCACCAGAAGACAGCATCAGATGCCCTGAAACTGGGGTTACAGATACCAATAGGTGCCATCTAAAGTGAGTGCTGGGAACTGAATTGGTATCCTCTATAAAAGCAGTACACACTCATAGCTTTTGAACCTTCTGCACTCTAACGTCCCAGCAATACTGATTTGAAATTTTTCATGGTTGTTACAACAAAATTGAAATTACAAAACTTACTTCTTGCAAGCTCACTAGTCTTACCACCTACCCCATTGAAATCATGCAAATTATTAAGATATGAGGTTTGCCCTGTGTTGTTCCCAAAGGCACCTGCATGGCCAGGCCATGTATAGCTAGCTATCCAGAGGGCACATTGTAAAAATTTGTAATGACCTTCAGTCAGACTTCAATGTACAGAGCACCCTCAAAAAGTGATAAAAAGATTAACAAGAGACTCCAGTTCAAGCAGTAATCCAAGAGTAATAAAAAGCTATATTTTGATTTATTTTGTATTTCTTAAATGTGTATTCAATTTGAACTAAGGTTCTGATCAAAACAAGTTGTTACAGGGGTTAGAGAGATTGCTTTGTTGGTAACATGCCTGCTGCACAAACATGAGAACCTAAGATCATATCCCCAGAAACCATTTAAAAAGTTGGGTGAGGTGGGGTATTCCTGTAACCCCAGAACTTGTAGGTGGGGTTTAGACAAGAGGATCTCTAAAACCTATTAACCAAACTGATGAGCTTCCATTTCAGTGAGAGATGTTCTTTCAGAAATTAAACATGGAGAGTGATAGAGGAAAAGTACCCAGTGTCTATTCGTGGTCTGTGCAGAGACATGTAAGTGCACCTGTCTACACTTGTGGAAACACACACATACATGCACACACTCAAAGTATAAAAGTATATATATACAGATAGATAACAAACAACAAACAAGTAAGTACTTCATTGTTGCAGGCTAGACAGGTATACCTCATATCCCACATGAATTGAAAGGTGTTTCACAAAAGTTTTGTTCAAGATAGTGGCTTTGTCTTCACCTGTATTTATTTTTTGTGCCTGTCTCAGATATATTAGATAAACTAGCTCTGTGTTGTAAGTCAAGAGTGTAGAAACAAATAAGGGGTTATTCTGAAGCAAGGTATACACTCTGCTCATGGGCAACTTTGCTTCAAATATCTGTCCTTGGAGATGAAGAAAAATGTTTTCAGTATGTTACAAAGCTCTTCATGATAATGCAGGTATTTCATTTACATTTTGTGTGACTCAATATATTGCAAAAACTGATATTCATATTTTTGAGAGATAAAATTTGAGGCTGATACATATTTTGATATTATGTCAATTATTTTTAATGAATTAAATGTTTCCTAAAACACATGTGTTTGTGTTTTTGTTACTCGTTTATATCTGGTACATCATAGTCTTCATACAACTTTTACAGGAAGTTTTCTTCAAATATACAGGGTTATCATCCTGTTGCAAGTGTCCCCTGCTTCCTGAAGTCAGGAGCAATATGGGTGGGTATCTTCAGATGACCTCTGTATGAACAACTAGTACTCCATACCTCTGATCACAGTGTCATTTGGTTGTGGGGTGCAATCTTAGCTATTGTGTTCTTGTAGTTACACTGATGCCCTGGGAAGGTTCTAAAATGGTGGGTTTTCTTTTGCATTACATAAAGGAATCTTTGGATAATAACATCCCCCACATAGTTTGCAAAACAATAAAAAAAAACCTGAGTGGCTTTGATTTCTATTATCTGAAGACCAAGCAACATATTTGAAAATTGTGGGTCTTTTCTTTAAACCAGTAAGTTCAGCCTTGATCATTTTATCTCCTTCATGTGTTTCTTGTATTATTTATACTAGTTATGAACTACTTATTCATTCACAAGTATTTAAAATCACCCCTTTCTCATTAGTGTTTAGGTCTCTTCTATTGCTCAATTCTGAGATTAAACCACCAATCTGTAAAATCCCATAGTTTCTCTGTGAAGAGTAGGCCACAGAGAGGCACAAGGAAGAGATCTTTCTCTTTGGGATACTGAGAATTGAAACTGCCAGAAGTATTGGGTTCTAGGCGGGGGTTGTGTTCAGTTTAGTGAGTTTTATACTACTTACTACAGAAGTTTTTATTTCAAAGGAGGATGTGAGTAGTGTGTCTGGCTAGTTTTCACTGAAGACAGTAGAGCAGAACCATGCCTCTCTTCATTTTCATCACCCATCTTTGCCATCAGTGATGGTGTGAGACTTCTGTTCTTTTGCATTCAATCACTATACAACACATAGCTAAGGTTATTATGAGATAAACCAACAGGGACAGATGTAAGGAGCCCCAATGTCTTCTCTTGCTTCTATATTTAAAACTAATAACTGCAGTGGGGGGAGGGGATGCATCTATTTTACTGTGTGCTAAATGTGGTTTAAGCTTAAATGTGTACATTTCTTTTCAACAAATGTTATTAGAGGATCTTCCACTTGTCAAGTTCTGATTCAAACTGTTAAGAAGTGAGCTATCTACCTTATACATGTTCATTTCTAGGGATTATCTGTAAGAGCTAGAACTTTCTGGAAGCCTTGTTGGTACAAAAGTGCTATTGATCTTCATTTCATATGCTCACCAGCATGATCTTAGGACTACAGTATTTTAGGTACAGATTAAGCTTTACGCTTGATCAAGATTCCTCTGGCAGGACTTTGTAAATAATTCTGCTGAGGACAGGATGGTTTCTCTTTAGGCAGCACCTTCTAGGTAAGTGATCAATTTCTCACACTATCATAAAAATTCAAGCAATTCATTGTCTCCACTTTTCAAACATGTGATGCCATGCTCTGAAGGGTTTGGAGGTTGTGAATCTGCACATTGGACTTAGCAACCCACACTCAGAAACCTGACCCTTGAGCTGCTGACTGCAGTGTGCTTTACAGTATTTAAACCCCTCTCACAGCATCACCTTCCATCAGATTTTGTCAGGGGTACTGGGGGACAGGGATGCATCAGTCTGCTGCATGCACAAGTGGGCTTTATCTGGAAAGGCTTGCAGTAGCCAGCCTCATCCCATTTGAACCTTCAATATGCACAGGCCCAGAGGACACATAACTACAAATATGAATGTCTCTATAAAACAATACTGGCAACAGGCTCCTCCACCTTCAAGCTTCTCACTTGAATTGTTCTGTATCTTTGCATTTTCTGGAACACCACAAAGGTTAGAAGCACATGCTCAGGCTCATTCATTCTCAAAGCCTATCATATTGCTGCTCGGTCTTGCCTATTTTTAGCTAAGATTATACTTTGTATTTTGGGTATTTTGTTGTTTTATTTTGTTTTTGAGAGAGAGCCTCACTTTTTAGCTCCAGCTGTCTTGGAACATTCTTCATAGAATAGTCTGGCCTTGTAGTAAGTCTCTTGCCTCTGCCTCCCAAGTGTTGGGATGACAGGCATCATGAATGCAACTTCTTTTTGCATTATTTGATACAGCCTAAAGCTAACTACTTGTATTGAAATAATATAAGTAATTATTTCCTACATATCTGTTTGCTTATATAAAACTATTGAGACTCACTGAGTGGGTTATAGACTTAGTGACTGCCAGTATGAGTAGACTTAGATATTAATCCATGAATTCCACAATCTTATATTGAACTCAAAACTTATAAAGGCTCCTGTGTTGAATCCTGATGTCTTAAAAGATTCAGTCTGACCCAGCAATAACAAAGACATCCTTGATAGAACATGGGAAAAGCTTTAACCAAGTCATGTGCAAATTTTCTTACAGAAACATTTACCTTCACATGCAGCCTTGTTACATGTAGTAACTGGGGAATGTTAGAAGCTGGTTTTTTCTTCCTATTTCATCTCTTTTCTTAGACGCATCATGGTAAATAACTTAATGATGATGAAACCAAGGATAGACACATGTTTATTTCCAAGGGTATTTTCCAACATTCTTTTGTTCCAACAAAACAGTCAAATTGTCTTTAGTATAAATACTCCCCTCCTCAAGGAAGCCAGAAGCCAGAGAAAGGCAGCAGAAGGGCAGCTTCTGAGGCATGCAGAGGTACCACAGGGAAATTTTTTATCTCAGGAGAACTGACCTTTCAGAGCAGGAAAATTAAATTATCTTTCTCATCCTTTACTTTTGCTGTGACATCATTAAAATGCACATTTTACACCAACACGCCTTGTTTTGTATTCATAACCTTAGCGCAAAATTAATCAGTTGTCACAAGGACTTAACGCATTTGTAAGTGGTGCCTTGCCCCCCACTAAAAAAATCCGTATTGCTGTAAGGATGGCAGCTTCACGTGCACACCCTTCAGAAAAGGGACCTAGCAGAGTTAACCAGTGAACACCTAATATCCCATACTCCTGTGTAGAGAATAGGTGTCTTTATGCTCTCTCCTGGCTGTTGGGCTAGTGCCTTTGCTTTGAGATTTGATGTGGTTTCATGCCTTGAAAGGAGGAATCCCTTTTATTGCTAAGCCAGAATAGCCTAAACTCTATTCTTAAAAGCTTGATATTAATAGTTTATAACTATTAATTAAGCCTCAATATGAGGAACACAATTTTATTCTAGATTAAGAACTCAAAAAATGTAAAAAATGGCAGAAGCTGTTCCATTGAAGTTTTATTGACATGGCTGCCTAAACATGACCTCAGCGAGACTGACACCAATAGATAGGCTAACACAGACAGGGCAAAGGTCATGAGGCCTAAAACCTAGACAAAGAGCTATAGACAACTAAGCAATGCACAGAGCAGGAGAACATCTCCTCATGGGAAAACACACAAATTATTTAACCAATGCCACATTGCCAGTCTTGAAAACATACATCCCATCCTGAGCAGGTGATAATTAGACATCTAAGAATATATGCATCTTTCCCATCATTTACCTTTATTATGACATAATTAAAATGCACATTTCACACCAAAAATTCTCGTTTTATTTTCATAAACCTAGAGCAAACCCTTCTATAAAAAAATAGAAAAATTAACCATTATATTTAAACACTTAAATAACATTAAGTTGTGATCTTTAGGCATTTAAAAATCTATAGTTTTATATATATGTACATATATAATTATGAAAATCATGAATTTGAAAGAGAGCAAGGCAGGTATATGGAGGATTTGGAGGAGGACTAGGAAGAGGGGAATAATGTAATCATATTATAATCTCAAACAATAGAAAAAATTAATAAATTATTGGATAGGTTAAAAACAAAACAAAACAACACTGGGGAAAGATTCATTGAAGGAGCCCTGTGTGATGTGTTTACCTGTAACACCAGCACTCAGGCAGCAGGACAACAGAAAAATTGAAGATACAAGGCCAACCTGGGCTACACAGCAAGATCTGATCTTACAAATACTAGCACCACCAATAAAAATCACTGATTGTTCATTTGTGAGTAATTCAAGGTATTGCTATTGAAAGGCCATAGAGCTACAAGGTAACTAACAATTAACAGTCTAAGAAACTATTCTCTCTGTGGCTTAAGTGTAAAGTAACCTTCTATTGGAGAAGAATTAACAAATAGAAGAAGGTACCCATAGTCTTCATGGAAATTGGATCTTACCAAGGCCTCTACCTGCCTTTATAGTGTAAATGGAAGGATACTAGGGATTATGCTGTAGGAACACCATAGTGAACAGAGAACCAGTGATGAGGGCCAGAGAAGTATGTTGGAAAGTTTTTTGGAGGGGTGTGGAAATTAAAACAAACAAACTGTAAAGTTTTAGGAGGAACATAACCTGAGTAGATCTCCATTTTTGAATATTTTCTGGCATCAAAGAGAAATTTGTTGTAGAGAAACAAGAATAAAGGAAAATAAAAGTAGTTGGCACTTTGAAATGCTTCACATTCTAGATCACGTGAATGCACCCTGTGAGATGTTGGTGAAGCTGAGGATAAGGAAGTGTTGAAAGAGATGAAGAATCAACATGACTGAAGGGAGGTGATAAGATAAAAAAGAAATTAAGATGTGACAGTAGTGAAAGAATTGTAGTGTCTACCTTCCTGAATTATATGTTCTATTCGAGAATGATGAGATGAAAATCTGAAGCATTATTTTAAAGCTATGTAGAGATACTGAAGCGTTTCAACTTTGTGTTTGAATAAGTACCCTGAATATCACTTATTAGCCATGTAGCTGATAACGTTTTCCTTGTGAAAAGGACTGCTAAATTATAGGGAATATGTGATGCTATGGAAAAATTCTAAAGCACATGTAACTGGAAAAATAACGTTACCTATATGTTCAACAGTTAAGTCAAAATGGGTAACTGTTTAGAAGTTATTTTTTTTCCAAAATAAGTAACAAACAGAGAATGAGTATTTTATTCTTCAACTAGGAAACCAAACAAATGTATTTGTTTCTAAAATATCTAGATGAGACATGCTATTTACCTGTCTAGGAAAACACTTGGTTCTTGTTGGTCAAATATGTTCATTCTTTTTTATATCAATAATATTCTGGTTACAAATCCCTCCAACAACTCCTTCCACATACTCTCTACCTCTTCATTCACCTAACTCCATACCCTTTCTTTCACTTTTTAAGAAGTAGAAGAAAAGGGAGAAGAAAGAATTAACGATATTATTAAAATAAAATAAAATAAATCAGATAGAATAGGAAAAAACAAACACAAAAAATCAGCCAAAGGAAAAGCACAAGAAACAAATACAGACCCAGACACACACACATAAATACCACAAAAGCACAAAAGCAGAAGCCATGATATATAAGCAAAAAATCAGTAAGGGGCAAAATAGGTTCAACCAAAGCATCATCAGAAAAAAAACTAAACAAATAAACAAACAGGAAACAAAACAAAATTCCAAAAATACAATTGAATCCTTTTTGAGCCCTGCCCTTAAGTGTTGTTTGTATATTCAGTGAGACTCCGTTGTAGAACAAAACAACAACAACAACAAAACAAACAAACATATTTTTCCTTTGCAAGTAGAGGTAGCTTCTGGGTAAAGGATAGAGGCTTGTATCTGCTTCACACCTCTCAGTGTTGGAATCCCATGAACTGTGAGTTCATATGTGCCTCAGTCTCTGTGTCTAGGTGGCCTTGTTTCCTTGGTGACTTCCAACCCCACAGGTTCTTACAATTTTTCTACATCCTATTCTGCAGAGTTCCCTGAGCACTCAGAGGAGGGATTTGATACAGACAACCAACCCATTTAGGACTGATTGATCCAGGTGATCTCAGAATACTGTCCAGTTGTAGGTCTCTATATTTGTTCTTTTCTACTTCGGGGGAAGCCTTTCTGATGATGGCTGAGCAAGACCCTGACCTATGAGTATAGCAGAATACCATTAGCAGTCGTTTTATTGCTATATCCCTTTAGCAGAACAACAGTATTGGTTTTCCCCTAGGGCCCTGGCCTATCTAGTCTCAGTTCTTGGGCACCCAGGCAGTGTTGGGTATAGGTTTCATCTCATGGCGTGGGTCTTATATCCAATGAGCTAGTGATTAGTTACTCCAACTTCTGTGTCACTGCTGCACCAGTATATCTTTCATTCAGGTCACCCTTATAGATTCAAGAGTTTGTAGCTGGCTTGGTGCTTACCTTCCTTCTCTGTTAGCTTGCAGAGTACCTTCCGGTACCATGGCCTAGTCAATAAGGGTAAAAGGTCTAAGTGGGCACCAGCTTGACGTCCCTGTGTTCTCTGAGTTAACTACAATCAGTTTAATTCACAAAACAACCATCTCAGTTCATATGCATCTTCATAACACTGAAGAAGCCGTAAGAACGCTGTCTTGGTAACTTTATTGATAAGATATATTATTATTATTATTAACTCTAAGTTGTTATGTTTTAAGTTAGATTCTCATAATTATAACTAATAGATTTCACCATTGGATAAAACGTTTCCTCATTTCTGTCTCTATGATCCACTGATAACCACCATTCCACCCCATGCTTCTATCATTTGACTGTTAATAGACTCCATGCATAATTATATCCTAAAATATTTGTTATGGCTAATGTACCATGCTTCCTTCCAGACCCAATCATGACTTTGTTCTGATCTAATGTCTGAAAGATACCTGTCATTACATATTCACTCATTCATTAACAGTCAACCGGCAAGTTATTTCTACACCTTTGGTATTATGAGTGATGATGTCATAGATGAGGGTGTAGATGTCAAGATGTTGTTTTCATTATGTTTGAACTTACGCCTAGAAAAGTTATTGCAGGGCAATATTGTAGTTGTTATTTTAAAATAAGTTGAGGAAGCCCTATATTATTTTATACAATGCCTTAACTATATAATTCTTGAAAAGGTTTTCAAAGTATCACCTTTCTCCACATTTTTGCTCACAGGTCATCTTCTGTCCTTTTGATTACAGCCAGTCTAGGAAGTACAAGGTATTACTGCACTGAGGTTGAAGCTTTCCTCTTCCTCTTCTCCTCCTCCTCCTCCTTCTTTTCTTCTGTATCTGTAGACAATTTATTATCATCTCTAAAAAAACGTATCTATTCTCATCCTTTGACCAGTTTTCAAATTGGATAGTTGATTTATTTTTGCTGAGTTGTATTTGTTAGTTTTCTGCTTTGGAAGTTAACCTTTTGTTGCTTTTCAGCTTTCGGATATTCTTTCCAGTTCCCCATGTGGTCTTTATACTTTTTATTTTGTCTTTTGCTTTCCAGATTCACCAGATTTATTTCAGTTATATGTCACCTGGCTCCTCCCTTTTGTTTACTTATGTTTTAAACTTTTGTCACTGCTATAATTATGGCTTCATATCCCTAAAATGATTGCCAACTTCAACACCAAAGATCATTCTCCTGTTTTATACTAGTACTTTTAGAGTTTTAGATCTTGCATTTAAATCTTAAATAATCTTAAACTTTTTTTTTTCATAAAATGAAAGAAAAGGATCTGAATCAGCTATTTCTTGGTGAAAATATATTGTTTCCCTAAAACCACTTGTTGAAGGCTCATGCTGCTGCCCAGTGTTTATCATTTGACCTCTTGTGAAAGAAGTGTATTCCACAAACTTCTTTGTTACTTCCCAGGGTCTTAATTGAGGAACATTGGTATATGTGTCTGTGTCCCATGCTTTTGTGACCAATAGACATTTGTTATTTAGATAGAAATTGGAAAGTGCGTTGTTTCTAGCTTTGTTCATCTTTCTCAAAATCACTTTGGTTAGTGGGAGCTTTTTTCATCCTATGTAAATCTGAGGGATACTTTTCCTTGTAGTATGGACATTTTCACAGTATTAGATTTGGATATGGTCTGTCCTTCCATTTGTTTGTATCTTTTATTTCTTCAGTCATAATTTTCAGCAGAAAGTTTTTTTTTACCTTGTTGGTTAAATTTATTCTAAAGAATTTTATTTTTGATGTAATTGATAATGGGATTTTCTGCTAATGTTATTTTTTACAATAGTTCATTGTCAATGTATAAGAGAAGGGAAAAACTGAAAAAGGAGATGAAATCTTTTGCTTTGAGATCAGGAGGAAGACAAGATGTCCACTCTTGCCAAATCTATTTCAACACACTAATTGAAGTTTTGGCCCAAGCAACTGAATAAGAATAAAAAGTGAATGTCACTCATGTTGGAAAGGGAATAGTAACTTATTTTTGCAGTTAATGTAAGGACTCCTCAAAAATTGTATCCCTTTGGTCTAGAAACGGACATGACCACTCAATGGTGTGGCTAAGGGAAAATGTCTTATTGTAGGTGTGGGGAAGAGTACTGCAGGGGCATCTGGAAGAGTTCAGAGCAGAGAGAGGAAATAGTAGACTAGCCATGCTTAGCAGACTGGTCCTTGCCTGGAGAGAAGCAGGAACAAATGGAGAGTTGGGAAAGTTTAGAGGAGGGAGGAGAGGAGAAGAGCCAGGCTTCTAACTTGGACTTTGAACTATGTATCAGGTAATTGTGCTACTGAGAGAGCATGCAGGCCAGTGTTTTGGTATTCTAATAGGCACCACAGATAGCCAGGTAGCCACTTGTCCCTTCTGCCATTGATAAGGGAAATAGCTCTTTTTTGATGTAGAGAGATTGGCTTCACAAGTTCCTGGAGAAAGCTGGCTTTTGTCTAACCACCAGAATTTGTGGTAATAGAGTTTTCTTTGGACCTGACATTTGGGAAATAATGATTAGAATCAGTTGTTGTGCCCAGATCATGACCCCCAGAGAGACCACCAAAGATGAGCATGCCGGAATGCAAAAGCAAGGTTTAATTCTGGATATCCAAAAGCAATACAAGCCTAGGCAGGGACTTTGTCCAATACATCCAACACAGTGGAGGCTGGAGGAAGTGTCCACCTATCTGCAAGCTCAGCTTTTAAAGGGAAAAATCACAAGGTTACATCATTTAGGGGTGCTAGTATGGGTAGAATTCTGATTGGCTCGCTTCTAGGGACTTCTAGAAATTACTTCTAAGGGAGTGGTTGCCGGCCACCATTTCTCATTGGCTGCCCTCAGGTGGGGGCATTTCTGTGGTCAATTACCCTGAAAACCAGGGAGAGGACATTCCATAGTCCGGCAAGCATTACCTCTTGACTATCTTGTGACTCTGTACTTTTACACTTCCTGGTTTCTGGAATCTGAACTGTCAGTTTTAGTAACTAATGGCCTATTCCCAAAAGGAGAAATCTTAGGCCTTAATTTTAGGGTGAAAGCATTTTGGTCTTATTTCTAAGACGGCTCATTTTGGTCTCACACAGTAAGATATAGTATATATGTTACCATAGTGTATGTTGTAGTATATAATACCAACATTATGAAAGCTACTTGTTCTATATATTAACAATAAGATTTTTATTATGCCTGACTGTAAGCCCTTGAACTTATGTATGACCTTTTACTAGATGTGCTCAGACGTGTTCTGTTTGCACCAAATTATTTTCTTTGAAGGAGGTGGCTTATTTTTACAAGCTCACACCATAATCCTGAGTTTGGATTACAGTTGTTATTTTCTATTTATATACCTGTCCTAGAGCATGCTAGTGTGTTTCTTCATGTCTTTATCTTTGGAATACACTTGGGCTGGTCACTGCTATATAGACTAGGGGTCTGGGGAAGAAAGGTTTGTCTTTCCTAGTTTTTACTCCCCCTTTGAATTTTAAACTTCCAGAGAAACAGATACAAATTTTTCGCTATAAACCATGTTATCCAATTACACATTGCACTAGTAAAATCATTGCATATTCTTGATATATTGAAATGTTTATCTCATTGTTGTGTAGAACCCGGGACAGGAGGAAGGCCAAGACCTGCCTGTATCACACGGCACCTAGATGTGTGGCTCAAGCATTTTTCATCTAAAGACATCTTTATCTATACCATGTTTCACTATGTTTTTTTTCTATTTTCTGACTGAACTTACATAGTAAGAGAGCTTGCCTAATTTGGATGTGTAATTCAGACTACATTGTAAACTCGGAGATTTTATTTTAAGCCTTCCCTGTGTTTGTGAAATGGAAGGTGTTGCTCCCTATAAAGAAATGCAGGCACTACCGAGCAGGTGCTATAGCTCATTGTGGGAGTAGGGTAGGTCTTCCCCAGGGTTCTTTAAATGCTCCCAGAGAGCCAAGGTCTCTCAGTAAAATGCAACTGTGCATCTTCCATCTAGCAGTTAATATTGGTGACCTACTGTTGTGCCCAGATTGCGACCCCCAGAGAGACCACCTAAGATGAGAACATGCCAGAATGCAAAACAAGGTTTAATTTGGGATATCCAAAAGCAATACAAGCCTAGGCAGGGACTTCGTCCAATATATCTAACACAGTAGAGGCTGGAGGAAGCGCCCACCTGTCTGCAAACTCAGTTTTTAAAGGCAAAAAACACAAGGTTACATCATTTAGGGGTGCTAGTATGGGTACAATTCTGATTGGCTCGCTTCTAGGGACTTTCTAGAAATCATGGTTTAATTTTATTTCTAAGGGGGTGGTTATCTATCACCATTTCTCATTGGGTGCCCCCAGGTGGGGATATCTGGTGATTACACAGTCACTATGGAGACTAGGGTTGGGACATTCTATGGTCAAACAGTTACCTAGGGAAGCAGGAAGAGGACATTTCATAGTCCGGCAGTCATTACCTCGTGACTACCTTGTGACTCTATACTTTTACACTTCCTGGTTCTGGAATCTGGACTGACTGGTTTTAGTAACTCATGGCCTCTTCCAGTAACTCATGGCCTGTACCTAAAAGGAGAAATCTTAGGCCTTAGTTTTAGGGTGAAAGCATTTTGGTCTTATTTTGGTTCCATACCTACAATGTCTGAATTTAGAATCCAGTTCAAAATTTGAGGCTGTATCTTTCCTTGTACATGACAGCAACTTAGAGTTTGAAACCATGTGATCAAACCTGGACTCCAAACCTGGATTGCTGGCCATCTTTTGTGTTGGACATTTGGTGAACTTCTTAGAGTGTTAGTGTCCATGGAGAGTCTGGTTCCTATGTAAGGGTTGTTATATGGATGGAATATACAGAAGTTGGTGTCGTCCCCTCCCCATAAGCAAAGTATCCTCCTTGTAGGAATTGTGAAGAATTCTTTTCAGCATAATTCTTTATAAGTAAAAAAAAATAATAATCTCTAACATCTGTGTTCTGACTGTAGCTTCTATTCAGGGTTTAAGCCTCTGAAACAAGAAGCAATACTTGGGGGTAGTGGTTGTGATGGTAGATATAAACTAAAAATTACCAAGGCTGGGGGAAGGTGGCTCAGTGAATAAGAGCACTTGCTGCTCTTTCTTACTTAGGGACTTACATCGAATGGCTCAGAACCACCATTTACTCCACCTACAGAGGATCCAGTGCTCTCTCCTGAAGTCTGCAGGCACTGCCATACAGCATATAAACACACATAAAATAATCTTTATAAAACATTGCCAAAAGTGGTTATGGTTAATAATGATTTCAGTGTGTGTTACATCTTTTCTTGCCTGCATTTTATATAGTTGTGATCAAGGACGTATGTGCCAAGGAAAGTCACATATTCAGCTGTTTGGTATCTAGCATGTATATTTACTAGTAAATTCACGTATTTGTCGTTCCAGATTTCTATTTTTCTCCAGGGATCTCCAGGGTCATATGGCGTTTATACCTTCAGCCAGAGCAGTGTGTCCTCTAACTAGACTCCAATCTGTGTTGCTCATGGCAGAGCAGGAGATCAAATAGATGCCATTGGTGGGTATGTTGAACTCCCCACACAAAGTTATGTAATTCCAGCTCTACATATGTCTCCTTCAGAAAATCCTGACAGAAAAGCGAAATTGGTAGTGGGGTGAAACAATAGCTATTATGGCTACACTGTAGCTGAGGACTTTGCATGGAGGCCAAAAGATTCCCTGCACCTGCTAGTAACACATAAGTATAAATAACAACTATTTCCCCTCACATTACAACTAGCAGAGGAAAAAAGGAAGCTATGAGGAGGCATTCTAAAAACTACATCATAGTGTCAGGAGTTCTTCTGGTGCAGTGTTCCCAGATGAAAAGACTCAGATGGAATGAAGTGATTTATCAAATCTAAGCCCATGTGTGTTAAACACAAAGTGAGCAGTAGCAGTATACCGTTTACTCACTTCTTTAATCCTATGTGACAGGCTGCAAGGCTTTGTGTGTGTGCCTCTGTGTGTGTGTGTGTCATGTGTCTATATGTGTGTATGTGCTTGCATCTGTGTGTGTGTATGTCTGTGTGTGCATGTGTGTGTGTGTGTGTACGTGTGTGTGTTGATGTGCCTGGATGTGTGCAGCTGCATATCTGTATATGTGTCTATGTGTGTGTATCTGTGTGTCTCTATTCATTTGTGTTTGTCTGTATGTCTCTGTGTCTGTGTATATGCATGTCTGTGTGCCTGTGTGTATGTCTATGTCTGTATCTATGTGTGTCTGTTTGTCTATACACGACTGTGTGCCTCTCTCTCCCTGTCTTCATTTGTGTATCATGTGTGTACATGTGTGTGTGTGTGTGTGTGTGTAAACTCACACTGAAGGAATCTAGATTGATTACCTACTCATCTTCCTGTAAACATTTGCTTTTTTAAATTTACTCCTCCTCAGTGGAATAGAATTATTTAAATTATTCAGCATCTAAAAACACTGAAATGTATGTAGCTCTGTTGGCAGTTGCTTTATTAGGCCCTGCACCCCACAATGAGAGAGGAGAGAGCTGGGTTTAAACCTTCATCACAATGATACACTGGTCACATACTGAAGTCCCTGTGACAGACAGAGGCAGTGTATGTTTAAGACTGGCAACCGGTATGGTGCCACATGCTAGGACAGCCTTGAGATCTCATTTGGAGACATGGGTGTGAGGCAAGATGAGAGTGAATTTCCCCTCCTGCTCAGCCGAATGTTTAGGTATCCTCTCCCAAATGAGCTCATCTGAAACTTAGCTAGCCTTCTGCCCTTTCTGCCCTGCTAGGGAAGCAGTTTAACACTGAGATCTCCCTCGGGACACAGGAGGGTTGCTGAGCCCTCTCTGCCTTCCTTCGCTAATGTCACTTAGTGTGGCTCAAACTAGGCTGCTCTTGTGGAAAGCCTTCTGACGGAAGTACATTTGCATCAGACACAAAAAGGAAGTCATTTTCTATGCAGCTTGCTAAATTCTACTCATCCAAGAACAGAGTCCCCAGTCTCATTGAACAACAACTTTTGAGAGAAATTGGAAAGGTGAGGAACACTGCACGTTTCTCTACATTTCCCTGTGCATATAAGCAAGGGCACTGGAATGCCATTAGAACTTAACGGCATTGGGAACAGAATGCTGTTAACGTATTTAAGTCCAGTGTGCATGTGTGTGTATACATGTGGTGCCTACAGTGAGTGCTTGAGCATTTGCTATCATTGATGCATTGCAGTTTACAGAGTCAAATTCATCATAGGCATCATATATTTGTACAAATTGGGAGAGTTATAAGGACAAATCACAAAAATGATTGAGGGTATGAAGGCTTTAACATACAATGTGAGATTCACAGATCTCGAAGTAGTGAGTAGAGCTCCATGAGGCTGCTGCTATAGCATCACTCTCTGCCTCAGGGGCTGTAAACCCCCAAAGAGGAATTTGCAGGGCAGTAAAAGGGGCATTACAGAGAAGGAAATGAGCAGAGAGGAGTTGTCTGCATATCAAGGAAAAAAGTTTGTTGGAGTGGAAGCTATTAGGCAGCAGAATTACCTCCCCAGGGAGACAGTGGAGTCTGTGACCCCATTACAGGGGACATAAAGCCTGGCCGGATGGTCCAGTTCCCCAATATGCTACAGGGAGGGCCTCCCCCTGGGCCTCATGGAGAAATGGAAGGGAAGGAAGGAGTGTGACTCCATCTCTAGGCGTTTATGGTTTGAGTTTTGTGTGGGCATGAATACTGAAGCAGCGTACTCCAGCCCCCAGGATCTGACGCCAAGGTTAGGTTTTATAATCCTCTGTTACATACTTAGGTATTATCATCAGACTGTCTGTTCCTAAACCTTTGATATATTTAAACGAAATAGAACCTCTGGGTTGCTTTGGAAACTGCACCATTTGATGCATGCTTTAATCTAGAGACATTTCCCCAAATATTTTTTCAAATGTGCATGTATGTCCTGTGGGGTGTCGGGTAGAAAATGAACCTGTTTGAACTGCAATCCATCTGGAAGTTCTCTGTTTTTATGCAGCCTGTGTTCCATGTGTGCGTGCTAAATCTGCAGCCATGCTAATGGAATATTAATATATTCTTACTAGAAGGGCAGATTAAGGCTTGAAAGGAAACAAAAAAAAGGTAAAATAAAATAGAATATAAAGGAAATAACAAATGAAAGAAATTGGAACCAGTAGGATCGCAGGGTCTCAGCCACAATCCCCTGGGGGAAGGACAGAGGAAAAAAGACTCAGTTCTTTCTTTTTATCTTGCAAGCAATTACTGGCAATTTGTTCTGGCCAGTAAAACTTCTGATATTATCATGGTTGCTGAGTAATTTATCATCAAAGTTTAATGTGAAAACAGGTGACTGTGTAATCACCAATCTCGGGACAGGAATAGAATCGTTATTATTTCTGCCTGAAGAGAGAATTTTTTTTTTCTGTCAATTGACTTAACGGCCAAAAGGCTGTTCATCATATCACCATGAATTATAAAACCTCTATTAAATATTCATAAAAGTTTTGAAATGAATGTGTGATAGAGATGAAAGCTGGGCTAATTTAAATACCTACCAGACCTGTCTTAATTACAGAGGTAAAATGAGATATAAAAATTATAGCAGCAAGGGGGGGGGACTTGAAACAGTTCATTCCATACATTCTAGAAAATGCCTCTGCAAGCTACCCTACACTAAGCCAGGAGCTCTGATTCCCAAGCACCTTATGTTACTCACATGGCACAGTCATACCTTTCTTCCATAAAACATAGGATGGGGCATCCTAGAAACCTAAGATGAATGATTTTTGCTGCCTCCAAAGTGTAAATAAAAGTATCTCTTGTAAAATACGCCCATTCTTCACCCATTCAGCAAGAAAAGCATTCAGTGCTGGATGAGAGGCTAAATGCAACTGAAAGATATTCAGTGACTGCTCACAACAATGTTGGATTTTGTTTCTTTTTAGACAAGGCTCTGCAGCCCAGGATGGCCAGGAATTCCCCTACATAGTTGAGGATGAGGCCGAATTTCCGATCCTCCTGCCTTTATCTCCTGAGTGCTGGGGTACCATACCTGTCTTATGGTGCTGGCCTTCAAAGCCAGGGATGCCTGCAGGAAGAGCAAGGATTATGGAAACTGAACTACATCCCCAGCCCCATTACTGGGAACTTTTCATCTGACATGGCCTTACAACAATGGCACACAGGGTGTGTCTCTTTTGTTTTCCTTGCAAGACTTGGGTAAGCAGTGTCTCTACTACCTAAAAGACTGTTTCTCACAGGCTAGTAAGAGGCTCTGATTAATTCCAAGGGGACCAATCAATCCAAGTCTTCCTCAGGCCCCTGACAATGTTAACACAGGTTGCTAAACAGAGGTATTTCTTTTTCTTCCCCAAGTCTGTGTAATAGAAAAGCAATTAGAACCTTGAACGGTTTTCTTTAGGGAAATCAAACTGGACATAAAGGGCTATAATCATAAACACACTGATCATTAGAACTGGATTGTATTGTCTCAAGGTCATCTTGTACATGCAAATGTGTTTTCATTCAACACAGATGTGTTGACACACATACAGATGAACAGGGAAGCATGTTGTGTGGCATAGGCAGTAAATTCTCGGGTATCGTCTGGCTTGATCTGGAACAAAGTACTTCACCTTTCTAGGTTCCAGGGAGGGACTCTGTGAAATAAGGAGTTACCTGGGTGCTTACTAAAGACCCATCCAGCTCTAATCGTGTGAGGCTACAATTATGAACGTCTCGATAAGAGGCTCTCTGGCTCTTAGGCCGCCACCCAGGAAAATGAATTCCACTTTTAATTTCCTTTTTGGTGATAGGAAATCTTAGGACATGCAAGGTTAAATGACCCACAGGGAAGCCCAGAACAGTCAGCTGTGGACTCACTGCTTTGGCTCCCAGGCTATAGGTGAGCTTCCTGAGAACCAGTGAGAATTTCTTTCGACCGAAGCTGTTTCATGATTATTTCGGTGTCTTTCTCAATCTTTGTGGTTCCACTGTATTCTGACATAAATGAGCAAAGATGCCAAAAGTTCCCTATGGACAGTGAAACTCTAACAGGTTTCAAAGACAGTAGGGATCTCTTAGATCCATCCTGTGCCCATGCTACAGTTCCATAGACAAGGAGCAAATTCAACTACAGGCTGATATATGTCTCTAGATCAGAGTTCTGGAAGAGAAGAGAATGGAGAGAAAGCAGTTGGTAGGAAGGACCAGTTGATACTTAGAGGATGCCACATGGACACAGTGAGGGAGTCTTTGTGATGGCTTAATGGAGTGCATATATAACCTGTTACATAAAACTGGGTGAGTGCCTACAGTTATACAGCATTCCATTTTTCCACGTAGCTAATGTAGATTTTTTTCTCTATAGCTTTCAGGAAATGATCTAATTTTAAAAAATATCTTTTTAGTTAGTACATATCCACTATGTACCTAGTAGAAGAGCAGAGTCTAACCTCATGACTAGACAGAGGGCAAAGTTTATTTGTTATATTCTTTGATAGATAATGTCCAGAATGAAACAAAGATAGAGAAACAGACAGACAGATGATAGATAATCGATCCATGGATAGATAATGGGCACATTGCTGCTATAAAACTTATTATCCTGAAACAATAACCATTTTCTCATTTCCTATGGAATGCTGATCACAAATGCCTGAGTAGTCAGTCTGCTACCTGTGTTATTATAAATCACTAGATCTTGCTATTTGGGACACACCTGTTCTGAACTTTCCAAGGTAGTTTCCTGATATAATGTACCCATAAACACTGGTAATGGCTGGGAATTATCAGTAAGTGACACTACTTGTCTGGTTGAACAAAAACTGCCACTTCTCCTCATGGACTTTCAGGGTAGTTTTAGCATTTCTTAGGGCCATTATGAGCAAGAATCATATTAAAGTGACAACTTCCATCCCTCACAGGCTTATGCCTTAAACTGGCTGAGTCACTCTTATCAGATTCCATTGGTTAAATCAAGGTACAAGTTCAAGCCATGTATAGGTGCTAAAGAGTGTGAGAAATACTTCCCTTTATGGAACCAGCATATAAAACATAAGCATGAAAATATAGCCTTAGAGCAAATAAGGATAATACTATACAATCATCCTGTAGCAGCATCTTTCAGCATCTTTGAGAGAAGACCTTGTGTACAACAGAAATCATACAGAAATGGGTCTGCTTTTGTCCTGCTCGGTAGCATATTTGGTAAAAGTCTAACTTCCTAAAGAAGATCCACCTAGTATATTCTTGACTTGTATGCTGACAAAGAAATATGGAGAAAATCAAAAGATGTGTCTGCATATACTATTTCTTTAAAATTCATTTTGATAAGCACTTTTTTAGTGTTGGAATCAACAAAAATTTTGTATCTTCTTTGATTCAGCTGCATGGAAAGATACTGTTATTTTAAATTTTCTGCAGGACTTTATGCTGTGTGCTTGTCAGAGAAACAAAGGATAAAATCAGTGAGGAGAAAAAACTAGGCTTCATTACAGAGACTGCTATCTAAGCATTGGGGTGTTCACCAGTGGGATGGGGTTTGTGGAAGGGCGCCATTCCCACTGGAAATTCCTTAAGTCCCAATCAGTTAGGTACAGCCCATCAGAAATAAATTTAAAAATCCTTATAGGTTTAAAATTGATCTGACAAAAGTTTAGATGCTCTAGGTTTTCAAACATGAAAATTTTAAAGATATCTTTATCAGAAATCCCAAAATTATTTAGTTATCTATCTATTTAGCTTTAAAATGGTGAAAATCATCACCAATGGTAATATCAGCATTTTTGTTTGAAAAAAAAATACGGTGAAAATTGCAGCAGAAACAATGTGCAGATATGTTATCTGGTTTAGAAGAAGGTAGGTGAAAAGTGTTTATAGCAATGGATTACTAATAATTTCATTTTTCTAAACAATAACAACTTCATTTTTCTTTTTGTTAAATTCACCAGTTGAGAAAGCAATTTCTGTTTAAGTACATATACAGTTTGTTATTTAAATGACTCTGAGTGTGTACTGAAATAGTTCAGTAATGTGAGTTTTTCAATTCAGACAAAAATGTCATAACTTATCCTATTTAAAACAAGTAGTTCCTTTTTAAAAGTAGATTCAGTAATCTACCTTTTTATATTATCATATCCATATTCTCTCTTTTTTCTTTTCTGAGTAGATTCAAAAATCTACTTTTTAATCTTATCATTTGTGTATCTTCTCTTTTTTTCTTTTCAGAGTAGATTCAATAATCTACCCTTTTCTTTATCCTCTTTTTTCTTTTTCTTTTTTTAAACAAGAATCCTGTATCTTATCTCCCTTGTTTAGCTTTTTTTCTGACCATTAACAATTAATTACTTGTAACCAACCATCATAAACAATTACAATATCCATAACTCATTAAATGGCCAAAACCACCCAACCCATCTCTTGGGAACGTGGGCATCTATGTGGGTGAAGCATCTTTGGGAATCCTGAAAAAAAATTTTGGGGCATTAATTGTCAAGTCCTAGGAAAGGTAGCTGTATTATTTGTTGTCCAGTTTCTGCATAATGGGAAAACGCAGGGTTTGTCTTAAGTCCTTGTTCGAGTAGTCTATGAATCTGGATCATCTTAGCTAGTCTTCTCAAAATTCTCTTGAGTAGTTTTTAAGTCCAAAGCTGAACTTTGGGTGGTGTTAATCAGATTAATGGCATTATCATAGTACAAGTCTATGTGGAGTCATTGTTGTGGGATCCTATCATCTTTATGGAGATTTCAAAATCTCTGTTAGGCATCGCCATGGTTCCTTGCAGAATTTTGTGTGTATGTGTGCCTACTCTGTGGTTTGGAGCTATCACAATCTTATAAATGTCTGCTTCATGGAACCATGAATGTTCTTCCTTAGAAGAAAATATCTTCACAGCAACTTCCTCTTCCCACCATTTGCCTTGCCAAACTTTTCCAAACTGACCTTTGCTGATGCTTTCTTGTAACACGATGGTCCTGGCAATTGTTCTCTGAAGAAGGAGCAGTAAACCCTTCATCCCCAGTAGCAGCATCACCACAGTCACCAACAGGATGAGAAGCAGCCAGCAATGCTGAGCAGAAGTCACTGCCTCAGGGCGGGCGGTGGTGGTGCACACCTTTAATCCCAGCACTGGGGAGGCAGAGGCAGGCGGATCTCTGTGAGTTCGAGGCCAGCCTGGTCTCCAAAGCGAGATCCAGGAAAGGCGCAAAGCTACACAGGGAAACCCTGTCTCGAAAAAAAAAAAAAAAAAAAAAAAAAAAGAAGTCACTGCCTCTATGGTCCCGCCTCTGTTTGTGGCCTGGCCCGACCACAGCCACAGCTTCTCCTCAGCAAGACTCCCAGGCTGACCTCGAACTCAGGATCCTCCTGCCTCGGCCTCCTTCAGCAAATCCTACCCGCGTGTGCCACAGCAACCAGCTCCATGCAGCTCGGGCCTGAACTGGGGACTGCAAGGCTACAGGCAAGCTGCATTTTCATAATAAATCTGTGCCATACAAGAGAGAATATGAATAAGAGGTAGATTATTGAATATACTCTGAAAAGAAAAAAGAAAAGAGATAGATATGATATAGATAAAAAGGTGGATTATTAAATCTACTTTTAAAAGGCAACTGCTAGTTTTAAATATTATGTGTTGGATTTTTGTATATTATACACAAATTATGTATATTGATACAAATTTGAGATTGATTTTGTTAGAAAATACTGTATGTATATTTCTAATCTTGTTCAAGGTATTGTACCTATAGTTCATTTAAAAATATAATGTAATTTGCTAATCCTTGAAAGTTATTATTACCAACTAATTAGGATGTAAAGAAATGTAAGTTAGTAGTTAGTCATTACAATCTAATTTGTAGTCATATTAGGTATGTTTTCAAGGTCAATCAGAGATATATTTTATATAGACAGATCATCTTCAAACCCTTCAGAGATCTATAGAATATGGCATTTAAGATGTTTTAATAACATAGATTGTTTTCTTTCTTTTTTTTTTTATGACTATGAGACATGTTGGCTCCTGGCAGCACCAATCTGCTTCAGAGAAGATATGGGCATTGAAGAACCTCCACATGGAGTTTACTTTCACTGTGGCAAAAGTTAGCCACTAGGCAAGAAAATGCCCTAGCATCAACTGCTGAAAGTATGTTGTCCAGAATGGAAAAGCAGGACACACACACACACACACACACACACACACACACACACACACACCCCACACACACTTACAAAAAGGCACTGCCAATCCTTGCCAAGACAAGTATGGTTGCAGCTTTGGCAATAGGCTTGTCCGAGGTCAGGACAATATGGCACCATCCCTGAAGGGGCTTTGCAATCTGGAAAATGTCCAGTGCCCCTCCTTTGAAGGCAGCTGAGCAGGCGGTGGGCTGATGGCTCCTGGTATGCAGTGGAACAGTAACTGGAACAGTTATTCTTGAAGAGTAACTAGGCTAGTGGAGTCTAACCTCTCAATGGTAGACTGGCATTTAATAAAGGATATGAAGCCACCCACAAGCCAAAGAGAATGGGAAACTGAATTCCAAAAATACCAGCAACTTCAAGAATTTAAAATCCTGAACCATGACACAACACTGGTGGAATTCAAGTTTATCTGGTACATAGAATACTCTCACTGAATATGGGGTCAAGCTGTAGGCCTTGCTTACATCCTGCTTCACAAATGAGTCTATCAGATATGCTAAGCCTATAGGCTGAAGATGATGCCCAATGTTACAGAGAATCCTCAGGTGACTGTCCAGGCAGCTGGCTGTTTCTGTCATAACTCACATTTTTTGGAAGTCGCATGTTTGCACTTTCTGTTTTACTAGTTAATATTATTAACTTCTCAGGTCTCTGAAGGAGTTGAAGATTAGATAGCTGTAGTTATAGTTTTCCTTGTTAAGAAATTTCAGAAAAGAAACTCACTAAGAGGTGTAAAGTGTATAAAATTGAAGGACATCATAAGATAGTTTTTTTGTTGGTAATATGAATTAGGATAGAAAATGAATTAGGTACATTTGGGACTCACCAAAATAGGATAGATAATGAAGGATTTTCTCTGAATTTGTCAAATGCAAATGGACTAGACATTGTTGATGTGTTTACTGCTTGTATATATTATATATATTTATTATACTTATTGTATATAGTTTTTCTTATATTAGTTATAACTTTTGAAAAATTTTTTAGACAAAAAAAGGGAGAAATGTGATGATGTATTGTGTCCCCCAATATACTATGTCTCCCACTAAAATTTGCCTGGAGATCAGAGGAAAAATCCAGCCACTATATAGAAGTCAGACAATAGAAGCACATGCCTTTAATCTTTATCACTTGGCAAGCAGCATCTGTCTGGATTTCTGTGAGTTCAAGGCCACACTGGGAACAGAGCCAGGTACGGTGGCACATGCCTTAAATTCCCAAAACTAGTTAACTATGGAGGTCTAGAGGTCTGTACAGACAGATAGGAAGTGACAGAGCTGGCCAGGAAGAGGAAGTGATGTAGCTGGACAGAGAGAGCAAATCAGATGGCAGAAAAGCAAGGCATATTGGCATGGGTAGACAGGAAGTAGCTCGCCTTTTGGAAGCTTCAGAATTGGTGAGGTGAGGTTTCCCTATTTCCCTGATCTCTCAGGTTTTCACCCCTCTATCTGGCTCCCTGTTTTTTATTTAATAAGATGATTTAGAAATTCATCTACACTTATTTTTTCCTGGTGTTATAGGAAGGTAGTAAAAAAAAAATGACACTCAAATTATACTATGAAACAACTAAAACCAGCATCTACACTTCTCTACTTTTCAATCCCCACCTTCATCCCATAGAAATATCTAGATCAACTTTTTACAACTCTGGGGAGGGATGGTTATTAACCTACTTCTTTCTAATGCCTTAATTTATAATATTCGTATATTCTGACTTATAGTTCTTCCATGGAAAGTGGAGATTTCACTTTCTCCTTGTTCCTGTTCACCTCATACAATATTCTCAAAAGAAGAACTATTGGTAAGTATGATTGGATTACATTTATCTTTTAATTTATTTATATCATAAATAGCACAGGACAAAGTTGTGTATTGTATCCTATTTAGATCTTTGGATCATTCAATTTCATGAAAGTTGTTGATTACCTCCATTGTCTTTTGTCATTTTCTTACCTTTTTTCCGTTTACTGCATAAATTCAAGTTATTTCACTAGAGACAAAATATGAACATATGTATAGCTTTCTAATGAGGAATGAATTGCACTCTTTCTACTTCAAGGAGAAGGAATAGTGGGATCATTGTAGACAGGAGAAGCCCTGTTGGTTTTACTGGAGAAATAAATGAATGCATAGTAACTACCAATGAAAACCCTAAGGGATAGCAGATTGCTTTCTCCTTCCACTGCCCTATTTGCACCATTGTCAGTGCTGACTGAACCTGAACTTCCAGCTGCATCCAGCTCAGTTGTGCCATGAGGAGGACCAGGGATGTTAGCTAATGTCATAGACGTGTCTCTTAAAAACACACATATGCAGACTAAGCCTCCCAGAACTTTTACCAAATGAATTAAAAGGAGGCTAACTTGTGTTGCTTCATATTTACATTCATTGTAAAGCATACAGACTAATTAACAAATATTATAAAACTACATGAGCAATTCACTTTTTGAAATAATCCATTTGACATGGGTTCTTTGAATTTCTTTATGACATCATTTAGGTGGGACCAGCACCTACCTACTAAAATGTGGGAGATTCAGTTAATTATGTATGAAGGCCTCTCTAAAGTTACAACAATCCATGCCTTTGATCTTCCCCAAAGGCTGGGAAGTGGATGGTCTATACCAACACAGACACTTAAGCTCTCATTAAAGTGATATGATCAGTATTACTATTTATTAGTTGGGGACTCCATTACTTTCCTATGTGGTATGGCATTTAACAAGAGGTGTTAATCTTATAGTCACAATTTGACTTACAAAATAAAAAAAAAAAAAAGCAACTTGTAAGAGACATGTGATTTAACTCAGCCTAGGTGGTTTATGATTCACTACAAGGATGAGTGTTTACAAGAAACAGTCTCTTTGGAAATATGATGGTGAACATTATGTAAAGAATAAAGCAGAACTGTACAACTGTACTCACATACCCTCCCCAATAAGAATACAATAGAATAACAAAAAAAAAAATTTGAATCACTGGAGAACAAAACAGAGTTTCTTAGTAGCAAGTCCCAAATGAATGCTTTTGCCAAGGAGAAATGATAAGAGTAAGATAATCCAAGATGCTTGTTACTAGAAGAAGAAAGGCTGGCTTGGTGGGGTGAAGGTAGGGGAACTAAATCTGGTTCTTGCATGCATACAGGACTTCCAACGAAGAAAAGGTGAAAGAGCATGTTCAAGTCAGGGCGTAGAAACTGTATTTGGAGAAGAAAATGCACCAAGAAAGGAGACAATGTTGTAAGTGGTTCAGTTTTAACTTTTAGTCTCCAGTGTATTACTAGGGGGAAACTGGCTAGGAACGTAAGCTATTGGTGGTAGCCTGAACATAAAAAATGTAGTACAGGTTCTGCCTGGCTTGAATTAGTCAATGATCTACAGAAACATACCAAAGATCAATGACCCACAGAAAAATCCTCTTTGTGCTCACTCTACTCAGACTGAAGACTGTACCACTCATCCTCAGCCTGCAATTGCTAAATCCGTGCATGCTGAAATATAATAAGAGAATATTAGATTACTCGTTAAAACTAGAGTTAAAATGTCTGCTCTTCTCAGAACAGGCAGTCTAGGTTGAAGAGATATAGGTAGATGAAAATCTTACACTGGCTTTGGAACATCTGATTCACAGGCTTTCCTAAAAACAAAAATTACCTTTGTTGGGAAAAAGCCACATATTAGAAAACATCTTTACAGGAAGTTTGCCATTGAGTTTCTTTCCTCTGTATTGTGATTCATGGTAGAAAGTACAAGGCTCCCAACTTCATAATCCACTGGACCATGCAGGGCGATGAGATAACTTTTGTTCTTTGAATAGATATTAGGTATATTGGATCAGGTAGGGGGAAATCTGCCTTCCTCCACATTTCTATTTCTTGGGAAATTGGGACCATTAACTTATTAGATTTGTGGTAAAATGTGAGAAGTGTGTACATTAGAGTGCTGTCATATTAGAATTCAGATAAAGGAGAAAGGTCCTTTCTGTGTGAGGAAGTGAGTAAAAACAATATAAAAATGATCTTGAACATGTGTATGAGAGCTGTATATTGGCTTAGTCTGAGAAGGATGGAGTCTAGACATATAGGATGTTGGTGCAACAGAATTATATATACATGTGCTAAGAATATGCAATGAGAATAATAATTATATGTTAAAGCTCCTGCTTTGTAAAAGCACTCACTATGTGCCAACCCCTTTGATAGATGGTTTTATATAGCATCCATTTACTTACCACAATAAATATATGAATACAAGGTAATAATGCATAATGTTCATTACATTTTAGTCTTTAGGGCTTAAACCTGAGTGCAACCTTGTCAGTGTTGGACATAAATCCAAATTTCTTCCTGTGATAATCAGCCTAACCTCCTCATGATTCTGCTTTCTCGTGCTTACTGATAGTTAGCTTGAGAATGCCAAAGACCTACAATAATTTGGGTCAATAAAAAGAGGAGCTCTTTTGGAGGTGTGCAGTAATACAGTGATCTATTTTTAAAGTATTTAAGGGAAGATAACTTTGTGTTCTTAGAGATTATAAATAACAACTCATATTGTTTGCTCATAGAGTCTTGGGCTGATCAGGAAAGCCAGCATGAAGTCAAGGCTCATACCCACTGAGGTATTATAGGAGAAAACAAAGAAAGCGAAATGATCTCTTGTGGAAGGTTTACATCCTGGTGTAAGACGAATGCCAAAGGGTCAAAATTACTACCTGTGATTTACATATATGGAAACTTGAAACGTACAGCAGCCCCACTCTCCCACATAATTTAAATCATGGTAACTCTGTGAGATGTATGCTGGAATGATCTCCCATTTTTAAGATAGATAAACTTCTGGATAAATATATTTAAGTACTCACTTAAATTCATGCAACAAAGCTCAAAGCCAGAGTTTTAACCAAGTGATTCCAGAAGATGCAGTTACATAAATTATGCTACTTTGTGAAGTAACTATGTAACACCCATCTGTTGATGAGAAAGAAATGTCATTACCTATGGACTTAGTCTGTCTGAATTAAAACTCAAATTCCTTTGGTTTTCTATAAAATATTAGTATTGATACTATGGCGCTAGTTGATATTTTGGAGATTCTATAGGGACTTACTCAAGCTACTTTTGTGAAAACAGACTTGTTGAACCTTCACCAAAATGCCACAACGACTCTTCTATTACCTCAATTTTGAAATTGAGCACACAGCAAAGTTCATGCATATCTGCATTGATGTCCAAAATAGCCATTTCCTAAGCATTGTATACTGAGTTCAGGTATACTTTATTAAATAGTGTCCATGTTTCATGAATTAAACATCAGGAGCATTTTACAGATGAGGAACTGAATCCCAACATTTGGTAGTCATTATCAGACATCCAAAGCTCTTAAATGCCATTCAAATTCAAACCAATTTTGTCTAAATACTACTACAATTGAGCCAAGCTATATAGCCAAGGAGCACAGAGGATGGGCTAACAAGAAGCTCACCTTGGAAAGAAAAGTCCACAGAGCTGCAAGGCTGTGACAGCATGTTGATTCTCAATTCCTTGGATGTCCTTTGAGGCATGATTTTCAGGAGGTCTGGGGGACCCGGACATCTTCCCTAGTGGTAAGAGGGGGTTTTTCTGTGGTATTTCTCTATAAGTTTTGGTGTAGATTATAAGAATTACCTTGGAAAAAGAGTACTTTCTGCACATCTGGAGGTTTGTTGTTGGGTCAATGTTCTTGGCTCTTCCGATCCATTTCGACTTTCGTTTCTCCCAGTGTGCACTAGCAGGCAGCTTCCCATCTCTTCCAGTGCACACTGGCAGCCAAAGTTTACTTTGACAAGACTTTGTACCAAGTGAAAAGTAAGTTTATAGCAGCAGAAAACATCCACACAACCCATCTCATACTGATACTCTCCTATCCACACAGCTTTCTATCCTAGTGACATCTGGGAACGGAACTTCAGAAATCATCTGGGAAACTGATGAAGCTGGAATGTGCATCGTTGCATAATGAGAACTAGTCTTTGATGTTTGTGAAGTAGCTTTCATGAAAAGAAAGATCATATCTCAGAGAGAACCCTGAATGTTCATGCTTTAAAACCCCTTAGAGATGATTAGACTTCTTAGTCTAGCATGAGTTTCTCTCCAGGTTAATAAGTCCAATCAACTATATCTCAGTGACAAATAGCGTTTGTTTGGAAGTCACACAGGTCATTTTAATCAAGTTCACCTAAAGACACAAAGGTGTCCTTCTTTCAATTTATTATGATGTACTTTCTTTTGTTTCATTCAGTGATAGGTATTTAATCTATACATCCTTGTTTGTTCACTTTATAATTTGAGTGGCTCAGGAAACACAGGAAATCCAGACAGAGACAGGACTGATAGAGTAACATGGCATAGGCAATCCAAATATGGTCAACCACAGTTCTATCTTCCATCTTTCTCAATTATAAAAATCATATTGATTACTCATAAAGTTCTCATTCTGAAGCTTGACCATAATGCAGTGGAATATCTGGAAAGAACACCAGTTATCACAAGGTCTATAGACAACAAAGCATTAATGTTTTGTTTACTTAATTTATTAGAATTTATTAGTCAAATAAAGTAATTGCTTTGGGTGGGCTCCTTGCCTGTTCAATCTCTTAGAAGTCTGTGTTTAGTCAGAGGCTGGGAAGATACAGGATGGCTATTAACAGGAAGAGAAATAGCAATCAGAGTAGTGATGGGCAACCTAACACCTATGTGATGGTTACTTTTGCAGTTGTGACATGGTGTATAACCACCCGGAAAGATAGTCTAGATCATGTTAACCTAAAAACATGTCTAAGGAATTGTTGTTACTGTCTTAATTGATATGAGAAGAATCAGAACTCTCTGGGTGTCAGCATTACTTGGGGATCCTCAAACAGTATAAGAAAGGAGAAACCTCACTAAGCACTCAAAGAAAGCAGTTGTTTCTCTTCATTTTGATTATGGATGAGATGTGACTAGGTTCTTCAAGTTGCTGCCTTGACTCCTCATCAGTGATAGGCTGTATTATGGAATTGTGAGATAAAATAAAATTCCTTTCCCCTAAGAGGCTTTTGTCCAGTGTATTTTATAACAACAGATGGAAATGGCAAAATACCTCCACACATTGCCAAATCATCACAGAATAAAATTTCACTAATGAGATATGTGGAGTCATATAGTCTGGTCTTCTGAAAAAGATCCTCAGGGCACATTATCAAAACATAAAAGCATCACTACCAACTACATTGTGTCTGAAGTACACTTTAAAAAGTGAGATAGTAGATATAATCTTCTCTTTACCCCTTAAAAACCCTTGTTTGTTTTCAGAGCTAACAATTTGGTTTTAATAAGAAATTGGTGTCTACTTCCCTGGAGAAATAATCAGCCTTGAAAACTTATATATAAGCAACATTATGTAGATTGATAAGATTATATATACATATATATAATGTACATATATATACATACATACATATAACAATGATTAATGGAAAAAGAGAGAGCATGAATTTGAAAGAGAGAAAGAAGGGTTTGTTGGAGGGTTTATAGGGAGAGAAGGGAAGGGGAAATTATACAATTATAATCTTAAAATATAAGGAAAAAATATAGGACACTTTTGAGTAAAAAAAAAAAAAGGGACAACTTAAAGAGTAAAATTTCAACCATCTCCAATTATCTGGAAACTGGTTTTAGGAACTGTGAACTTTTTATTAAAGCAACTTGTTGAATTCCAAGAAAAATTTTAGAGCAAAGAAAGGTGATGTCTGATGGGAATCATTACCTCTTTTCTATTGGGAACAGCAGAACTTAAGATACATTTTTGGTTAAAATTAAGAAAAAACAAGGCTAATTTACCTGGTTTCCTACCTCCTCCTCAGGATCCTATCACCAGGGAGTCACATCCTCTAGTTCCCTCCAGTTGCATTACAACTGATCAAGCTTCAACTAGCACATTACAACCTAGTTGTAGGAGTATAGAAACAATGCTTTAAATGATACCTTTAAAAATAGTACCACTGATATCTGGCAGAGGTTTCCATTCATCTGCACTGAGACCCCTTTGAATGCATTGCATTATTAATTTGAAAACATTTCCTTATGACAATAGAAACTGGTCATTGTCTTACCACTGAGTGACATACAGAAATGTTGTATTGATACCATGTTGAACCTGTAATGTCTATACTGAAATCTCTTGAAATTCTTTTGAGATTGCTTTCCCAGTTGATACATACATAAATCTCACCTTAGTGAGTGAAGTGCTGATAACATTTCATTTTCTGGGGTTTTTAGTTAGGAAGGAATTCAATGTAAACATTTGATCACTGTTCATACCGATGTCTTACGTTTAACATGGCCTCTGGAAAAAGTGTAAAGTTTTAAGAGGATTCTATGGAGATGGAAGAAGAGAACGGATCAGAAATTTATCCCACCGCCAGCATCACATGTACCGACAGAATCTGACTAATTAATGTAAGTGCTTTAAAATCCTGAAACCAATAGAGGAAATCTTGACAGGAAATTTATGGTTAATTTTGATTTTTTTCATCTAAACCTAGTTTCAAGATGAACAGATCCCCAACATCCCAACACTGATGCTTACACATCACAGCACAAAGCAGCAATAGATATATGCGCTAAATATGGAAACAACTTAAGTTGCCCCTAAACTCAGGAGTACAAAAGCAAAAGCAATATGCATACATACACACAAGCACTCACACAGACATATATAAGATAGAATATTATGCACATACAAAACACACTCACATAAATATATACTATATAATAATACACATACAAGCACACACACATGCCTATATACAACAGAAAATTATGCATACACAAGCACATAGACATGGACATATATGATAGAATATTATGAACAAAAGTAAGCACACATACAGGTATGTACAATAGAATATTACACATACACAAGCACACGCATGCAAATACACTATAGACTGTTATATGCACATGCATGTATAAAATAGAACATTACACACACAAACACACACATATACATTAAGATGGAATATTATCAAAATAAAACTACACACATATATAAGTACAATATAATATTATACACATAAACACACACATACATATAAGATAGAATATTATGCACACACACAAGGACACATACATATACATGATAGAATGTCTCTCACATTCAAAATTATGATTTTTTTTAAATTTGACTTACATTACACAGTAGATGAACCTTGATGACATTGCACTAAGTTACAATAAAAAAGACAAGCTATTTATGATTCCATTTAAATAAGGTAGTTAGTGATCAAATCATTTAAACAATAGAATACTTATTGCCTGGACGTAGACAGAGAGGGAAATGGAAGGTGTTCTTTTGACTTTGTTCTGTAGGTGCTGAAGACTCTGTCTGAACTGCATATGCTCTTCCACTGAGCTTCATCCTTAGACCACTAAAAAGGCAAGATGTATGTTTGGCTTTACTGGTTTAATTATATTATTTCTCATTTTTTCTTTCTTATTTTCTCTTTTGCCTATTTTTGTGGTTGTATTTTCATTACAATATTTCTCCCTTCTCTTTCCTGCCTCCAAACTCTCATATATACCGTCTCGGATGTTCTTCAACTTCATGGCCTCATTTTTCATCAGTTGTTATTGCACACATATATATGTTGATATATACATATATATTCTAGAAACAGCCTATTTAGTCCATATAACTTCACTTGTATGTCTGTTTTCAGGGCTGATGATTTGGCACTAGACTACTGATTGGTTTGCTCTTCCCTGGGGAGAGCCACATCTCCCACTCCCAGCTTTACTCAGTTTCCTGTAGTTTGTTTGTGTTGAATTGAGGCGCCCCATTGACTTTTTTCCCATTGAGTTTGGCATGTTCTTTGGTGTTCTCCTTGTCCAGCTCATGTTTGGGCAGTTATGTTAGTGAAATTTCACGGGTGCAGCTCCTGATGTTAGTAGGAGGCACAACATCACAACAAATTCCTTCACCATCTGGCTTTTAAAGTCTTTCCTTCCCTTCTTCTCCAATTGTCCCTGAGCTTTAGATACTGGAGTGCTTTGTACGTGTATCCGCTGGGGCTGGGCTCCATAGATCTGTGTATTGATTGCTTGTGGTTTTCTATAGGGATCATCTGTTGCAAAAAGAACATTCTTTGATGAGGGGCAAAGTGAAGACTACGTTTATCTACAGGTATAAGGATAAATGTTTATAAATTGTTAGTGATTATAATGGTTTAGCACCTTAGTGGTTGAAGAATCTCCTTAAATAGTCATCTTCACTAGTACCAATTAGTTACCTGGGTTTCAGTACCAGACATGAACTTCTTGTTCAGTGAGTCTTAATTCCTATTATAAAGCTGTTATATACCACCAAGGTATGTGTGCCACTACTGCGATTTTGGAGTTATTGTGCCATGCTGATTATTGATGTGGCTCATAGGTGTCTAAGTTTGATAGTACTATTGATTATTCTCCTCCTTTGGAAGTTTCATGATGCGTTCTGGTACGAAGAAAACTAGCCTTCAGTGACATTCAGGTCAGTGCCAGCTCAGTGAATTTTGGGCCCTGGTTCTGCATATTCTCTACAGCAATAAGGACTTAATGTTTCATCCCTCAGATATAACCAAAAGCAACAGCAATAAGCTGTATCTTTTGGGAGTCTCCTAGACATCCCTGGCTAATAACTCAAGAAAAAAAGTCCTCTCATGTCTAGTATTGTTTTTGGTTTTTGTTTTCTTGTTTTGTTTTTGGAGGGAGCACCATCAGTACAGATGATAAAGTTTCACTAAAACTATAAAAGTATATTTGTATAATGAATTATTAGCATTATATATTTTTAGGTAAATAGTTAATAACATGATTATAGTATGATGGCTTTTTCAGCCATCCATATTGTTATTTTACCTATCTACCTCTTTCTCCTGTATTTGAATTCCTGTCCTTTCACTACAGGGCAATCAATTATATCTAATCAATTATATACTTCTATTCCCCTTTAACTTACTCCAACCTTGTATGTTAACCTCCTTCTTACTGCCTAAGAGCCTCGATTTTCCTATTTCCCCTATCTTGTATCCTGCTATTCACCACTTCATTCCTCCTACCTGTAACAGACAAGAAGCCTGTTTGCCTTTACCTGCTTAATTTTAAAATAACAGCATCAATGGCTCAATTATTGTAACTGTCATGGGACCTTTTATTTTCCTTTAATGACAAAAAAATGATCTGAATAATCAAGAAACTTTTAAGTGTCCACAGTTCATGGCCCGACTCTATGGTGCTTACCCAAAACTACACTAGCAGTCTATAAGTGATTCACATTCCTTACCTGGTTGAGCCACAGATGCCTACGACATCAAGCTCAAATTCTCATCTTAATGATGTTCCACAAAAAAGAAAAGACACAACAACAAAAATAAAGCCCTAAGTTTATTTGCAGTCTTTTATTCTTCTACAGTTTCTTGGCAAATACTGCTCCTCTAGCTCTGGTGTCCCATGTCCTGAGCTGAGAGGGTTGGTCATGAACTAAGATACTGTTTCTGTGACCTTGTAGAACCTCCTCCCATAATTATTTCTTAGTTATCTCCAGGGAGACCCATTTAGATCAGATGAACTCATCACCATTTGGTCATGCCTGATGTGGAAATTCTTTTAGAACAAATTAGTAGTGGAAGAAGAATAGGAATATTTTTTAAAATCAAAGTTTACTGTAGATTTAGCAAGAAAGATGCTGTCTTTCACACCAACTCTGACCTAAAGCCAACTCTTTGGGGAACTGAGAGAATAAATTACTGAGATGTGATTTATTTTAGAAGTGATATCCCAGGTGAGCCAGGAAGCCTTTGCAATTAGAATGTCATTTGCATGCTTAACAGTATTACAGCAGCCCCGGTACCACTTTCTCTGGAGCCACAGTAGAGAAAGTCATCCAAATAAGCATGGGTTATTATTTTTTAAAAAGAAAACTGAAGAGCATTTACTTAGTCCTTAGTGGTGTAGCAGGCAATATAAATGAAAAATTGGAAACATAACTTTCATGCCCTGATACTATCAGGAAAATGAAGATATTAATTTACAGGCTGAGAGAGAATGAACCAGAAACAAATTCTCCTTTTCCATTTAATGGCTGATGTTGGGATGTTTTCTCAATGAAAAAGCAAACTAAATACTATTTCTGTGGGCTAATTGTAAACTCTGTGTAGATGGGATTGTTCTGCACTGCAAATACATTCAAGAGCCTCTAATTCAGTAGTGGGGTATGGAAAGTACCGGAAAATGCCAGCGCTCTGCTTGATGGTTTATCATTCTTACTTTGAAGCATGACTGATCAAACTAAGAGTTACTTATGGAGTTCCTATATGGAAACCTGACTCCCATGTTCATTATGCTTAAATGATTACAACACATTAATGACAATGTAAGCCATGTTGAACTAGAAGGCTGTTGAGCAAAGTTCTCAGATCCCCAAATTGTCTACTAGCCATCTGGTGTCAATGTGCAAGATAAAAATGGTGCCAAGCACAGATACTCTGCACCTTTAAACCTCCTTTATTTGTATAAGACCCAGGCTCACCTACCAATCCTCATCTCATTCTCTCTTTGGTTCCTCTCCAAACTTCTGGAGCCAAATATAAAGCACAAGAGATGCAAGACATAAAGCTAATGCTGAGCTGGAAAGACACACTGGCCATGGTTGATGGTTTTAAGAGACAAAGGTCAAACAAGTCCTTTCGGCTATAGAAGCACTAAAGAAATGATCAACCTTAAAGAATATGTTTCTTGAAATAAGTCAAATCTCTTCAATGTGTGGTTAAAGCAAAATCCTATCCTGATCCTCTTTTTTTATTATTATTATTATTATTATTATTATTATTATTATTATTTTATTTTACAATACTATTCAGTTTTACATAACAGCCACAGATTCCCTTGTTCTCCCCCTTCCTACCTCCCTCCCCTTCCCCCCAGCCCACGCCCCATTTCCACCTTCTCCAGAGCAAGGCCTCCCCCGAGGACTGAGATCGACCTCATAGACTCAGTCCAGGCAGGTCCAGTCCCCTCCTCCCAGATTGAGCCAAGCGTCCCTACATAAGTCCCAGGTTTCAAACAGCTAACTCATGCAATGAGCCCAGGACCTGGTCCCACTGCCTGGATGCCTCGCAAACAGATCAAGCCAATCAACTGTCTCACCTATTCAGAGGGCCTGATCCAGTTGGGGGCCCCTCAGCCTTTGGTTCATAGTTCATGTGTTTCCATTCGTTTGGCTATTTGTCCCTGTGCTTTATCCAACCTTGGTTTCAACAATTCTCGCTCATATAAACCCTCCTCTTTCTCGCTAATTAGACTCCTGGCCCTCCACCCGGGGCATAGCTGTGGATGTCTGCCTCCATATTCCTCAGTCCTTGGATGGGGTTTCTGGCACAACTATTAGGGTGTTTGGCCATCCCATCACTAGCCGGTGGTGGTGGCACATGCCGGTAGGATTTGCTGATCCTCTTTATGTAGTATTTCTTCTCCTTTTGGGTAAGGGGACAGCATTGTGGAAACCACTTATTGTAGTATGATTGTATACCTACTCACCAAAATTGATGACCTTTTCACATGCCAGAATCAGTCTCTTGGGCTCCCTACTGCCAGTCACTTTTAACCAGACTATGAGATAACTCAGACATTAACACTTAGCCATGCCTTCAGCCAAAGCAGTATGTGACAGTTTCCTGAGTTTGTGAGGAAAGACTGTGGTGTGTGTGCATATGAAGGTGAAGGTCTTCTGAGAATCCCCAGAGAGCATACAAGAGGAAACTGATTTAGAAAGTCAGAAGACTGAAAATGCACACAGGTCAAATTGAAAGGAAAAAGAACCTTAAAGTACACTAGTTAATCACACAATTGCATGGCTATACAACTCATTAAATTCAGAGAAAAACTGGATGAATTCTTAACTACCCTTGGTAGGAATGTTAACCACTAGAAAAAGGATTAGGAAGAGGTTTTATGGGGAAAGAAAGTGGTTATATTGGAATTGGTTTATAAGAGGCAGAGATAGGGGTGGGTACAAATAGATTCTAATTCTATTCCTTTACAATATTTGATTCAAATAGCTCACATTTTCTCTTACATTACTGCCAAATGTCTCGCAGAGCATCACAAAATGTGCTCTTTCATTCTTTGCTGGTTCTGGCATGAATAAGTTTGAACTTTCAGGGGTTTTTTTTCTAAGAAGATAAGGGGTCTGCCCCACTATAAGACTCTTGGCCAATTGCTTATTCATTCTGAACTTAAATATTTTCTCATTCAAAGCAAGAGTACCATAACAATTTTAGTTTGTGTATGTGAAAATGAAGCCATTGTACTTGGTCACACAAAGACAGCATTTCATGACTGTAGACCTTTTAAGTGCTTTACTAGGTTATGGAAGAGCAGGGACAATAGTGGAATAACTTGAGTCAGTATCAAAAGACATTGGTACTTCACTCAGTTGTTCAAACAGGGGGGCCCTAAGTAAAGCAGCAAGGCTTGGTAGGACTTTATGACTGGAAAAAGAAGAGTTAACTATCCAAGAGTATGTGAATACCCTAGGGGAGATGAATGGCAGATGGCTCAGAAAAGGAAAAGTTTGCTGGCATTAGAAGGGCATCTTTCACAATCTGTGTGAAATTTTGGTTGAGACATTTATTTCAGGAATTTCTACTCCAAATTATTATTTTTATGAAACATGGAGCTTAATAGTAATGGAATCACTATTCAGTATTTCAAAAATATGTGCCCTAATTTGAAGGACATTATTTATTTTTTCTGAGTATGTACCATGATACAGCATTCATTATTTTACTATAGGGTCTTTATTCTCATGAGAAAGCTAAGATAGATGCTGCTCATATTTCAAGGTCCCATAACTCTCATAATTGATAATGAGAGAAGAGGAATCTCAGCCCAGGTTTCCTGGGGATCTTCTTGGCATCTTATCTAAACTAAAATATTTCTTGTATCCAAACTAGTTTTAGTTTCAGCTTAATGTTGTACGGAAATGACCCAACTGAATACCTGTAATTAATTACAACACACATCTTTCTTGTTTTTTTTTTTATTATTATTATTCTTTTGAGAGGGTTTCTCTGTGTATCTTTGGAGCCTTTCCTGGAACTTACTCTGTAGCCAAGGCTGGCCTGGAACTCACAGAGATCTGCCTGCCTCTACTTACTGAGTGCTGGGATTAAAGGCATGCACACCACTGCCCAGCCACACATCTTTCTTGGAATTCCTGCTCAGTTCCTAAAAGCATAGAAAAGAATATAGGTAAAATAGTTTCATTACCTTTTTAATAGCAGCCTGTTTATAGCATGAATGCTATTTTAACTTTTGATTTCCTACTATTTAACAAGACAATTCTAACTATAATTTTAATATGAAAAAATATCCCAAAGACACCATCATCAAAATGGGCAGCAGGTAGAAAAATATGCTTTGGGTAGAAGGTGGTTCCATAAAATGTGGTTACAGATACGGCTCTAATTATTGAAACAATTGCTTGGTTTCTCTAGATGACCACTTGAGCTATGAACAGAAATGTTTGTAGAGTGTCAAAAATAAGCTTTTGTGGCTCAATAAATGTCTTATTAGTTCTAATATTTTTAAATAATGCACATAATTAATAAAAACTTAAAAATAAATAAAAACATAAAACACTGAAAATTAGAAGACCCAAAGTCTACACAACTTAGTGAAACTATATAGAGTTAGGGTTGTTATTTCAAACAGAACTGCAAAGCTTCGTATTGAATCTTACACCTTCAGTATCAAGTATATTTAGTGAATTGTTCAATCATCAAAATGAAAATATTCATGAGAGAAGCAAAACTATTAAAAAAAATTAGCTTTATATCCTATTTCCTTACTAGTATACATTACCTGCATTTAGTCTTTTCTCCTTCACTTATATTTAGCTTTTCTTGTTTTTTTTATGTTATAATGACCTACATGTACATTTGTTTACATATGCACTTATATTATTAGTGATTCTGCTTATGAGGGACTGTGACTTGCTTTTTTTCTGAGATTGCTTGATTTTACTTAGTATTATACATTCTAAGTCCATCCATTTTTTATTTTCTCTAAGCTCATACCCTACAATAGAGAGTTGCTTCCCATGTTCATTACTGCTTCATTGACTGTAACACAGAATGCAAATTAACCAAGTTGTCCATCAATAGACGAATGACGATCTATGTGTATGTGGGTATATGTCTGTGTGTGAGTATCATTTGGATGACTCTTTCTCCTAATAAAAGTGATGATAATTAATACAGATTTCCAAGATGCATGAGTCAGCACAGTAATCACTACAGTAGATGTTTTGTTGACTATGTTCACTGAATCTTAGGTGTAAGAGTTGCATTAAAGATGCTTTACCTAGGTTGTGAAGGTCAAAGTCTGGTTTCTGTGGTCTTACAAGAAAATTATAGTGTTTTAACAATAAAATTTCTCCTCGAGGGATCATGACCTTTTTAGCCATTGTTATTTAACTATGTTTACAGCACCAGGCATGAAAATTGTCTGATTAAGTGGGCCTTAATTTCAACTATACAGCTATTGGTTAACAAGATGAAAATATCACCATTGCACCAATGGGGTATCTTGTTGTTTTCATCATTGGGGTTCATTGGCTTTCCACCTGGGTAGGACTATTGATTGCTTTTATCCCATAGAAGCTACCAAGAATACTTATGTACTATAATAGCTAGTTCTCAGTGTAAGGCTTCCAGATCAGTTTCAGTTGGAATCCTACAAGTTTTATGCCTGGAATGTGTGGTGTCTTCAGTATTAGGGTCTTAGCTTCAAGTTCTGGGAGGTAACCAAGTCATTTAAACAGCATATAAAATATGTAGCTCAAGTTGGCCATGAATATGGGGCAGTCCTCCTGCCTTGACCTTCGCAATGATAGGACTACAAACATGGTTCTATGATGGTCTCTATTAAAATATTTAAATTTAAAATATTTAAATTTCAGTGTTTTCATCTCTAAAAATAGAATGCCAAAAAAAAGCAAGTCTTTGTTAAGATAGTAGGGGGTCTTTGTAGATAAATAGCACTATCATAGGCAACAAACAAGAATAAAGCCCAGCATGTGATCAATGCTTCATAAATGAAAGCCTTTCCTGTATCCATAACTTACATAAAAGTACATGGGTGATTTAGGAAATAATAGGTTAGATTAACTTTAGATTGATACCATAGAGCTAAGCCTTTTCACTGATAAGAACACAATTAGAGTAGTGGAGTTCTTTAAAACAAAAATTACAACAAACAGGGGATCAGAAAACAAGCTAAGTTAATTGCTAAATTTTGTTAGATAGTTAGTAAAACATGTATGTAAACATACATAGTATCTATGGGTGCATGACTGCAAAGAACTCTACTAAAGTTTCTGGCATACTTTAGAATATTTTCCTAATTATCAATGTAGTAAGACTTAAAGAAGAAGAAATGGAAAACCAAGTATAAAATATTGGACCTAATCCCTCCCTGGAAAGAAGTGGAAGAATTTTGTTATTATCATACATTTCCATCTAGCTGTTTCTTTAATTATTGGACTTAATTGTACCTATATTCTCTATGAAATGTTGTGTTTATAATTTTACTGAGTTATATTTTGAGTACTTGGTATATTTTTAAAACAAATATAAGAGCTAATAATTTCATTTTTTCTCAAAAGTTATGATAACAAGTGAGAGTTTTCACAGGATCTCTATTTTCTAAGATGTTAAGGAGTTCTGATTAAGGAATTAGTAAAATATTTTTGTTTTCTCAAATAGAGATCCACATATTTCAGTATCCCCATGAGATGAAGAATATATAATATCTGAAGAAAATTACAAAGTAAACAAAAAAGAATCATAAACTGATTCAATGTAGAAGTACTTGATGGCAGAGAAAAAGAGATAAAAGGAGGTATAGAAAGAAAAGGGGGAAGGGACAGACACACCAGATCACAAAAGAAAGCTGACTCTTTGCAGCCCTCACCAAAATACTCTGGGCTAGAGGTAGGATCTCATGAGCTCCTCTGTATTTCTACATATATTTCCATCCACAGGAAAGAGAAGTCAGCACTCAGAAAAGAAAAGGTACAGAGAATAGAAAAGAACACTCACTGTATCCACACTAATGATTGTCATTTACAAATGTTGTTTCCATCTTTACATACTCTGTTCTGATCCCTAATGTACTCTGAATGTGGATATTGAGGAACACCATGTCTAAAACCTAACCAAAGTTTAAGTCTGCTTGTAAGTACTGTCAACAACGGAGCCTATTCCTTATTTTTTTGTCACTACCATTATATTTCTTTCCTTCCTTCCTTCCTTTCTTCCTTCCTTCCTTCTTTCCTTCCTTCCTTTCTCCCTCCCTCCCTCCCTCTTTCCTTCCTTCCTTCCTTCCTTCCTCCCTCTCTCCCTCCTTCCCTCTTTCCTTCCTTTCTTCCTTCCTCCCTCCCTCCCTCCTTCCCTCTTTCCTTCCTTCCTTTCTTCCTTCCTTCCTCCCTTCCTCCCTCCCTCTCTTCTTCCCTCCCTCCCTCCCTTCCTTCCTTGCATTGTTTTCTTTTTTTATTACTCTCTCTTTTTTCCTCTTGCACTCTTGCTTTTAGTGTTAAATAATTTCATGAACAAATACAATTATATTTAGAACAGACCCATCCTTTCCAGCCTTCATCTTCTTCCAGAATCATTCATCTACATCCTACACCCAAATTCATTCTTCTTCCTCCTCCTCCTCTTCCTCCTACTCTAGCTTCTTCTCCTTCTTCTTCTTTCTTTTTCTCCTTGTTGTATAACCATCAAGTATAATTAATGTGGTCCCTATGTGTATGAGTATAGTGCCATCCACAGGAGGCCAGAGGCCCCATCAGTGAAGAAAACTGACTCTTAGCAGCTCTCACCAAAATAGTCTGGGCTAGAGGTGGGGTCTCATGAGCTCCTATTCATTCCTAAATTTCTGAAGGAACTCGAGATGCAGAGAAGGAAAATACTTGATTTGCACTTCCTGGATATACAGGTTCAAATCTAAACTGAACGAACTCTGCTGCCCTTTCTATACTGCATCAGATAGGAAGCATGGACTGGTTTTCACTTCTGTCAAACTTGTAATTTGTTCTATCTCTAGTACTTACTCAGTTCCCTTCACATTATTTTTAGCTCTAGTGAAAACCTGATGACTAATCACAACCATATATATGCCTTGCTTGTCATACTGAATGGAGAACTTTCAGGAAGCCATCACATAGAGAAAACTAAAATTAAAATCTGTGATTAGACATTTCTGCTCCTAGCTCTGCAGAGTTTTATAATCTTGTAAATAGAGTCAATGTCAAACTGTGTAATGATTGCACAGGAACAACTCTCTGTGACAACAGAACATTTTCAAGTATCATGCCTTTAAGTTAAAATATATTGAAATAAAATGGGGAGGGGATGTAACCGTGTAGTGCAGTTTGCATTCTTCAGAAGTCTTGCTCAATAAGTACTGAGTTTTGATCGATTGATACAGTGTCATATTTGACTAAAGAGGTGGGGAAGTCACACTGTCTCTTTGTGCTGGATGGAGGCAGAATGCACTATTGATTTTATATGTTGGATGGGTTGTCAGTGTACAGTGCATTGTTGATTTTGACTTTTATAGCCAACATGTTTCCTTTAATTGGATCATTTGTAAAAGAGAGGAGGAGACTGGTTCTCTTCTGACAGTGACTGATGACAATCATTTCATGTTTGTCAATATTTCATAAAACCACTCTTACCCAACAACATGGCTGCCTTTCTGTATCTTCCTATTGTACTTCCATCTCTCTGTTTACATATAAGCAAGGGCCTCCCCCAATCTCCATACACAGTACAATTTGATAATTGTTATTTTGACAATTCTTTTTTTTTTTTTACTTTGACATTCAAGTCTCTTCTGAAAACAACAAGCAACTGACTTCTTCATAATGTATTTATTTTTCATTATCTACAGATCTCTTCTTTTTGGCATATGTTAGATAGTGTCAAATTATTTAGGGCATTATCACATCCAAGTGGAAGCTCCCATAGTTCTGTAGGTTGGGTGTCGTTTCTAGAATAAAGAATACTATACTAGAGAAAACTACTTCTTTAGTGTTGTAATTGTTTGATATCTGTGGACCATCACTTCTGAGGGCATATGGACCATGAAGATTTTCTGTTGTTTCAACAAAACAAATATAGGTGATTAGAAAGAATTTTGTTACTATTAGCCCATCAAATGATTTTGTATGTTTTCCCCTCTGTTTTTTTTTGTCCCAGAAGGAGAGGTAAATTGACTTGGTAACTATTCTTACTCTATTCAAGAGGGGTTTTTTGCCCCCATTTTTACCTTAGTTCCTTGGACTCAGATGTAGGAATGTGCCTGCGTTATGTTAACAAATGCTTTTGAGGAAATGAAATCTTTGTAGAAAATGACTAGACTGCAAAAAGGCGAGCTGAGTTATGATCTGCTAGACCTTGGACAAGTCATTCAACTTATCTGTGACTGAATTTATTCACCAATAAATTACAAAGTTTACACTAAGTAAAATTGAAGGTCCCTTCTGTCATTCTCTATAATTTCATGCTTCCACATATCAAGATTCGGTGTGACAGGAGCTTGGAAGGCAATCTATGTATTTTTTTAGGAAGAGGCTTCTCAACCTAGGTAGATAATTCAGGAAAGTCAGGGCATCTGACTGCTTATCCACTGGACAAATGGTACAAACTGCCTCTAGATGCTTCCCAAGTAAAGATGGATGATAACCCACTTGCTCTCCCCCTCCCTATATTCTACAAATCATGTTTTGTTGACAAGCTTTCCTAGCTATGCCAAGGATGAGTGTTTCAGAGACAATTCTTTTTAATTAGAGAATGTTGACAGCACATAGTCTGATGTAGTGTATTGGTCATTTGCAGGTACAAACATTCATTGTACCCTCATTGCCATGAAAAAAAAATTGTTGAAACTGGCAAGATACAGAAGAGAACTTTGTTGGTGGTCAGACGCAAAAACAATAAATATAAATTGCTACTTTGCAGGCATTTCTCACGTAGCACTGTTCTTAGGGACGTATTTTAATTGATTGAAATTTTTAGAAATGCATTTTACAATTGTGTGATCTCATGCTTCAAGACACTGTAACTATAGACAACCTAATTTGATTTTAAACTGAGTTGGTTATCAAATTTGAACTATTTTTAATCATTTTTTTTTCTGATCATGACTTTCAACTCTTGTTGTGTCAAATTTCCTATCTCCTAAAGACACTGGGGTAGTTCTTAGTTAGCATGTCTCCTTTTGGCAAGAGGAACACAGTCCATTTCATTAGGAACATGGCTGTCTTCTGCCTCTTCTCTTTCATATCAGACACTGATACTTCAGAAACTGCTATTTAAGCTGAAGTGTTTCTTTCTTAGCCGGGTGTTCTGTACAGAGCCTCTGTGTCATTGGCATCTCAGTGATGGCTCAGAGTGGAACATGTGGACAACTGAGAGGTGAGATTATACTCTGTGGCTTAGCTTCTCTCTCCATCCTCTCAAGTTCAAATACTTGGTAATGCGGTCCATTGCCTTGTGTTGAGGGCTTCTGTGAAATCATAGATATGTTTGGTATGGGATACATACATGCTGCTTCAAGCCTGTTTATTTTTGGACCATTGTTACCCTAGGGGGAAAATCATTTTATACTCTTTCGTTAGTTTAATGACAGATTGGGTATCTTTCTGTGCCCCCTCTCTCTTGGGCAGAAATTCAGTCCGAACAGCTAGAACTGCCCCCAACAGGTGTGTAACTGAAGAAGGTGATGTGGTTTGCTGCAATGCCTGCTGATCTCAACTAAAGATCTTACACTGAGTTCTGTCTTGTGGTGAAAAGGAAAATGTCACCATTTTCTTCCACAATTAATAGTTTACGGGCACACTCTGTCTGAACCCTTCATCTATTCTTTAGCTAAACTGAAGAAGAGTAACAGAAATGAACCCTACAGGAACATGTGTGACCTTTGACTTCCTTTAGGATAGAATGCACATGGGCTATGTGCTCTTAGTTTTGTTTTCACCTCAGTTGGGTGTAAATTTCTATTCGGCATCACTCTAGAAGATCTGGATTTATGTTTTATGAAGACAATATGAAAGAATTGAAATAGAGAAAGCTACTAAATTACTATTCATGAATAATTTGAGATTTTCCTGAAATTATTTGATAATATCAAAACAGAAACTATTATTTGCTTAGATTCTAGCATGTTCACATTCTATTTATTCAATGTAATCAGTGGAAATCACAAGACAAGGAAAAGGCAAATCATATCCTGGTGTTATAGTAAAAGTAAGATGTGCTCCACAAGAAAATGAGGAAGGCAAACAGTATCCTGATGTTGTAGTAAATGAAGGGATTTCTTTCTCCCCTTTAAAGATGTATGACTCAGACATCATTATCACTATACTTGGCAGGACAAACAAACTGAAAGACTCATAACCACAGCAACTAATTATCAGAACTATATCTCATTGTGCTTGAAGTTGGATGAATTAAAACAGCAAAATTAGTAATTACACCATAGTCCAACACTTGATGCCCCCTTGTTGTGCTGCATACATTTTTCAGACATAACAATGCAAAATAGCCACAAAATAAATAAATAGACAAATAAGTACATATATACAAATATGCACAATATTTTATAAGGCAATGCTTAGGATAGAATGTTGAGAACGTTATTTATCCTATTCATTTTGGCTCAGGACAGTATTGTTGACAGGAATAAGCTACAAAATTCAAAGGAGTTGCATAAACCATAGCAATCAAAAACAGAACAAAGTCTTCCCAAGCCGGTCAGTTTCTACTTGTGGGCTCTTCCATCCTTATTACAAGATCTATTTAAGACATTGAATTTGAAGTCTGGGCCTCAGAACTCAAGGCAAGTAGGGAGTTTACATTGGCTTTACTGTGCAGTGCTCCTGGCTTTATTTTTTCCTTCCACTTTCTTTTGGTTTTAAAGATTTCAGTCATTTTTATTCATTTCAACAGCAGGTGTGAAATAGTAGGCTGTCATCTGCCTTTTTGTAGTGCTGCAAGCCAAAATTATAAATGGGTTGACATTAATGGTAGTCCAGAATTTAGTGCTGTGTTGGTAGACGGTATTGAAAATGTTTTCGTATGACAGATGAAATGCCGGCTACTGAAACTTCAGTGAGACTAGCTGGATACATGTGACAGGTGGTGGTTTTTTTTTTTTTTTTTTTTTTTTTTTTTTTTTTTTAACTTTCTGGTTGGTATCTAATTTATCTCGAATTTCTTCAACTTCATACTCTATTTTTCTTTCTCTCTTTTCTCTGATGTTGAATTTTTTCCACTCTCTTTGCTTTTAGTATTTGGCATAGTTTAAGAATGCATAAGAAGTGAGTGTGGTCTTTATATGGAAAAGATTGCATTAAAAATGCAAACCCCTCTTCCTTATGAAGCCCCCTCTAGCAAGGAAAGTACTATGCATGCAGAAACATTCTGCAATTTTTTTTTTATTTTGCTATTGCACACATCCACAGGCTGACAACCTAATTAAAGTATTCTTGGGGGGTCTGGGGGAGTGTCAGTTAGAATTTCCCAAGCTCTGTGTGTAGTTGCTTTGCAGAAAGTACTTGATCTGTATTTGTAGAATGCTGGTTAAAAAAAGACAAGAGAATTTCTGTTCCAAAATATTCCTAGGGAGCTTCTGAATGTATTGTTTCCCTCGTGAAAGTCTCCAGGTTGTCATATATTAGAATCTCTTAATTAATTTTACTTATCTGTTGAAAGACTTATTCTGTTAGGACAGACAAAGGATGACCTTAAATGTGAAAGGGGATATTAGCCACATAAGACTTTTCTCAAGCATTTCAGAGTTTCAAATATCTTCATGTGATTTTTTTTTTTTTTTTTTTTTTTTTTTTTGTCCACAGGTCAGAATTTTTTTCATTTACAGATTTTTCAAGTATGAGATTCTGTACAACATCTTTGACACATGAAAACAGAAAGTACAAGTTGGTCAGGCATCTGTGGAGCAGAGAGGCTCTCCCCTTTTGGTGTGAGACTTCTGGGTAGCTGCTCACATGTCTTTTGAGCAGAGAACACATTTCTCAGAAGTTTGATTGCACACACAATGAGGTGATAGTTTTAGATTCTTCTACAGCATGTTTTTAAGTAAGTCAGCCTATATTGAGAGTCAGGACGAAGACGCCTCACTACACATACACAGCTTCCAGTACCCTCCCAAGATACCAAGCCACTTTTCAGCTTTGAAGAGACCAACTTTACATTTCACCGAGACACATACTTTTAAAAATTTCTCAACCCAAATCTCTATTTTCAAAAAGTTAAAATGTAGGGGAACCTCAAATATAGTCAAATCTTATGATTGCAAAAAATGCAGTAATATATTGAAAAGTTTCAGGTCATTGTCAGCTCACTGGATTTGTGGCATAAACAGTCAAAGGGTATCCATCCTAGAAGAAAATATCCACAACTCTTCCCAACCCTCTCTTTCCATTATTAATTATTTAAGGTGGGCTATGCTCCTAAGCTACCTATGGTAGAAATAATGGACTGACCCAATAAGAAATTGTCAGACCTAATATCATACACATACATGAACACTAAAAGACCTCAGCAGTGTGTGTATGTGTGTATGTATGTGTGTGTGTGTATGTGTGTGTAAACCAATTGTCAGACCTGATGTCATACACATCAAAGAACACTAAAAGAACTTAGCAGTGTGTGTGTGTGTGTGTGTGTGTGTGTGTGTGTGTGTGTGTGTGTGTATAACAACAATCAAAGGAAAAGAGACCGTGAATTTGAGGGGAATAAACTCATGGGAGGAGTTTGGGGAAGAAAGGGAAGGTGGGACATGATATAACTGTGTTTAAAATAAAACAATTGTTATTTTTTATATCATTAAAGTCTTATATTTAGATAGTCAAAATATAGCCTTCAGATAAGTTAAGAAGGTATCTGATTTCATCCTTACAAATGGAAAATGTTGCTTTTGCTTTCTAAAATATCTCCATTAAGATTAACACTTAAATTTTTTTCTCTAAGATATCTGAAAACTTACCTTTCCATAAGATACTGGAAAGGAAATACATTTAAATGAAAAATTGCTCAATCTATTTCCTTTTAACATTTCTAGGTTTCATTTTTTTAAGGTATTTGAGAATTTCTTAAATAATCTCAGGTTTAATAGTCAATATTGGTCAGATGCATGGTATATAATGAGGTTTTAGTCTTCAGAAAATGGAAGCCAATGTAGGGCTTATAAAAAGAAGACAGCACTTAAGAGAAGGGGTTGTATACGAGGTGAAATGGATGGAAAATGTAAGTAAATGTCCGACAGCACACTGCTTAGTAAACTAAGAAAAGGTCTTTGTGTAGCATTCTGACTGTTGGGAGCACACTCCATTCACTCCACTTAGATAAACCATACAAAAAAATAAGATCACTGTGACTTTGAGGAACCAGTGCTGCATTGTCAACACACACACACAGACACACACGCACTGGAAAAGAAGAATGAAACTAAATAACATAAAAGAAAAGCCACATTTGAGAACTGACAAAATATAATACCTCCTAAAGTCATTTCAGCTGTCTGCCACTGGTGTCATACCACAATTTTCAAAAATAAATATTTCCAATCATAATAGCACATGCAATTACTTCCACTACTTGTGAGGCAGAGGCAGGTTGATATCTGTGAGTTGCAGTCCACGTTAGTCTACCTAGAGGCTTCCATAGCAGGAGCCATCTCAAAAAAAAGCTTAATAAAATTTCATTTTTTTTTCTTGCTTGAGACAGTGTCTTATTATGGAGCCCAGCTAACTCTGATTCACTAAGTACATTATAATACTCTTTGAATCTTAAATAAATTCTAGTATAAATTAAAAAAAAAAAAAAAAGAATTCAGAGAGATGGCATTTGGTTTGGCCCTGAGTAGGAATGCCATGGTCTGAGCATAGAAGGGCTTTTCAGCAGGAGAAACAGCCTCAATAAATGACAACACGAAGCCAGAAGACACACCATAGGGGTCAGGAAATTTAAGAAGCTTTGTTAGAGTAAAGTAGGGTATACAAGGCCGAGCTTTGGAGCACCAGTCCTAAAAAAAAATTAGTTTCAGGTCAGGATGTGAAAGCAATGCATTATTGAGGGAATTGTATTTTATTTTGCAGGTGAGGATATGCCTGAAAGAGTAGAGGAGCAGTCATGTTTCATGCTCAGAAGCATGTCTGATGGAGAGATTCTTCAGTTGAAGCAATCAAAAGGGAGTGGAATTGAAATTTATAAGAGAAAAAGCAGAACAAGGAAGGTTCTTTTGATTATTATAAATCTTGGATTCACTTACTTATAACCAGGATGGTTCTACTAATTAATAGCACTTTTTGACTCGAGAACTTTTCCTGCTATGTCACTATATTTAATACATACATTCTACATTTTTTTTTTAGTTCTAATATGATATATCCAGATTTAACATCTTAGACAACTTGTATAAGTCTAAGCAATATCCTGGGGTCGACAATGTCAGAAAACATCAAGTACATCTCAGAATTTTCCAAGGCAATTGGTTCCTGTCATAAGAAATGAAAATATCATATAACAAAGGTGAAATAATTAGAAAAGATGTCTGAGAATGAGCACCTTTGAGTGACATGACACCACATTGGCAGGTATATTGCTTGTGAGAATTATATGATATTCTATTCAATTATCAAATGATGATAAGATATATACAACGGGAAGAAGAAAGTTCTTAATGTTGAAACAGAAAAGTCTGAACTTAGGTAACATTTTTCGTCTGATTGTATGGCATGGTGGTTGGAAAGATGGTTTAACAATTAAAACTGTTGGCCATTCTTTCAGAGGACCTTGGTTTAGTCTACAATTTTCTGTTTTTTTGAGGACCTTATCCATTTGGATTAGTACCTTGTCCTTGTGAACCCATTTTTTTTTTTTCCAGAGCTGAGGACTAAACCCAGGGCCTTGCGCTTGCTAAGCAAGCACTCTACCACTGAGCTAAATCACCAACCCCGAACTCATTTAATCTTAACTACCCATTTAAATGAACAGTATCCAAATGTTGTCACATTGTAGGTTAGAGCTTTAACAAATAAATGAGCTTGGATGGGGAATAATTGAGTTCATAACAAATGAATTAGAGATTTTGTTTTGTATTTTGTTTCATTAAAGCTTATCTAAGTAACTGGATGGATACATTAATTAACCCAGATATAGGTTTTAGTGAGTAACAAGATTTTCATGTGTAAAAGCTCCTAGAATTTTTTTTTTCTAAATTACGAGTTTCTTTAGAAATTGATATCTAATGTATTCTCAGTATTAGGGTAAACTAAGTTGGGAGAATGTTTAGAGCAAGGGGTGAATCATGCCTACCTTGTAAGCCATGGCTTCAATGCTATATGCAAAACACTGATCCTATCCAGGTAGAAGGTAGGAGTCACAGAACAGAGCTACCTGCCTCCACTAGGACAATAAGGGTGGGCAACACTGATAGTAATGAGGCAACCTTAAGATTTAATGTTTCCAAATTAAAGAAACTAAGCCACGGATACTAACAGATACAGTGTGTGACTCATGAACAGGTCTAATGCCTGCTTTCTTTTCTTTAACACATGACAAAACTACATGGCCTCCCAGGGACAGAGAAATAAGCATCACAAGGGACCCAGCCCACAGAGATTTATGAGGTAGTATAGTCACTGCTTGGGGGAGGGCAAGGCAGTGCTTTAGCTTAAGATGTTTAAAACCTGGCTGCAAGAGAAGCAAGGAAGTACACCTCAGGGAACAATTCGCTGCCAGGTTCTAGGGGATGGAAAAATGACTTAACGGCACTTTCACTGTCTCAACTTTGGTGATTTTTTTCCTAGTAAGCAGGTATCTTCTGTAATTCCCTTTGTAAATAGACCCATAAGATAGCAATATGCCTTCCTGTGACTTGACTTGTATAAATCATTATTGCTGCTTTTGACACACAGAGTTAGAAATTCATCTTGAGGAATGAAATAAACCAAGTGGACTAAGCTAAACATCATTTCTTTGCCTTAAGTCCTGGATAAATCGGGTCCAGCTCAGGGGCACGGAGATGATTTAGGGCTCTAGGAACTGTCAAGTTCACACAGTTCAAAAACTGGCAGGAGCTTCTAGGGTATCTGTGAGAACTCCTGACATTAGGTGTCAGGGACACACTTGTGGATTGAAATGGTAAGGTAAATGAGAGGAGCTGGACACTGTTAGGTGCCTGGGAATCTAACCACAATCTTTCTTTCCAACAAGGCATCTTCAGTGAGTCTTCCCACTTTCGGCAAGAATATTCAGTGCCCTACTCATACATCGGCATGCCAAGCCTTACTAGAATCTGGGTGCAGGTTCTAGGTACTTCTCAGTTGGGGGTATTCTAAAATTCAACACAAATTCTCTGTCAGTCAGAGAAAACAAAACAAGACAAAACACAGGACACCAAAGTACTAAGATCTTCCTAGACAAGGAGACTAAGACCACTCATTATTTTGAATTCCAATAAAGTGGATGCAGATGTTTCCTATTTGTGCTGCCTTGCTTTCTGTACAGTGTTTTTTTTTTTTCAGGTATTTCTCTACTGATTAAAATATGGTAGAGACAGAGAGAAGGTATGATAAATTTTACTATCAAACATTCAGGAAAAAATACCTTTCCATCTAATCTAAACATTCTAGACCTGGGAGGTTTGATTTTTTTTTTTTTGGGGGGGGGCTCATTTCATGTAGCTAGCATAAAACTGAGACTAAACTAGGTAAGAAACATATATATGTGCACTCAAGCATGTTTACTTGAATAAACATATGATAGAATTACCAAAGCTCTAATGCATTTGTAAAATTATCAGCCAAGAAAATTTTGTATCATATCAAAGAATGGATATAGCATGGCCTACTGAATTTACTCTGGGATGAGTTTATGATTAGGAAAACAAGAAATGCAACTGATCCTGTCATCAGGTTAAAGGTCATAAAGAAAAAACATACTACTCAGCAGGCGGTGTCAATAGAGCATTTTACATCTTCAGTGTAGTATTTCTTGTTCCACAAAGTCCACTTTAAGGGTAGAGTGCCCATTCTGTGACAGTGCTTGTGTGGGAAGAAATCAGTAAGTATGGCTTTGTCTAAGTTGGTTGGGACACCAGGACATATCCTAGAAGATGATTCAAGACTCTGTTTCGTCCTCTCTCTAGCTATATGTGGTGGTTTAAAAGAAAATAGACCCCAAACGGAGTGACACTATTAGGAGGTATTGGCCGTGTTGAAGTAGATGTGGCCTTGTTGGAAGAAGCATGTCAATGTGGAGGTGGGCTTTGAGGTCTCTTTTGCTCAAGCTTCCCTCAGTGTGACAGGAAGTCCACTTCCTGTTGCCTTCTGATCAATATGTAGTCAGCACCATGTCTGCCCACACACTGCCATGCTCTCCACCATGACAATAATGGACTGAACTTCTGAAACTGTAAGTGAGCTACCCCAATTGAATGTTTTCCTCTATAAGAGTTGCCGTGGTCATGGTGTCTCTTCACAACAATAGAAATCCCAATTAACTCAATCAAGAATTGCAAGTACTTACTTCTACCATCGTCCCACAAAATGTTTTTCTGCCTAACTGTAAATTCAAAGCAGCATGACCAATTGAACGTGGACTACAAACTCCAAAACTGTGAAATCAAGCAAATCTTTTGTCTTTATAGGTTGACTGTATTAGGTACTTCTTATAGTGATGAAAAACTGACTAATACAGTGTTATAAATAACAGTATAATTTACAGATTATAGGACTGTCTACTTCAAAAACAGTAAATTGAAAAAAAAATTACCTGGAATGCCAATGTACTAACTACAGTAACGTTTATGAATACAAAATACACAGGGAACTCTAGAGCTATTCTAAAGCAAGAGAACAAGAAATAAGTAAACATTAATTAAAGAAAACTACAACACTGTATATACATTTATGTGGGTTATAATAATGTGTATGTGTATATGTGTGTGTGATAGGAATTAGTGTGTTTGCGTGTGTGTGTGTGTGTGTGTGAATAAACAGATATCAGCTCCTATGACCATGAAAGTATGTATTCTCCTGAATTAGGCATTGGCATTAAGAGAATTCCAACAAGTATTCCAAGAATTTAAATTTAAATATACTACACAACATGTCTTCAAAAGTCTCTTATGACTCCAGCCAGGGAAGCAGGCAAGCTAACAGCAGATATTTACCTCTTCTTTTTGTTTTGAACTTGAACTTGGTATTTATTCTTTTTATTTTATTTTATTTTATTTTATTTTACAATACTATTCAGTTCTACATAACATCCACAGATTCCCTTGTTCTCCCCCTTCCTGCCCCCCTCCCCTTCCCCCAGCCCACCCCCATTCCCACCACCTCCAGATCAAGGCCTCCCTCAGGACTGAGATTGACCTGATAGACTCAGTCCAGGCAGGTACAGTCCCCTCCTCCCAGATTGAGCCAAGCGTCCCTGTATTCACCTCTTCTTAACCTCCCCCCAAATCACTTCCCCTGTCTTATCCCCAGCCTTGTAGTAGACCACCTGCTGCAGCCTCCCTTCAGATGACCCAACCTCCACCCCCTGCCTTCATTTGCAGTGGATCACACAGAGCTTCCCCTCCTAAGTTACTCCCCTTATGCAATGCTTTATCCCAGCCCTAGACTTCAGCAGATTATCACTGGGAACCTCCAGGCCACTCCAGCCAGGGAAGCAGGTAGGCTAACTTCAGATCTTCACATCTCCCTTCATTCTTCATTTTTTTTTTTCTCCAAATACCAAATAGACTGGACCAGAAAAAAGAAAAAAGTCTCCTCAGCAAATAATAATTAAAACACTAAACCTGAATGAAAAAAAAGAATATTATGAGCTGCAAGGGAAAAGGATCAAGTAACATGTAAAAGCAGACCTATTAGAATTACACTTGACTTCTCAATGGAGAATGTAAATCCCAGAAGGGCCTCGAGAGTTGCTCTACACAGTCTGAAACCACAGATATCAGTGCAAACTACTATACTCAGCAAAACTTTCAATCACAATTGATAGAGAAATGATACATTGCATGATAAAACCAAATTTAAGCAATATCTATCTACAAATTTAGCCATGCAGAAGGTGCTAGAAGGAAAATTCCAACCTAAAGATGTTAACCATTGCCAAGAAAACACAGGAAGAAATAATTCCATAGCAGACATAAATACACAAACACACACACACACACACACACACACACACACACACACACACACACTCATTCACCTATGGACACCTGTTTTTTATTAAGAAGCCAAAAATACGCACTTCAACAAATAATGCTAGTCAAACTAGATCCATACTTATCACCCTGCACAAAGCTGAACTTCAAATGGATCAAAGACATTGATATAATACAAAATATACTAAACCTGATAGAAGATACAGTGAGAAATAGCCTTGACCACATAGGAAAAGACATTATGGACAGAACACATTTAGCATGAGCACTATGATCAACAATTAACAAATGAGATTGCATGAAGCAAACTTTATTTACAGCAAAGGACATAGTCCATTCAGATAAAGTTTCAGACAACAGAATGGGAAAAGATTTTTACCAACCACACATCTGATAGGGACTTATTAGCCAAACTATATAAAGAACTAAAAAAGAAACTCCTAGATATTAAGAGAACAAATAAACCAATTAAAAAATAGGCACAGATCTAAATAGACATATTTCAAAAGAGGCACTTGAAATGGCTGAGATAACACTTAAATAAATGATCAACATCCTTAGTCATCAGGGAAATGCAAATCAAAACTATTTCATCTTACACCTGCCAGAATGGTCAAGATCAATAAAACAAATGACAGCTTATGCTGGCAAGGATGCTGAACAAGGGGAGCACTCATCCATTGCTGGTGAGACTGCAAGCTTGAACAGCCAACATGGAAATCAGTGTGGCAGCTCCTGAGGAAGATGGGAATCCCTTTAGGTCAAGATACAGTTATAGTACTTTGGCACATATACAAAAGGATGGTTCATCCTATCACAGAGACTCATTTTTATACAACATTCACTGATGCTATATTCAAAATATACATAACTTAGAAACAATCAATGTGTCTCTGATCAGCTGAATTGATAAAGAAGATGTGGTACATTTACACGATAGAATATTGTCCAGCCATTAAAGAATGAAATCTGCAAATAAATGGATGGAATTAGAAAATATCATCAGGACTAGGGTAAGACAAATATTGTATTATTCACTTTATATTTAGACATTATCTACTAAGTCAATGACAACCAAGCTGTATTTGTTAGAACCACAGAGGTTAGGTACAAAATAAGTGACTAGGAAGAGAGGTAGACAAAATAGATAATGATGGATAGTTGGGTTTGGGGAAGAGAACCAAGTGAGGGGAGGCAGATAGATGGTCAAGAGTGGGAATATGTGGAGAGACAGGTAAAATTAAGGGCGTTTTGTGGGATAGTATAGAAAGCTAGCACAGCAGAATTTTGTTAAGATATATTCACATATAAAGGCCATTAAAATGAAGTTACCAAATAAAGAGTGAGACAGATCCCAAATTGGAAATTTCTTGACACCAAATGAAGCTTTCAGTACCAGGATTTGGTTACATCTAATTGGGATGTTGGCCAAAGAAGTCACTTAAGAATTCCAAGCAGCCAAGGCTGTTGCCAAGACTATAGGTTATTCTCTACAAACTGATGGTAAGGCCCCATTGCTGAGGTTAACACCTATACAACTTTTTGCACATGGAGAAATGGAGATAGTACCTACATAAAGACTTCATCCCTGCTAGTGTCTATCTTATAGGAACATACTCTGCATATTTTAAAGGAAAAACATTAACATCAGGCAAAGCACAAACCCTTTGATCTACAATGGTGTCCTGCCTGCGAGATATGTTAGAGCAATAATGGCATTAAGCTTGTGGGAGTAACCAACAAGTTTCTGATTTGACTTAAGGACTACTCCATGAGATGAAACCCATACCCAACATTGCTTGGGTGACCAGAAACTTGAGACTAGATAGCTTAGGGATCTAGGGAAAAACCAAGTACTACGGTACTAAAAATAAAAAGAGTAATAAAATGATGCTTAATGACATTCTGCTATACTCAATAGATCATTGCTTTGATGAGGAATTATCAGAGAAGTTTCCTCCTCCAGCATATTTGGGAACTAATACAGTATCCATATAGCCAGGCATTATGCATAAATGAGAATCCTCAGAATATTCAGCCCTAAATGGGATGCCTCCATCAAATCCTTCAACTGAGGGCTCAGGAACCCTGCAAAAGAGAAGGCAGGAAAAGTGTAAGAGCAAGAGGAGATTGTGGATACTGTGAAAATAAGGCTCTCTAAATAAACATGATCAAAACATATATGAACTCACAGAGACGGAGCTGCATGCATAGGGCCTCTGTAGGTTTGTACCAGATTCTCTGCACACATATTATGGTTTCCAGTTTAGTGTTTGCAGAATGTTCAACAAGTGGGTCTCTGATTCTTCTGACTTCTCCTGGGTTCTTTTCCTTCTGTTTCCTTTGTTCAATTCCAATGTGTTAGTTTTTTTTTCTTTTTATTATATTATATTATATTATTATGTATTTTTATTATTATCCCTTAGATATCTGTTTGTTTCCTCATGAGAAACAGAAAAGGAGTAGATCAGGTTGAAAAGGAGTTGGAGAGGAACTGGAAGAGCAGAGGGAGGGGAAACCATAATCAGGATATGGTTTTTATGTAAGAAAAAAATCTTTTTCAATAAAAATAGATAGGCTACTATTTTTAATGAGGCCATATTTATGTTTTACTCCTTAGACCATATAAATATTATAGCCTCTAATGTTAAAATAATTTATTGATGATTTAAAATAGAAAAATCTGTCATTGAGGAATAAAAGAAATCAGAAGGAAATAGTAAGATGGAAGAATAATGTAAAAGAAGAAATATAATACTAATAAAACAGAGATAAATGCAAAATTTTGACTCATATTTCTCAGGATAGACAAACATGATTCATATATAATTTAAGTACAAATATGTTCTTAATTTTAAAAACAGTACAAGAAATATTAAAATAGGGTAATGACCTTTGCATAAAATAACAGCAAAAAAAGGAATTCTGGGAGTAAATGTTGATAGAATCTTTCCAAATAAAAATTTGAAATACCTATATAAATTACTACGGTATTTCACAAAAACATGAGTAATACTGAAAAGATATTTTTCTGTATGTGCTATAATCACATGATTAACATATTGTACTATACAGCTTGTTTTCTAATGAAGAGGAAAAGAAATCATAAAATTGAATGTGTAACTGAATAGATCACTCTTCAAAGATGTTAAAGAATCAATTATACCATTTCATAATAATTTAACTGAGAATTTGTATTTTATTTTGTGTTTGTGCATTAATGGGTGGTTGCATGTGCGTGCTCATTTGTGAGTGTGTAAATATATTTGTGAGTGTGTAAATATAAGGAGGAGCCTTGGATGTATCATTATTGTATTTTCTGTAAATTTATTTTACTGTAAAAACCTGTATATTAACTTATTTCCTTTAAAATATCTTGTGTAATCAGGTAACTATATGTGTATGTTTCAAAGATTACAGTTTAAACTATCATAGGTTCATATTTTTGTAGAATTACTGGAGTCATAGATGGCCATTCTGTTCATCTCTAACAATTACCTATTATTATTTCAAAATATATCATTTGTGAAATGTGTGAATATATCCATGTGCACATACATATATGTGTATGTATGTATATATAACATAAATGTCCATAATTTCTTTTATAAAGGTAATTCTCGACAATAGTTAAAGTTAAGAACATCCTCTTTGTAAATAGTTCTGATTCCCTTTGCTAAACTACCTTTTCCCTGCCAGTTCTCTGGTCATCAGAGCCTGACTTTTGATATTAGGCACAGTCTCATCTACAATCCAGTCCCAGACAGCTCTGCTTCCACAGCCACAATGGAAAGTCTAAAAGTAAGCCACATCCATTTTGTGCTTTTACTAAAGGAAGTAGGTGTTACTACGCAAGCCAGTCTTCATTGATAGAAGCAACTTCCCATGTACAGTCTGTGCATAGGAGGAAGGAATCAACTTTTTATTTTTGGCTCAAAGAGCACATTTTGCAAATTAAGGATAGGACCAGACTGTGTGCACTTCTAGACATTCAGGGTTCATGATGTTCCAGTGTTAATTCCTTCTACAACCAGAAGAAAGGCACAGAGGTCACAATGAGTGCAGACATGCAGCCTTATCACTGCCTTGGATTTTGTCTTCATAGCAACATAATTATAATGTCAACCTTTTGTTTCTTAAATTGATGGAAGGTAGCATCACACCCTATATATTATTAATAGAGTGCTGGGTAATTCATAGTTGGAGTAAATGCTGGACTCCCAGATTGTTTCAAGTGTATGACAGCCAAAAGATGCTATCTCTTTCAAAAAAAAAAACTCTGTCTACACCCAGGATAGGTATAGCTAGGTCTCTTATCTTTTTTTCTCATGTGTCTGAGAACAGCTGTGTGTCTGCACCCAGGATAAGCATAGCCAGTTTTCTTAGTTTTTTTTCCCCACGCCTGAGAAAAGATTTGGAATTCTATCCAAATTTCTGCTAGCAGTCACAAAACCCCCTCTCTACTAGAAAGTAGACCTTAATATTGTCTCTATAAATCCCCCCAATCAGAAAGTAGCTTACATAAGACCAAGGTTGGTTTGCAGGTTCTTGCTACCCACTGTTGTTCTTATTTTGAAGTTGGCTTCTTGGAATTTTGGAAAAATCAAAAGGAAATAGACTGTTTTGAGTTAAGGAATGGGAATTTTTAAAATATCAAGAAAGGTAAGTCCTTACTTTAAACATATTTTTAAGAAATCAGATTGAATGGTAAGAAACAAAGTTTATCTGGGAACTGCAAGTCAACAAAATCAGCTGTTACTTGTAACATAAGACTCCAAGCCTCAATTAACCAGGCTTGTTATCCCTCTAACATAAATGACACAGATGTTGGGCCCACAGGCAGGACATACATGCCTGCTCAGCTTAAAGAGGATACTAAACCAGGACTGCAGCTTTTCTTCCTCATACAATTATATGGATTACTATCCCTGGAGTGGGGGGATGAGGCTCAGTAGGCATGGCACTATATATAAGAGAAGCCAAGAAATTGCTACTGTATTTTGGTAACTATGTATACTGATAGTCAAAATACCTTTAAGCGATACCACTTTCCTGAAGTTATAGTTAGAGCCTTTCCATTTAAGAACTAAGGTGCCAGAGTACTCTCTCAGTTGCCATACACATCTAATTAACAAGGACTGTAGCTAGAGTTTTTCTGTCTGGCTGGCCCACAGTCAGGACAAATCTCTCTTACCCACCAATCCCACAGTCGCTCAGACCCAACCAAGTAAACACACAGAGACTTTTATATTGCTTACAAACTGTATGGCCGTGACAGACTTCTTATTATCTACTTCTTTTATTTTAAATTAACCCATTTCTATTAATCTATACTTTGCCACATGGCTCATGGCTTACCGGTACCTTACATCTTGCTTGTCATGGCGGCAGCTGGCAGGTCTCTCCCTCTACCTTCCTGTTCCTTCAATTCTCCTCTCTGTTAGTCCTATACTTCCTGTCTGGCTACTGGCCAATCAGTGTTTTATTTATTAACCAATCAGAGCAACACATTTGCCATACAGAACACCCCACAGCACTTTCCCTTTTATTTTTGGACTGTATTGTCAAAAGTCCCAGTTTCATTACATCATCCTGAGAATGTGTGTTTGAGTTCATCCTCTCCCCCACCTACTGCTCTGTGAGATTTTGAGAAGACTTAGGGCCCACCATGTAAAAGAATCAGCATACCCCAGTCTCACGCTACCGACCACATAAGAATTGACCAAAATATTAGACATATCTTCGACATAGAACCCAGCGGGCTGTCATGCACTAAGTCTCTCTCCTCGCCTGTGTACACCGCCTTTTTCTTGTCTTTGTTTTTTAAATACACTTGCGTTTTAACTGGATCTCTGTGTTGTCTTTTTGTCCAGAAGACAAGAATTAAGGTGGACAAAAACCTTCGGTTAGCAGAATTTTGTCTGTACTGTATGATTCCATAGAGAAGTTAGGTACAACTGCCAAAAGCCAAAGATCAGAAAGGGACCAGAAAGATGACTCAGCCATCAAAGGCTAAGGCTCAGAGCTTAACAGACAGCAGTTTGCTTCCCAAATAACCAAAAAGTTCAAGGATAACCCCTTTGAGTGGAACACGGCTATATGAATCGAGACCTTTAAAAAAAATGTCCAATAAGGATTCTAAACTTGGTTCAAAAGCAGGTTCTGTATGAATTTCCCAGTGACTACACAGCAGGTCTTGATGTACACTCTGTCCTGGGGCCATGATAAAAGAAAAACAAACAAACAAACAAAAACTACTGAAGTTCCTCTCAAAAGCATTATAGCAAGGGGCCTCCATTCAGTCTCAAATCTCTGTTTTGCCCCAGATAAAGAAAAGAGAAGTGATGGTGGTGAAGACGGAGATGTGAGGCGAAGAGAAAAAGGACAAGTCTCGGGGCTTCTCTAAGCAAAACATATGTGTACAGGAAAATAAAAAAGGATTAAGCCAGTGCCATTTTTTTTCCCCTGAAGAATAAACCAAAGCAGACACTGAAATGGCAGTGACATTGGTGGCCCGAGTGTCCCCTACCGCTTTCTGTTAAGGCTGAAAGAAGGAGAAGAAAAGCTCCACGAGAGACTTCAATTTCATTATGTTCCCCGCAGTCGAAAAGCGATGGTAAGTGGCGTCAAGGTCTTTATAGAAATCTGAACAATCGCGACTGCTTCCAGAGTGTTTACTTTGAAGGGGGGAACATATATTTTTCTCCACATGAAAACAAAAACAGTAAAAGCCATCCTTGGCGAGGCTAAGTACACAGACCCGAGACGAGAAGGTACAGGAAGTAGGCCGGCAAGCATCCCCTCTTGCTTTGCTTGTCCCGGGGAGGACAGTGTGTCAGGAGGAGAATGGGACCTCACCTGCTACAAAAACACCTGCTTTGTTTCACACCAGCTCCCAGGGTGCTCGTAGAACACTCAGAATGTGTGTGGCTTGGATTTTAATTCACATATTTAAACTATGTTTCTGATGATCTCTTAGGGATTCCTCTTCAGGCTTCATAGTTTTTTGTTTATGACATAATGTAGTTCCCACATGCAGATTATAAAATCCCAGAGATACCATGTTCTTTTAGTCCCATTGTATTTACTGAATAATGCTAGGAGGAGATTTGGATGTACCAGAAGACAACACTGGATAGTGAATAAATGGACAAGGGCACATTCTACTAAAAATCATCTCAAGAATTAGTTGTCGATCCTATTTTCTTGTCAATTAAGCCTTATGGAGAACTTTGCAGGTCTCATTTTCATGAAAATGAAGAGTCATTTGAGGAAATCTCCAGTCTCTTCATTTTCTAGACTATTAGGAGTGTTACTCTGTACTGTGGGAGCTTTTATGGTCCCTGGGGGATAAGAGCAGAATGTACATGTATGCTAAACACATCAGAACAATTTATCTACAGATAAGGTTGTGGACAGCATTCATGAGTGTCTTTAGCAACACTTACTAACCTGGGGTTTCAGATCTGTGTTTATTACAGGAAATGCAATTATTAATTTAATGCATGGGAAATCCTAGATGCCATAGGATCTGATGACAGTAGAAAAAATTATGGGAGGTGGCCAAGGTTGAGAATGAGCATGTAGGGTCCTTTGAACTGCTCTTTATTCACTCTAATGTGTAGGGTTGGAGGGTGTTCACTGATGGGACTAGCATGTGCTATACCTATCACTCATTGGACAACATTCTCTTATTGGTTGAAGTATCCTAAAAAACAAAACAAAACAACATTCTTGACAATTTGGTGAGAATTACAGGCTTTGGGGTTAGAACAGTAACTTGTAGGTTGTTAAGATTCTAACAAATACCCTTCAGATTTCTAGTTATTACTTCAATGGTGCACAAGAAGTGTCTTGCAAATGACACTCCTGATGCTTTCCCTTCTGTATTTACATATACAACTGTGTTCACGGGCTGGAGAGATGGCTCAGAGGTTAAGACCACTGGCTGCTCTTCCAGAGGTCCTGAGTTCAATTCCCGGCAACCACATGGTGGCTCACAACCATCTATAATGAGATCTAGCACCCTCTTCTGGCCTGCAGTGCAGGCATGTGTGCAGGCAGAACACTGTATACTAAATAAATGAATAAATAAATAAATAAATAAATAAATAAATAAATAAATAAGTCTTAAAAAAAACTGTGTTCATTCATGCACTTATCCACCAGGTATTCTATCAGTAAGAAGAATGGTACTAATGTAAAATATCGTTAACACTCAAAGCTACAACACTCCATAAAGTCATCACCCTTATTTATGACAATGTTCTAGAAGTGATATAGCATGTTTATATTTTTCCTGTGGATATAGAATCTGAATATTGAAGGGTGATGTGTCACCTGAATTGGTATTTCCACTCACCCTCATCACCTACTATTTTTATGTGTTGTATGGAGATACATGGAGAAAGATCTGTCTTTCAGGATTCTTTTTTTGTAAGTTCATTGTATAAAGGTGTGACTAATACTATGAGTACATTCCTAGGGTCAAAAATAAAATGCTATCAGAATTCTGGACAGGAAGAGGTTATTTTGAAGTACAGCAGAAAAGGAAGATTTCATGAAAATAGTACCTTTCACAGGCATTCCTGAAAGCTGTATGGTCATATAGATGGAGATGTGAGAAGGTCTCTTCAAGGAAAAGGTTAAGTAGAAAAAAAATGTTCAGAAATAGAAAGGCACTAAAGGGTGTTTTGTTAAAGGAAAAAATAAGCCAATAGTAGAAACTTCATGAGCAACAAGGTGAAGAGAAGGTAAAATGACTGATATTCAATCTCCAGGAAATATGTATGAAATGAATATGAAGTTAATGTGAGGTCAGCCCAGACAGACTTGAGAGTATGGCCTGGGCTTGAGTTTTTCTGCTTGGTACTGGGCGGCCTCATAAATGCTTTCTAAGTTAGTAATGACATGCGCAGTGAACACTATAAAAGTGTAAGTAGATTTAGAATCTCCTAAAGAGGAATCAAAAAGAAGTGTAAAACTCTGGGTAGAAGTTTGGTTCAGAAAATTTGGTGATGGTGAGAATCAGGGAGAACAATGAATCTCAGACAGTGAAATATTTCCTTACATTTAGCTATATCCTCATTCATGTATGAAGACACAAACAGACATGCATACTTTGCAGTTCCTTACTACAGGACCATGCATGTTCATCCAAAATGCCAATTATATCCTCCCCACGGGAGAGAAAAATAATGCACACTGGCTACTTTTCATTTCCCCATTAATTTTAATTACTAAAATTGAATGTATTATTCTACCTTTACAATTTCATATCATGCATGCCTGCTGAGAATCCTTCCAAACTGCATTTCAAACAATTCAATTTTTCATGTCTGTATTAGAAAAGATAGGCAAGAAATAACATTGCATTCCTTGCAGATCTGTCTTTAATATGCATCTTCTTTATGCCTTCCCCCTTGAACAAAAGATAACATTTGAAACCTCTGAACCAATTTTTGGGGGGACTTTTGTCCCAGGAAAGGAAAAGGCTTCACTGGGAACACATACTAGTGAACCCACTAGCAGTTCCTGCCAGCTCCCTAACCCTCCCTGGAGTTGTGTAGTGTTAGCTTGCTTCTGAACCAATATTTTCGTAGGTTCCAACTCTCAGCATTAGGGAAATATACTGTGCACCTCCCTTTTCCTGTTTCCTAACACCTTGTCCTGCTGCACAGATTTCTTCAGCACAGACAGAAAATACAAAGCACACGTCCTGGTAGTCACACCATCGAAGGCCTCCATTTGCATACCCTTCATAATTCAATTTAATTTTTTTTTGTCAAGAGTCCTGAATGCTTCATGTTTGCTTTAATCAGAATGTTGACATTTACACTGAAGCCAATTTCTCTTTTTCTCCTCCGTGTTTTGTTTAACCACGACAAGTGACAGCAAACTGGGAAGAACAGACTTTTTAAATTGGCTCCTTGCCCAGAATGCATCATTTCTCCTGAAGCTTTCCCCCTTTCAATGCATTGCAAGAGGAAATGTGAAAACACTCTTCCAGCACAAGACTGAGGTGTTACTGCTCTTAGATAAGGATTTGTGTTGTATTTTAAAACTAGATTGCTGTACAGTTTCAAGCTATTAGCAACAGCCTATTACACTGAGGCTCTGGGTCCCTGGGGAGATATGTTTAGTGTATTTCAGTAATTCAAGCCAAATAGAATACTACATGAGAAAATATCTAACGTCAAAAACATCGGCTTCTGAAAGCAGTGGGAAGCAATAAGCAAGCATGGCATCACTCACCAAGTAACTCCAATGTTTCCTCTGATCTTTCCAGGTTATGCCCCAAATGGTGGAGGGAAGTCCTATTGAGAAAACCGGCATGTGGTTATCTGTCTATCAGCCATTCAGAAAACCACCAATTGCAGCAGCATGCACCCTCCCCTCTGCAGCACTACAGGTTCCTGTTGGGTTCCACATTTGATGTCTAGTAGCTCCAGGAGATTATTCTTTTAAATTTGCATACGCATCTGACTTAATCATTTAAACTAAGGGTTTGAACTTGTTTGTGTCTAACAAGGGCAAAACTGCCCACTCACAGTCCCCATACTATTTAAAATAAAGGGTATGTCTTCTCACAGAATTTAATCTGCCTCAACAGAGGGATGGCAAAGAGAAAATACAGATATTGAGATCATAGCTTCCATAGATTGTAATAATATGTTCATTGGCTAGATATTTCCAGGAGTCACTGATGCTCTGACCTGCCCACAGGCAGAAATTTCCCCCATGAGCCCTTGCAAATATGTCTGCCCAAGTCAACTAAGTATCAGGGATTTAGCTGGAGCAACCAAAAGAAAGTCTAGTGAGTGTGCAGGTAACCTTCCAGGCTTTCTTGTTGCCTAGCTGAGCTGCAATCTCATACAAAAACCATCACAAAATTCAGTCATGGAGAAAACTAGTGACCTCAGTAGGGATTTTTCAAATTCTGAATTATGATTTATGACCGCAAACTCAACTTAATTGCTTATGAATGTCATTGTGTTCACTGAGAAAGCACAGACCTGGAAATAACAGCTTTAGACTTTATTAAACTAAGCTTCTTGTGTACAGGGTTTTAGTCCAAGTACAGTGTGTGTGTGTGTGTGTGTGTGTGTGTGTGTGTGGCTGAACTGTGAATTTTCTCAACACATGTCCTATCACTGAGGATCAACAATAACAACAAAACAATAATTGCTAAAGACAGTGGTTTTTGGTTGCCACCATCCTTGGTAACAAACTAAATGAACTTGCACTCTTTTTGTTAAAAGAAAGGAGCTAAAACTATGAATAAACTGAAATATACTTTGCCTATCTACTTGGTATGGCATCTCTAAGTCCATCCTTTGCCTCTTGTTAAAAATGTAAACTCACCTGAGGGAGAGAGTAGACATACAGTCCTACAAAACAAGGTGGTTAGAGAATTCTTCCCTTACCACCAGAGGCCCAAAGGGGGACAGAAACAGTATTCTTACTTAGAAAAGGCATGCCCAGGTTTGGGCATAAAAGGATCTAGCAAAAACAAATCAAAACAAACAAAAATGTATAATAATGTGTGAAGAATGTTCAAGCTGAGAGAAGGGCAGCAAAAGAAGTTTATATAAGGAAAAGAGAAAGAAAACCACCTCAAGGCTGGGCATGATGACACATTCCTTCAAGCTCCAGACTCCACAGGCTGAGCAGACAAGCTGGTAGACGTTCGAGGGCAGCTAGGAATATGCAGCAGTACTCAGTACCAAAACCAAACAACCAATCAGATAAACAAAACCTCTTGGAAAAGCAAATCAACATAAATGTTACCAGTTGCTGCAGAGAAATTCACCAGCGTGAGAGAAGGAAAAAAATGTCTGAAATAAAGAGGACACAGTCCATTTAGAAGTTTAGGATTTCAGAAAATTATTTATAGTGGAAGGTGGTGTGTATGTTTTCTCCGAGTGGTCACACGTATTCATGTGTATGGGATTGTGTGCATGCATGTGTGCATGTGGAAACTAGAAGGCAACTTCAGATGCCAATCTTCAGAAAAAGTCCTCCTTGTTTTTGTGAGAAAGGGTCTCTAATTGAACTCATCAAGTAGGCTAGGATGACTAGCCAATGAGCTTCAGGGTCCATATGTCTCTGCCTTCTCAGCTTTGGGATTAAAGGTGTGTGCCATCTGTCCAGCTTTTTGTTTTGTTTTGTAATGTAGGGTTGAGGATTGAACACAGGTCCTCATGTTTGTATGCTGCACACTTTGTTGGGTGACCTATCTCCCCAGCTTCATAACGCTTTTTTTATAAACACACAAATGATTGTCATAGAGTCAACTCATGATTTCATATTAATTTATTTTAACCTGAATAGATTTCAAGCAGAGTTAACTTCATTGGTATTGGAGGTTAGAGACTGAACAGTTTTTGGAGTAGACATAATTAATCCTTGAAAGAGAATTATTTATATAATATTTTTTTCATTGCATCTTCTAAGGTAAAAGTAGAAAGAAGAGAAAATTGTGCCTCAAAAAGAAAAAGAAAATCCACATGATAGCCGTATCTCAGACCATAAAACAAAATATTCTAGCAAAGGATATTTTGATAGTTAACTGCCATTATAAACCTCACTGGATTTAGAATCACCATGGGAACATATCGACGAGTTCTGGGTATCCCTTTGAATGTAGTTCCAGAAAGGTTCAATGGAGGAGGGAAAATGAACTTTGGGGACAGAGGAGAATGGGGGGGGTAATGTGGGGAATGGGGGGATGGGGACACCATTCCATGAACTGGGTGTAGGCTGCATAAAAAGGGAAAGGTGGGGTCTTTCTTCTACCTGTCTCAGGTGCAGTGACACACGGCTCCTGTTCTGGCCGCCATTCCTTCCTTCCCTACCACATGGACTCTGCCCTCACACTGGGAACCAAGGCACACCCGTCCACCTTCAGCTGCATCGGTCAGGTTTACGGCAGCATCTTCACATGTCCTGTCCTTCAGCTCTAGATGAAACTGCTTCCCGAAGCAATTCTTGACTTAGACAATAGACTTTTTTTTTTTTTTTTTTTTTTTTTTTGGTTAGTTTGTTTTTCTCACTCTTCCAGAGTCTTGTATTCTAAGATCAGGGTGTCAAGGAGTTGGCCCTATTGATGGTGACTTCTTCCTCCTCATTTGCTCTTTGATCTTCTTTACATTTTTAAATGTATTGTGGTTAACATAGAAAATAACGGTTTTCTTTATGACATTTAAAAACACATATATCAAGGACATGTCCAGGTCTAGATTCCTGACTCACAATTCCTCCCTCTGACTCCCTGTATGTATTCTCTCTCTCTCTCTCTCTCTCTCTCTCTCTCTCTCTCTCTCTCTCTCTCTCTCTCCCTCCCTCCCTCCCTCCCTCCCTCCCTCCCTCTCCCTCTCTTTCTCTGTTCTTTTAACTCCACCAAAACAAACCTAATTGTAGTTCATTGATTTCTCTTTCTACCTGGAATTATTACTTTTTTTCACATCAAAGGGAAGACTTTCTTTTTACATGATCAGCTAGACCAAGAAATCTGATTTTCTCTTCTAAAATGTTTTCTCTAGAACTTTGCAGTGCTATAATTTATGTTTGGACCTATTTGTGTTATTTTGTCTTGTGGGTTTGTTGTTGTTCTTTTTCTGTTTTTCCTCAGAACAAATGGTTACTCTGTACCCCAGGCTATCCTTGAACTTCTTAAGGTCTTTTTCTCATCCTTCCTCGAGCTGGCATTTTAGGTAAAATTAAAATTAAAAAATTAAACTGGAGCTGGGCGGTGGTGGCACATATCTTTAATCCCAGCACTTGGGAGGCAGAGACAGGTAAATCTCTGAATTTGAGGCCTGCCTGATTTACTAAGGGAGTTCCAGGTCAGTGAGGACGGTTACACAGAGAAACAGAGATACCCTGTCTTGAAAAAATCAAAAAAGAAAAAAAAGAAAAAAAGAAAGAAAAAAGAAACTGCTCTACACTGTTTAATTTTGTCACAAAAAATTAACCTGATATTTTTCAGCTTCCATTTTTTGTTCTATTTTAATACCCATTTTCCCTGACTAGATTGTACTATTTTGGAAACAGAACTTGGTTTACCTTTAAAAGAGCTGTTTATTTTTAGTATGATTCCTGGCACCACATTCATCTAAGATCTGTTGAGTACAAATGATAATAGATGCTTTCACCTTGCATTTCCTCGGTTTAGTTACTCATTATTCTAAAGCAGAAATGCATTTCATCTTCCTGGTGATAGGTCTTCCTTGTTGCTCCTCTGATAATCTGAAAGTATCAGCAAGCAAAAGCAAGGGCCTGAGTGACAGGAGCAAAGGCCTGACTGACAGGCTTATGGCTTTGTGGCTCCATCCTGAGGATAATTAACTCTTCTAGACCAGCTGTGACCCCTGCTGGGAGTCAGCCTGTGCCCAACATGATGAGAGAATTGGTCCCAAATGATGCCACTACACATGCATCTCTACAGTACGAAGTGATTTTAATGAACGGAAGGGCTGCCAAACACCAAAACCAATGCAGAATATGGGGGTCAGGTGGTCCCCCAGAGACTCTTGCAAATGATTGGAGGATTTTAGAAAGCATGTCCAGTGTTCCGATTGTGAGGAGACAGCAGTGAGCCCACACCCTTCCCCATCTCCTCACACTGTTTCCTATGGATTGCTGGTTATTCCTCCATGTCTGAATATCAGGAAACAGAAACTTTGCCTCTAGGTTTTATTCTTTTTTTTTCTCACCTTTTAAAATGCAAATACTTTAGGGAAGGGAACAGCTGGTCAGTCATTTTGGTCTTAATGTAATGAGTTTATTAGAACCAGCCTGCAGAGGGAATTCTGACACTGTACAGAAGATCCCACAAACAGGGCTCTCTTTTGAAGCTTGCCAGGGCTGGATAATTTCCCCACAGGAGTATTTCCCAGACTCATTGCAGTATGATGACTCTCACACTTGCAGATGGGAGGCAGAGTGCAGAAAGTGAGTAACAGGAGCACAGTAGAAGCTGTCAGTGTGGGTTGAGCTGCTGTACAGACAGGTAAAGTAACTGCAAAATCTTTTATATTTCACATTATGACTAGCCAAAGAGCACAGTGAATTCTTACTGGAGTCCTTTGATTTCATTTAGCAAAGTCCTGTGTTTTAAATATTAAGATAACAGCTGCAACTGAAATTAAGCTAGGAGGTGTTTAATATGGCACAACAAGGCTGAAACTACCTGGCTTAGAGTGGGGTGGCCACCCAAGAAAGTGGCATTTGTGTTGAGGTCTGTGACCATGACAAGACTTCTATGCAGAGGTAGGAACAATCCAGGAGTTAAGAGGAATTTAGGATGACCAGAGTGCCCACATTGATGGTAGGATTTTCCATATTTGTATCCTTCAAGTACCTTTTTTACAAGTACCAAGTGCAAGTGAATGTTAGGGAGAGTGTCAGTAGAAAATTATATTCAGTTCAAGTCTTAACTATGGAAATTCTCAAACAATTGGACTTATGTGAATGTCATTTTTATATGAACATTAAATTTTTGCATGCCCAAAATTCTGTATTCAAATGAACATTGAGGAAAACATTCAGAGTTGTATCTGAGGTCACAGGTCTGATATATGGCTCCAGAAACACAAAAGAATTGAGAAATTTGTTTAATATGTGAAAATAGGATAGCATTATTTTTTTTGGGTGGGAACTACTGATGAAAATTAATTTGATTCAAAACTAAATGTTCTCTATTTCTTTCAAAATCCTAATTTTGTAATAATGGACTAGTAAAATGTCACCTTCATCCTCTCATTCCTGTACTTTCTGAAAGGAACACACCTTGAATGGTTTCGGAATCACTATGTAGCAAGTCTTGCCCCCAAGCTTTCTGGTGGGGCATCACCACTTAACTGGTTGAGACACTTGAGCTTATAGAGACGGAGATGGGATAACAATGTGAAAACTCCTTCATAATTGGCCTAACCAGTTGATGGATGGCTGCTGAAGATTTCAGCATCACTTCGCATTTCCTAAGAGGGAAGAGGGAATTCACAGTGAAACCCCAAATGCTATTTGTTTGATGCAGTTTTCCATCTCAGTAAAAATACTGTGGTTCAAAGCATGGCAATTTTTGTATAGGAAGTGATACGATTATTGTAGTGTTTTTGTGGATACATGGAAAATATTCTAAGTTTAAAAATCTTCATTTTTCCCCCAATCTCTCGGATAGGAAGGATGGTGAGAGGTCACAGAAGTCTGAGGCTCACATAATTGGGGTTTATTGAAGGTATTTTGAGGATATCAGGACATTGGTTACTCATCTCAGACTTTGTGGTAATCACAGATTATCATACAATAGAGCCCACATATTGGGTGATTCAGCAATGTACCACAAATCCTAATTGGTCTTAATAATAAAAACCTGGAGTTGTATATAGGGAAAAATGCTGAAAGATCCATAAAAAGTCCAGCCACTAGAGAGACTTCTTACCTCTACCAAATCCTCAGCCTGAAAGAGGGAAAGATCCTGTCTCCATAAATCCTTAGACTGAATGCAATGGGCTGTCTCCTCCCACCTTATATTCCTTTCTCCTCCCAGCCATATCTCTTCCTGTTTCCACTTTCCTAGTGCTGGGATTAAAGGTGTGTGACTCCTAAGTACTAAGATTGACGGTGTGAGAGATCACTGTCTGGCTCTGTTTCTCCTTTAGACTGGGTTAATCTCCGGTAGTCTAGGGTAAGCTTGAACTCACAGAGATCCATGTGCCTCTCCCTCCTGAGGGCTGAGAGGCCCTATGAATAGCCTCTATGACTAACTAGTGGCTTAGCTTTACCTCTGATCTTCAGGAAAGCTTTATTTGTTAGATCACAAACAAATCACAGCAACCATGCACAGAATGGAGCAATAAGGTCCATGTTGGACAGTCATTCCTTTTATGAATTACTGACACTATGTTTTTAATATCATGTGATATAAGACATAGAAGGGAGACTAAAGTCTCCTCTCCTTCAGAGCTGTAGTTCACTACTCCTCCTATCAAGCATAATGCATTCTGAGTTGCCAATATCAGCAGGAATGGAAGAATTATTTTAAATTAAATCATTCAGCTAATGCCATATCCTAAAATAGCCGACATCTTTCTCTTCTTACAGCAAGACTTCCACAGAGTAGAGGGATATAGGGTATAAAAAATTAGGTAAAAAAAAAATGCAAAGTAGAGACCTGATAGGGTTGTGAGAAAAAATAAAATCAATGATGCAGTTAGTAGAAGTCCAAAAGCATCAGAACTCACATAGGATAAAAGGTATGGTGGCCCTGCCTATGCATGGGAGTTTATGTGGATTGACACATGTCCCCACCACAGAGCCCTGCTCAGGAGAAGTCTACTCAGAAGCAGACTTCTGGGTTGCCTAGATAAGAGTTTGACCTCTCTGGAATGCCAAGGATAATTGGCCTGAGAATGATCTCAAAACCTTCAACCTAAAAGTGAGAGTCCTCAATTCTTATTTCAAAAGTCATAGGTGTCAGATAAAAATGGGAAAATTGGAAATGCTTTAGTTCATGCCTATAAAATAGCCAGGAATACTTTAATGTCAGAAAATGTTATTTAGCAAAATGACCTGTCCTATCTTAAGCCAACCATCCTGAGAAAAGAAATAACCTATTTCATATATTATGCAATTCCTGTTTATCTGCTGCGGTCCCCCAGTTATTTGGGAGAGCTATACCCTTGTTATTCTCTTAATTCCCATAAAATATCATGTTGTGGAATATTATTTTAAGGTGTGTTACATATGTTTATGCTGTACAACATTTGTTTAATGATCCAAATGTGGGTTGCATTCTTTTCTGTTGCATTTGTTGTACTCTGTAAAGCTGTGTTACTTTGCCTGTCTAGAAGACCTGATGGTTTAATAAAGAGCTGAACAGCCAATAGCAAGGCAGGAGAAAGGACAGGTGGGCATATCAGGCAGAGAGAATAAGTGGAGAAATCTGGGAGGGAAAGAAGAAGGAGCAAGAGAGAACAAGGAGAGGAGGGCATGGGGGTCAGCCACCCAGCTACACAGCCAACCATGGAGAAAGAAGAAAGGTATACAGAAATAGAGAAAGATAAAAGCCCAGAGGCAAAAGGTAGATGGGATAATTTAAAGTTAAGGAAACATGGCTAGAACCAAGCCAAGCTAAGGCCCGTGTGTGATTTATTTGGGAGCTCAATGACAGGTCCCCAAAAGAACCAAAGAAAAAAGAGTAAAAACAACTAACAACAATTTCACTGGTTTAGAAGACTGAAGTTCACTTCACTTGTACCACAGTCTAAACTCTTTAAAATGCCATAGGATGAGTATTCTTCTGGGTCTGTCTGTTTCAGAGAAGGGTGCTTTGTTATTAGGCGTCTTCCTCTCACATACCACCGTGGGCTTTGACACATTAACATGACAGTTGTCTTGCAGACAGCATGGTCTCCCATGCAAGAAAGAACCCACTATGCTAAGTTACTGGAATGAAAAAGAAACAAACTGTTCTTTCTCCTGATAAAGAGGAGAAAAGAAACCTCAACTTACCTTTAAGCACAAGAGCTCAGGTAATTAGCTGGGTAGTTATGAAGGTCTGTCGATCTCTGCTGGACAGTGCAGTGGTGCCATTCTGGTTTCAGACCACAACGGCTGGATCATGTCATCCGGTATTCTCCCCTGTTTGCAAACATCTACTAGCAGAGCTGAAATGTAAGGATGGTGTTAATTGTGTTCCCAAGTATAACAGGCAAGGGCTCAACCAAACTAGCAATAGTCTCTGGCTACATAGGAGGTTTTCTTTCATTATTGCAGGAAGGTCAAACGGACCTAATTGATGAAGGTTTCCTTGTCCTCACTTCCAGTTTACCACTTTCTCACTGCTAGGAGCATAAGGAACCAAACGATAATCTGAAATTCCCATCCTAAGGAGGGCCAAGATCAGAGCCCAAGGAATAATACATAGGGCCCTCAAAACAGGGATATCACTGATCAATGAAAGAACTAATATGTGTGGGCATCAGTCTTAGGGATGTCATAAGAAAATTCTACAGACTGTTGCTCATATAAAGATGCTAGGATGTTACAATATTGGAAACTCAAGTCCAAGATCAAGCTTTCAGCTGGTTCTATATCTGTGAGAACTCTCTTTTTTGGTTATACAGGGCTGTTTTGTGAATTGTTTCCACATGGCTATCTTTTTATTAAATTGAAAATAGATTATTTTCTTTTACAACACATCCCACCCAGTTTACCCTCTTTCCACCCCTCCTAGTTCCCCTCTACACTTCTCCTTTCCTCGAGATCCACCCATCCCTGTTTCCTCTTCAGAAAAGTGCAGACATCCAAGAGAAGACAGCCAAACAAGACAAAACACGATACAATAAGACAAGGCGAAAGCCCTCAGGTTAAGGCTGGGCAAGGCAACCCAATAGGAAGAGAAGTGTCTCAAGAGCAGGGAAAAGAGTCGAAGACACACCTGTTCCCGCAGTTAGGAGTCCCACAAAGATACCACGCTAACGGCGGTAGCATATATGCCGAGGACCTGGTGCATACCCAGGGAGGCCCAGTGCTTGCTGTTTCAGTCTCTGTGAGCCCATATGACCTCTTCTTAGTTGATGGTGTGGGAAAATCAATGAAATGATTCCTAAGGACATTCTGCTATGCTCATAGACTGGAGCCTTGTCCAGTCATCATATGCCATCATATATTGAAGCTTTAGGGTGATGACATGTTGAGGAAATTAGTGAATACATGGAAACAATGTAGGGTATGGATCTATGATGGAACATGGGGCTGACATGCTTTTGCTGAATGGCTCCCCTTGTTATTCTTCTTACATGAAAATAAATAAATAAATAAATAAATAAATAAATAAATAAATAAATAAATAAAAGAATGGCTCCTGGAGGCTGTCTCTTGGTTTTTAGCTAAGTGGTTGCAGATAGGAACCTAACAGATACTCAGAATTAGCTGAACAGGAGGTTGGTTTGGCAAACACTAGAAAGAACCTTGGTGGTGTATGTCTTCATTGGTCTGTCAGTGGAGGCAGTAGCCAAATAAGGAAATAATGAACATTGGCAGACAGAAGGGCTTCTTCTGATCACTGGGATTAGATGGAGTAGCATGAAGTCTAAACTTGCTGATGATGTTTGCTAATTGTGGGACTTTTGAAAAGTCCCACACATTTTTTTTCTGTTGTTGTTATTTGCTTTTTTACTTTTACAAGGCTCTTTATTTATAAGCAACATATCATGTTCATTTTCTCCTTGGAATATATTTAAGAAGAATCACTGTTTTTTTTTCAGTCACTGCCCCTATGTGCTTTTTGACAATAATAAGTTTTGACAGTAATAAGTTTTAAAATTTGAGAAATGATAACATGATATATTTGTCACTGTGTAACTTGTTTGTGGGTAGGCATATGTGTACCTGTCATACAGATAAGTGACAACTTCTCATTTCTTTTCTTGGTGGACACTCAAGTTGTTTCTAATTAGTTGAAATTAATAAAAATGCTCTGGAGTAAAAAAAGAAAAGAAACATCTTTCTTGCAGCATGTTATCTGTAAAACACCCGTAAATTCTTACCTCATGTTTTTATAAAAGCTGAAATAGACATCATATAAAATCAGCCATTCAAAACTAAAACTCAAGAATATTTCTTAAACTGACCTATCAAATATTGAATTCGGTTACTTGGTTTCATAGTTATCCAGCTCTACAATACCAAACTAAATAAGCAGTGGAAAAATTGAGGAGATCAAATAGTTCAAATCTGAAAGAGTTCCAGAGTTAGGAAATATCTGGATCTCTCAGCTTCATGTTCTTCAGTGCAGGGATTTGAACTCAAACTTTCAGGCACTTGGGTCAGAATTCCTACGATTATAACAATGTTCATTTTTGAAATCCAATGCTAGAATTCATTGTTATCAACGTCATTGGTACCTGTCATTTAAATCAGATACTCTATACCAGAACAGGTAGAAAACTTAAACGCAACAAGAGTGAGCTGGATTTGAAGGGAAGGAGAGATGTACCCTCACACTAAATACATTAGGCACTTTCCTTGCTGTGAATAAATATTAGACAAGAGCAATAAGAAGGAGAGAATATTCCTTTCATTCACCATTTGAAAGTAGAGTCAGGCACACCTGTTCTGCAAACACTCAGGAATGCCTCCTTGGCATGTGTTGGGTAGCTCTGGGCATGCTATGGGGATCCCTCACATCTCAGCATGAGGGGTTGGAGAGATGAGGGCAGGAAGTATGACAGTACTGTAAGTCTCAAGGCATTTCACAGTAAACCATGGCGCTAAGGTTTTGTTTGGTCCTGAGAATCACCGCCACATAGATTCAAGGTAGATGTCCAGGAGCAGTGGATGTGAGAAATGAGGCCTGTTTGGGTACCACCTGTTACAGGACAGCACAAAGCTCCTGTTAAACAATCATAGTCAGAATTAGCTATTACAGGTGCAAGGCCGAGGCTGGAGATGTTCACCTAAAGCCCAGCATCTCAGACTGCTGATGGCCAAGGGCACCCACAACCCTCTGTTGCTTAATAATTCACTATTATGTCATAAAGTTCAGGAAATGCTACACTGACAATTACAGTGTTACTCTAAAGGACTCAAAACAGCACTAGCTAAACAAAGAAATAGCATCAGCACCCTGATCAAGGAGGCATTCATGAGTGTTTACAGACAGGTGTGCCTGACTAAGTCATTGACCATGTGATTGCTCTCAGGTCAGATTCCCTCTAGAGGTGGGAGTGACTCCCATCTAGGACTCTAGTCAAATGTTGATTTCTCTGGTAACCAGATCCTATTCAAAATCTATTCTTTGGCATGTCCCAAGGCTAAACACAACCCCTATGTTATTTTTTACAGTGAAATATCCCTCAAAGACTCATGTCCTGGAGCACTTGGTCGCCTGATGTTTGAGGAGATTTTAGAATGCTCAGGAGGAAGTAGGCTGTAGAGAGCAGGCCTTTACTTCTATAGCCCCACCCTACATCTTTCCCCAATCTCAATCTGCTTCCTGTCCTGCTAATATATAAGGATTCTCATCTGCATGTCATTTTTATTGAAGAATTCCAAGAATTTAGACTTCCAGGATCCAGCAGCAACAACAACAACAACAGCAACAAAAATCCATTATTTTTACTCTAAATTGAAGAAGAGAAAGGGAACAGAATCTTGGACCTGGGATCCCAAATCTACTTCTATGTCAGCTGTAGAAAAAAATTTAAAAAAAAAAGAAAGAAAGAGAGAGAGAAATGAAGAAAGAAAAAAAGAGAAGAGAAAAGAAAAGAAAAAAAAGCAAGAATGTACATAATACTTGAGTAAAATTTCTTCTACCCTATCCCAAGGTCTTGAATTTGTAAATTAAGCCATCTTTTGCACTGCAGTAAACCTCCTGGAGTAACATCCCTTTGTTTATGTCTATTATATTCAATATGTGCTTTGCTGGATTTTCAAAGAGATACTAAGACATTGGTGGATTGAGGGAGGTCAGAGAAGCCCAGGATGCTGCTGTTTGTCTAAAGTGAAGAAGGAACTTAGGTCAAGCTATAATATGCAGATTTAAACCATAGGATTTGCTTCCCTGAAGATTTCAGTTTGTGTCTCAGATGTAGGATTTAATGTCAGACTCAACCCCTTCTATATGTCAATCCCTCATAGTTAAAGTGGGGTACAGTGATGGTCCCCACCCTTCTGCAGGGACAAAGATGCCAAGAAGACATAGGACATTCTTTATGGAATGTGTCAGATAACAGCTTCTCAGTGGTTTCTGGGAATTAGCTTGATCTTGGTGTGAGACCAAAATGAGCCATCTTAGAAATAAGACCAAAATGCTTTCACCCTAAAATTAAGGCCTAAGATTTCTCCTTTTGAGAACAGGCCAGAAGTTACTGAGACCAGTCAGTTCAGATTCCAGAAACCAGGAAGTGTAAAAGTACAGAGTCACAAGGTAGTCAGGAGGTAATGGCTGCCGGACTATGGAATGTCCTCTCCCTGGCCCCCTAAGCAACTGCTTGACCATAGAATGCCCCAACCCTAGTTTCCATAGTGACTGTGTAATCACCAGATGCCCCCATCTGGGGGCAGCCAATGAAAAATGGTGGTGGGCAACTACTTCCTTAGAAGGAAAACTGAATTGTGATTTCTGGAATTCCTAGACACAAGCCAATCAGAATTGTACCTGTACTAGCTAGCACCCCCTAAATAATTTAACCTTGTGACTTTTCCCTTTAAAAACTGAGCTTGCAGACAGGTGGGTGCTTCCTCCAGCCTCCACTGCGTTGGATGTATTGGACGAAGTCCCTGCCTAGGCTTGTATTGCTTTTGGATATCCAGAATTAAACCTTGCTTTTGCATTCCGGCATGCTCATCTTTGGTGGTCTCTCTGGGGGTCACGATCTGGGCACAACACTTGGTAGTTTAAAGACCATCCAGAAACTGAGTGCTAACACTTTTTGCACCGCCACTGAAAAGGAAGAAATGTGGGTTATTTTTTGTTCTTAAGGAATTACTATGCTGATAGGTTTTGTTTGCCTTACCTCTTGACAAAGGCAGGGGAATGTTGAGATTTTCCCTGCTTAAACCATTACTCAACCTTGAGACACTGTGTCAAAGCAGGGTATCTGGAAAGCTGGGTCTTGTGTTACTTTGCTTTTACAGACATGAAATCTCCTGAATGAGACAGCTCAGAATAAAACAGCTGTGCATGAATGTTTCATTTTGGAAACTTTTGAGTATCTCAGTTTTCAGTTTATGATTCTGCTCTATAGCAGCTCACCGTAGTAAAGCTCCACAGCCTCTTCTTTTCCTTTCCGTGGGAGAGGTGGCACCTTTCTCTGGACTTGGAAGATCTGGGGAATCAGCCACCCAACCAAGAGTTCATGTGTTGTTTAAGAACCATATAAACTTTTCTGCTGTGACCTAGCAGCCATCTAACCTTCCATCTTAAAATCACTTAACCTTTTGTCTCTGTAAATGGGTTTTCATTGAGCTTTAAAAATGTCTCTGAGAATGTGTTTGGCCTCAATCCAGAACAGGAGGAGGATTCTTCCCAACCATTAGGAAATGGGTCGGAATTCTTATGCGCAGGAAGGTTCTGTAAAAACACTACAACTATTTTAAATAAAGGACATAGAAGAAAGTTAAAACATACTCTTTTTTAACTCAATATTAGGGAGTAAATGTAATAATTTTATGTAAAAACCAATAATTATACAACACCAAAAGAAGGTGAAGATATGAAAGTTAAGGGAGGAAAGATTTTGTGACAAGACAGTAAAGTCAAATGTTAGGAACACATTTGTAACATATATTATCTAAATCACAAAGGACAAGATTACAGACTCATGTAGGAAGTAATCCCAGTAAAAAATATAAGACTAAGAGACAGAATAGGAAAGATATGAACTCTCAAATGCAACATAAATGGCTTTTCATGTAAAAAACTTCAGAGACAAATGTAAATTAGAAACAGTTCCAGGGAGCAGCTCAATCTATTGTACCAGGAGAGGCAAAAATGAAGTCAGACTTTACATGTTGTATTAAAATAGTACAGGGAATATACACACTATTTGTGAGATATGAATTGGTACAGTCTTTGTGGAAATAAGTTTGTCAATAACTATCAAAATTACAAGTATGTTTTCTCTTTGATTCAGCCAGTCCACTGCCACATGTATATAATACAGATATTTGTTTAAAAAAAAAATAACTGTAGACAGATTTTTCTTTGGGCTGCCAGCTCACAAAAAAAAAAAAAAAAAAAAAAAAAAAAAACACAGAGACTTAGCTTAGGCTTGTTCCTAACTGGTTCTTATAACTTAACCCATCTCTTTTAATCTGTATTCTTTTTCAATGCTCAGTTATCTTTACTCTGTACTCCCCATCTAGCCTCCTCCTTTTTTTCTGGCTAGTGACTACCTCTTCATTTCCCAGAGTTCTCTCTTTGCCCAGAAATCCCACCTATCTCTTCTCCCTACTTTTTGGTTGTTCAGCTTTTTTATTACACCAATTACAGCAATACAGTGTACAAATATCCCACAACAAATAACTGTCTAAAGCTTGCTTACAATAGAAAAAGACTACAACAACCTTTATGAATATCAAAAGGAGGAACATTTAAAAATATAAAGTAGAGCTGGACAGTGGAATATCACATAGCAAAATGGGGACAAAGGAAAGGATTTTCTTCTTGATTGTATTATGAGTCTGGGGTCATTCAGAGATTCACCAGTCTGACCATGTACATATTTTAACAAATAAGAGGTTTTATTAAATACTGGTTAAAACCATGAATACCAGCTAGGTCCATATCTAAAACTCAGGCTCAGAATATGACACTGAATTAAATTAGTCAGGGGCTTATAAAGGCAAAACTTACAAGGCCATATACTTCCTGCCTTGTGCAATTACAGGGAAGCACACACCCTGACGTATTTCCTACCTTCATAAATCAAGCACACATCATGTGCATTTGCACTGAGTCAACCAAGATTGTTTAAAGAAGCAAAAATAAGTGGTTGTTACCTTACATGAATAAGAGCCACCAGCATTCCAGGAAATTATTTGTCTTTGGGCAATTGAGGCTTACAGGTTAGAGATGTTTTTGTTTTATAGATCTCTTAAGCACAGTGATTGAAACATAACATTAGCTATCACAATTGGAATTTTCTCTAACAAATTCCATTAAATCAAGGCTGATAGGTGAAGCATGGACTCCTTACCTTAGTCTAATTTATTAGTGTGACAAGCAGAGAAGAGAATATAGGATGTGTACTTTGTACAAATTACTTGAACACACTGGCCTATCTTTCCAAAACTGCTCAGGAGGCCAAATTATGTTTTTGTTTGTTTGTTTTTGGGCATGGAAAAGGAAGATAATATTTTGTTTGAATTCATGTGAGATTATCTTACTTCTATTTGTTATCTTTCCACTGAAAAAATTTATTATCTTATTCATCATGTAAAATTCAATTAAAATTAAAATGTCTATAGTCAGTGTGATGTTGAAAAGAATTTGGCATATTTTTACAAACGACCATCCTGAGGGATAAAATATTTTGTAGACATAGGTAGTTGAACAAAGGAAAAACAGGAATCACCCTTGCCAGAAAGTGCTCAAAAACTCACTAGAGAAAATTATTTATCAAACAGTTATCTTATTAAAACTAAGATGGGCACATCTATAGTGGGTGTAGTCCCACCCACCCTTTGTAGAACAAGTTATCTCTTGCATATCTCAAGGAATAGGCGGCTGGAATGAGTGGCAGCTGGACTATGGAAGTCAGGGGTTCATGAACAACCTATTAAGTTGGCTTACTTTTCTCATCTGGGATCTTAAATGGGACATATTCACATAAGGATAATCATAGAAAGAACAAACAAGATGAACTTCATCTATAGGGACACTGTGCTAAAATTCCCTGGAAATGTTTTTCACCCATCTTCATTTAACCACTTAGGGGTTTGTTGCTTCTCTGCTTCCACTGCCTTCTCAGATTTGGGGAAAGTATATGAATAGGCCCACTCCCAGGCAGTAGCTCTTTCCTCTGACTTCTAGAGCTTGGGAAATTATATGTTTATGTTCATGCCCAAGCAATGGTTAGCACAGTAGTGAGAATGACTCTCCTCCCTCCTACGTTTTTCTTTTCCCAGACACCCTATTCAGATGGACTAGTGTAGCTAGAGTTGTCCTGCCTGGCCCACAGTCAGGACAAATCTCTGTCACCCGCCAGTCCCACAGCCGCTCAGACCCAACCAAGTAAACACAGAGACTTATATTGCTTACAAACTGTATGGCCATGACAGGCTTCTTGCTAACTGTTCTTATATCTTAAATTAACCCATTTCTATAAATCTATACCTTGCCACGTGGTTCATGGCTTCCCGGCATCTTCACATGCGGCTTGTTGTGGTGGCAGCTGGCAGTGTCTCCTTCTGCCTTCCTGTTCTTTCTTTTCTCCTCTCTGTTAGTCCCACCTATACTTCCTGCCTAGCCACGGGCCAATCAGTGTTTTATTTATTGACCAATCAGAGCAATTTGACATACAGAACATCCCACAGCAGACTAGCTAGCTTTAAACCTGTGACATCACTGACCACATCAAAATAATCAGTTAAACTATTTTATCATCATGGTTAATGATATCTAGGTGAGTGGATACTGCTTAAGACAATATCTTACACACTCAATTGAATGCCAAGATATGTGGTGATAGAATTGTTATGGTGCCATGGGCATAATGGCAGACTTTTGAAGAAGTTGCTTTTGCTTAGGGAAGGAAGCAGCTTTGGCATTTGTGTAACTACTGAGATACGTGAGGTAGCAGGAAGTCATGAAAATGCAGCTCTGTCAGCTGATAGTTCCCAGGAGATGGTGATAGACTCCAGTGAAATAGTGGCAAGAAAGTATTTTGCAGGTGTTCTGCATTTATTTTTCATTTTCAAAGGGTTTGGAATAATGTATAATAGTTACTTTTGTTGTAACTGAGAGAAAATACCTGAAAAATTTTATTTTATTAAGAAGATGATTTGGGGGGGGGCACAGTTTCAGGAGCCAAGCACACCAATTTAGGGAAAGTGTGGATGCTAAACCAGATCTGCCCATGATACCAGCAGCTTGTGATCCAGGAATTGTTACATTTTCAATGATCAAGAAGAGCTTTTGCCTGAAACCAGGCTGG